>NC_142734.1:21409695-21778862 GCF_051943395.1 Hippocampus bargibanti
GCATCAGGATTTCCACAAGAAAAGCACAGATAAAACATTCCAATGTTCTCAAAATCTTTATTTTTAACACACAAAAAAATGGATTAAATGAATACATGGAAAAATGATTAAAAAATAAATTAACCAGTAATAAATAAATAAAATAATTATAATGATCATAAGGCTGATACAGACGACAAAAAAAAACACAGGAAAACAAATTATTTTAATAAAGTTTCAAATGTCTGTATTCACAGTTCTTTAACCTTAAAGGACAACCGACATCACTTCTTTGTTTCCTAACTGACATCAGAAAAGTATTTTATAGCATCTACTGCAAAAAAATGAAACTGGAAGTGGCCAGTTTCAGAAGGTCCAGCCCCCTTGTTCTCCGAATCCGAAGCCATTGTTTTGATTCTCCAGCAAGGACGAATCAAAACAATGGCTTCAGATTCGGAGAACAAGGGGGCTGGACCTTCTGAAACTGGCCACTTCCAGTTTCATTTTTTTGCAGTTTCAGCACACTTTGAGTCATTTTTAGTGGTGTTTTGCATTTGACAAAAAATATCATACTGCGTGTTTTAGGTATTTTAGATGCTATAAAATACTTTTCTCCAGCAAGGACGTCTTGCCTTGCTGGAGAATCAAAACAATGGCTTCAGATTCTGAGAATATGCTTTCTTGTTACACATCCAGTTATGAATATGATTCAAATAGTTCTGAAGACGAAAGCATACATATTTGCAATCGATTAAATAATTTATTCCGTGCCATTTTGAGGTATCTGGGGGCGGGAAATATAGCACCAAAAGAGGCAGAAAATGGCGACAAAGCTACGTGTAAGGAATTAATCAGCCCGTTTCCACAGGCTGATTAATTCCTTACAGGGAGCTTTGTCGCCCTCTTCTGCCTCTTTTTGGTGCTACACGAAGTTTTCAGACCAAACAAAGTACAGCAAAATGCATTGACGTTGATGGAAGGACTGCTACAAAGTGTCCTTTTTTCAGTCAGGGGCGTTCCTTCAGTGACGTAACGTGAGGACTCGTCACCATCTAAAAGCAAGACTTCCGGAATATTCAGCGCAAGTCTTAAAACGTAAAATATAGCTATATGCCGTGGAATCTTTGTAAAATACGCTCAGTAGAAGTCATTTGGAAGTGTCTTGGAGAGGTGGCGGTGGTGTTCCTGACCCGGTTATTCAACAAGATCTTAGATGGTGATCAGGTGCCTGAAGAATGGAGACGAAGTGTACTCGTGCCCATTTTTAAGAACAAGGGAGATGTGCAGAGTTGTACTAACTACAGAGGAATAAAGTTGATGAGCCATACAATGAAACACTAGGAAAGAGTAGTTGAAGCTAGACTAAGGGCAGAAGTGAACATTTGTGAGCAGCAGTATGGCTTCATGCCAAAAAAAAAGAGTACGACAGATGCAGTGTTTGCTTTAAGAATTCTGATAGAGAAATACAGAGAAGCTCAGAAGGAATTGCATTGTGTCTTTGTAGATCTGGAGAAAGCGTACGACAGGGTGCCCAGAGAAGAGCTGTGGCATTGCATGAGGAAGTCTGGAGTGACGGAAAAGTATGTCAGAGCGGTGCAAGACATGTATCATGACTGTAAGACAGTTGTGAGGTGTGCTGTCGGTGTGACTGAGGAATTCAAGGTGGAGGTGGGACTCCACCAGGGTTCAGCTCTGAGCCCCTTCTTGTTTGCTATGGTGATGGACAGGCTGACAGACGATGTTAGACAAGTATCTCCTTGGACCATGATATTTGCAGATGACATTGTGATCTGTAGCGAGAACAGGGAACAGGGAACTAGAGATGTGGAGATATGCCCTGGAAAGGAGAGGAATGAAGATCAGTCGCAGCAAGACGGAATATATGTGTGTGAATGAGAGGGATCCAAGTGCAAGAGTGATGCTACAGGGAGAAGAGATAAAGAAGGTGGAGGATTTTAAATACTTGGGGTCAACTGTCCAGAGCAATGGAAAGTGTGGAAAAGAGGTGAAGAAGCGTGTCCAGGCAGGCTAGAGCGGCTGGAGAAAAATGTCAGGTGTGATGTGTGATTGAAGAGTTTCAGCTCGGATGAAAGCAAAAGTGTATAAAACAGTGGTGAGACCAGCCATGATGTTTGGACTGTGTTTGGAGACAGTGGCACTGAAGAAAAGACGGGAAGCAGAGCTGGAGGTAGCAGAGCTGAAGATGTTGAGGTTTTCTTTGGGAGTGACCAGGTTGGATAGGATCTGGAATGAGTACATTAGAGGGACAACTCATATTATAGGCTTTGCAGAGAAAGTTGAAAGCTGGTGTGAGAGAAGAGACAGGACATTGATTCGCTGTGGCGACCCCTGTGGGGAAAAGCCGAAAGGAAAAGAAGAGAAGTCATTTGAAGCGATTTTACAAATTATGGACACAACTTGTCCGGAGACGTCGGTTGTCCTTTAACTTTTTTAACATAAATACAATATTGAACATGAACTGTCCTAAACATGGCTTCTCTTGCCTACTTCTTGCTGATAGACCTGGTAGCGCTTCTTTTCACAAAGCCGAGCCACATTTGGCTTGAGGGAGGAGGCAGTGGAGACTGAGTAGGGCTTGAAGATGCTCATCAGTAAGTCTGAACATGTACTTGGACTTCTTGAAGTTCAAGGTGGAGAAGAGCTTCTCACATAAGTATGTGGTCCCAAAAAGACACATGGTCCGCTTGAACATTCGGGAAAGTTCAGGGAAGCTGGGGGTTAACTCACTCAAAAATTGCCCAAGCTTGTCTGCTTCTCCATTACAACCCTGAACTTGGCTTTGAGTGGAGAGTTGCACTGTAGGTCACAGAGCTTCATTTGGAACACAGGAGGGGCATCTTGCACATCAAAAGAAAATGGGTACGCAAAAATTTTAAATGTGGCTTTGTGCATCTTGATTTTTGCATATCTGTGATCAAATAGTAGCACTTTCTTCATTTCTGAGCTGAGAGCAATGGAGGACTACAGGAGCTGAGTGGAGTCGGCGGCTTCACGGCTTCTCCTTCGCCCAGCTGATGGGAGGAATGAATGAATGAGTGAGCGATCGACCGAAGCACTGGACAGCCTGACCGATGTGCCACCCTTCAGAGCCTTTTACCCCACCGTGGTTCGTTCAGCTCCACACACACAAGTTTCATTCATATCAATCAATGTTAGTGCGGGCCGCACTGTACATTAATCTTTCATATCAAGGCGGGCCGCACAATATTCTTTCGGAGGCCGCGGTTGGCCCGCGGGCCGAGTGTTTGAGACCCCTGCTTTAGATGGAACTCAGGCAGTAAATACAATGAAAATAGCAGGGGCTCTAAAATGGAACCTTGCAGAACATCAAATGACAGGTACTGTGGTAACCTCCTCTCCAACATCTGCTGCAGGAGGTCTTCTCCCTCCTCCGCTGGCTTCACGGCGGCACGCTGCTCGTCACAAATGTTCCTTAACTCGCTGGAGGGGTATGACTTCATGGATTGGCAGCGTCGTCTCTGCTCGCTGGCGCGTGATACCACGCTTGATTTCTACATAGCAAAGAGATGAAGGTCGTTCTTCATTACTGACTGTCTATGATTGTGAAAATGTTGTAAACCACAACTATTATGAAAAGTGCTTGACACACATTCCCCCCCCCTCTCCAATTTCTTGTTGACTTGCCATCACTGTTTAAGAGTTCAACCTGATAAAAAGCTTTGGATGGCATCGTAGGAGTGATTTTTTTTGGGGGGTACACCAGGTACGCAACCTCTGAACAATGGTCGGCCCTCTAACTTAACTCATTCACTGCCAGACGTGCAAAAATCTGTCCACTCCAGTGCCAGGGTTGTCACTCTAATTCCAGGACCCACAGAACATTGAGTTTTAGGGCTACATACACATTCAATGCAGCGTAAGAAACATTAGACTCGCTGCTTCCATCAGAAAAAAGAGGCAATTCCTATACGTATTGTATGGCTCCGGAGTTATATGAGGTGCAAGTGGGGACGGCTCTACAAAAGACAAATATTGCCCTGTCATGGAAGGCCAAAAACATTGCTAGAGGTCTGACCAACGCCAAGCAAGAAAAACCAAAATTCAGGAATGGCGCTCCACGTCACATTTTTCAATTACTGAATAAATTTGGGAATGGAAGTGAATGAGTAAAAAAATATATATATTTTTCATAATGTGTATCCAATAAATTTTAAGGCACCTTAAATCAAAATCGCACCCAGCATTCGGTACTTTTGAAAATATTATAAATCAACCCTATATATTTTAAATCAATCCTGATGTAAAAACGCAACTGTTTTTTTTCACGCCTGTGTAATTAATGCCAACCACACTGTGGAGTATGACAGTTGTTGTGTAATGTGCGAGTGTACGTGCGGTCTTGTGTCTTTTATTTGTCCAGCAATTTTCTACCACCTGTCGTGGCCAAAATTGTCATTTCCCAAGTGCCAAGTCTGTCTGACATGCTTCAAATCTCCGTTCCCTCAGATCTTCATCCTCCCTTCACCTCTATGTGCCCGCTGCCTGTCTCACCACGATGGGATGCAGAGCTTTCAGCCGCTCTGCTCCCAAACTCTGGAATTCACTTCCACCCAACATACGCAATATTGACCCCCCCCCCCCCCCCCCCCCTATTTTCAAATCCCACCTCAAAACCCATCTGTTTAAAATTGCATTTATGGTCTGGTTCAGGGGTGCTCACACTTTTTTCAGCAAGGGAGCTCCTTTTGAAATGACCAAGTCAAAACGATCTACTCATTATATTTATTGAGAAATATAGTGAAGATTATTGCAATTTATGTTGATGTATATCCGCATATGTTGCACAACACAACATAATTATGTCAATTGTTTGCCATTACCTGAGTTCATAACTGGCAGACGAGACAACCACTTGAAAATGTCATCGTGAAAAAAAGTCATCCTCTCATTTCGTATGAAAGTGATACGTTTTTTCCTCTTACTTGGTCCAGCTCTTCCACTTTTTTATACTCTCTTACGTTTAAGGGGAAAACCGAGCGAAAAATTAGGATGTAACTAACGATATCCTTGTTCACTTTGCAACGAAGGGGCGTTGTTTGAGCTCGCAGTGAATCTCTCATGAGATGTCATTTGATTGGTTCTCCGGTGTATCAATCAAATAAAGGGATGGCTGATTGGCTGACGTCGAGTTTTTTTCAAAAGAACTCCACTTGATTTGTTAAGCGTCACTTGCTGACAATGTCACATCACCTTGCGATCTACCAATAGTACCATGGAGATCGAGTCTGTCGATCACGATCGACGTATTGAGCACCCCTGGTCTAGTTTAATCAGCTATTTTATTATGTATCATTTTACTTATGGTTTTATTGTTGTGTGCTTTGTTTTTATTGTAAAGTGTCCTTGGGTGTTCTGAAAGGCGCTTTAAATTAAATGTATTATTATTATGACAGTAAAGTATAGTAGTTGCCCCGTTTTTTTCTCTTTTTCACTTAATCCTTTGGGAGATGTATCTCAGAACTCGTAAATGAAATATTGCCTCACAAAACGGCAAAAGCAAGATCTCACAAATAATAGCCTTAAATAAGACTAGGGTAATTGCTGAAATGGAACAGAAAGTACCTTGAAGTGGATGTTGTTACTGACGAGGATGTTGCCTTTCATGAAGTCCTGCTCGTTTGGGCGATTTTCGGTGACCACGGGGAAGGCATGATAAATTGTGGTGCGCAGGATGCTGACAAGAGACTGGACCCGGGTGTGGGGATACACATAAGTGAGGTTGGGCTCCATTATGTCACGAGCAGTCAACCTGAGATGGAAGACATAACAAACAAACACTTGGGATTCATATTTATGATTTATGACTAATTCTTCTTTGAATGCAAAATTTTAGCATTTATACATCATTCACTTTTACTATGTTGTATTTCATGGTATTGAAATAATATGTGTCCCCTGCGATTGGCCGACAACCGGTTCAGGTTGTCCCCATCTACTACCCTAAGATAATTGTGATAGGCTGCAGCAAACTTCGTTATCTCAATGAGAATAAAGGAGTTTGGAAAATGAATGAATGAATAGTTTGTCTGTGTGATATTAAACTTGGTTTGGTGAGCTGATGTGCAAAGGACAAAGAACACAAAAATCAGGAAAGGTCAAATACGTTTTCACAGCACTGTTATTGATAAAACAGAATACAGTATTGGTAGACACAAAAATATTTCACAGCAGAACCAGAGTAAAGCATTTTATATGATTTTGAACACAATGTACAGTAAAGTCTCGTTATATCGATATCGGATATATCGATAGTCCCGGTTATATCGATACTATTTCTATGCACGCACGGAGAAAATTACATGCAAACAGGGTCGGATATATTGATAGTCCCGGTTATATCGATATTTTTTCGGACTCCCTTGAATATCGATATAACGAGACTTTACTGTACTTGTATGTGTCGTTTTTCAGTTGTGTACTTTTTGATTCTATTGGATTTGATTTAGAAATGACAAAGCAGACTTCCTAATCAAGACATCACAAAAGAGTGGACTGAAGCATAATTGATGCATTTGTTGAGTGTATTTCTAACACCTAGTGAGAAAGTTGCCGATTGAACTTTTAAACAAACAACCGGCCCACCAAATAATGGACGTGTTAGTGAAAACAGAGTTTTACCCAAGTCAACCACACAAATCTCTGAGTTGCACACATCTTACTTGTCCAGCTCAACTTCAGTCTCCCACTCTAGAAGTGGTACGCCTCTCAGCTGGATATGAACGTCATAGATTCCCTTGTTGAACAAATCCCCCGTCCATTTTGCCACCTGGTCATCAGCATGTACAAACGAGGAGAGGAATGAATGTAAATAGAAGATTTATATCAAGAAAAATATGCCGTACCATTAGGGTGATCATAATTGGGAGTCCATATGTAATTTCATTCGTGGATTCAATGAGGATGACAGTAAGGCTGATGGTCATCCTAACAACACCTCCAAGGAATGCAGCAGCTCCAATCAGAGCAAAGGTCCCGGCGTAGATGTCCATTCCCAGTTTCCTGCCATAAATAGAAACAGTGAAAATCAGCGCCAGTGCACTCATTGAAATGAGAATCTGAAAAGGATAATTTGCTCACGGTGGTGTAAATAATGTAGTCTAAAAGGAATAGAATACCAAACAAACAACAAGGCAACAAGGACTTATTTGGTAGTTTCTCAGGATGTGTACATGTTTTGTAAATACAAAGGTAAATAAACACCACACATACACTTTAAGGATGTTGGCAACCAAACGCCCAAATGCTGCCCCGCAGAGCAGTGAAGGGACAAAGAGACCGCTGGGTACTGACACACCATAGGTCCAACAGGCCAACAGGAAGTAAAGCAGGAAGAACACCAACAGAGTCACGGGGCTGAAGGTGCCTGAGTGTCCACAGAGGAAGCAAACAATAATAATAATACATTTCATATCACCTTTCACATGATATCAGATGATTAGACGGCAAAAAAGAAAAAAAATCGCCTGCTCAAAAAATACAATTTTGGTGAGATGACACCAAATATAACTCTCTTTCATTGTTAAATTTCATGCGGTCAAAATGTGACATGCCACAAATATGACGGTAAATTGTGAAGTTGCAGAACACTTCATGTTTAAGCTTTAAACGCTGTAATTCCCTTTGAGTATGTGTTTTATAACATACAGTTGTTTGCTGTTTTATTATTTGTTAATTATTAGTTTTGCTCAGTGGCGGTCCGTGCATTTCACACCTAGGCCTTCAGTGAAGTCCTCCTTAGTCCGACTTGAACAAATATCCCTCGTAATACCATAATTTATGACACAACGGCTGGAGATATCATTTACGAAAGCACACGCATGCAGTACTGGGCGTGGCATCACCTTAATCGTCTACAACACAGGCTATTTTCCGGAGCAATTACACATCAATAAATCTGCATCAGCAATTAGAACTTGTCACTATACGTGATACTGCAAACACTTAAAAATAAAAGGAAATTTAAAATCATTTGTCCACAAAGTTTTATGAAGTCCACCAAGAATATGCAATCTTTAACAAGATTTTACACTAAATTACAAAATGTCAGTTTAATATAAGAAAAACAACAAGACGTTCACAAAACGAACTATTTGTTGAAAATAAAAGTAAACAAATCTTTTTCATTTGTTCTTGGGAATAGGCTTACCTACATGCGACAGCGAGTTGTCCTCTCCTTCAGCCATTGTGGGTTAAAAATGTGAGTAGATATACTTGGTTTTTCTTGTAAAGTTTCCGGGTCTGATCTGTTGTTAGCTTGGTTGATTTGCATAGCGCTGCCTCCGCTGAGGTAAAGTGAGTATCCAATCACAGGACGCGTACGTCATGTTCAACGCGAGGCCCTCTAGCTGGCCTTACTGTGCCAACTCGTGATCTGATTGGCTATCGCAACTGTATATCAACTACATGTGCCCGTTCATGTACAGCGCACAGACGCCCTCACTGTTGATTCTGAAGGCGTCGGTCAGATTTCATACACCCTGGCGACACAAACTAGCTGAATTCTGATTGGATTAAAAACTCTGACCTAAAACTACAACACTGAAAGGAGCATAACCAAATTGATATAATATAACGTCAAGAAAACAGTATGTAGAATAATTATATATATATATTTAGAAAAAAATAATTTTTTAATGAAATTGACTTTTATTATAATTATGATAATGATGTCTGATTATGTTAGGTCAGCAGAGAAGGCCTTGCTGGCCCTGATGGCCCACCACTGGTTTTGCTCCATATAAGTACAGTGAGACCTCAACTTACAAACACCTTATCTTACAAACTTTTCGTCTTACAAACGTCAAATTTATGAAAATTAAACCTTATAATAAGCACTATTTTCATAATACACACCCACCACGGCTGGCGGAGTGATCTTTGGCGGAAGCACACGACCGAACAGCACCAGAGGTTAAGTTACCAACAGTCCTTATGGAAGGTGACTCTCCTTCCATAAGCCATCAACGACCATCAAAAAGGTAAATAAAACTTTATTTTACAGCAGTTTATTTCTTTAATTACAGTCCTCATGTAATGCGCCTCTCTTTCCAAACAGCAATTCCCTTTGATCTTCGACCTCCAACGCCATTCCATCAAGCCATAAATGACCATCACAAATGTAAATAAAGTGACTTTATGATACAATGCAGTGTATTTCTTTCGTTACAATATAATAGCACATTTATACATTTATTATACATAGAATAAGGTATGTTGTGTGTTAAGGCTTATTTAGTTGAAAAGTATATTTTATGGAAACCGGGAACGGATTATTCCCATTTTAATGGTTTCCTATGGGAATTTTTTTTTAGATACACACTTTTGGCCTTACACACTCTGTCTGGAAACCAATTAAGTTCGTAAGTTGAGGTCTCACTGTATGTGAAGGAAAACCGTGATTGAAAAATATGCAATTCCTATTCACTGTTGATAA
This sequence comes from Hippocampus bargibanti, assembly GCF_051943395.1. Taxonomy (NCBI): domain Eukaryota; kingdom Metazoa; phylum Chordata; class Actinopteri; order Syngnathiformes; family Syngnathidae; genus Hippocampus; species Hippocampus bargibanti. The sequence goes on from NC_142734.1 coordinate 21,419,150, forward strand.
ATGCCACTCTCTGCTGCACCAAAGTGGCAGGTGACGACATTACATCCAGATAGTGAATGAATAACAGACTGTCAACATCCTGTGAACTGCTTGTAATTATTTTAAAATGCTATGCAGCAATGAAATTTACAAAGTCATTATCGTCACATTACTTCACTGATAAAAGTGATATGTCAGACTAATGGTTACTGTAAAAAATAGATATATTAGAGTAACATGACATACAATACAATACATATTGATTTATATAACGCTTTACCAACAGCTCAAGCTGTAAAAAAAAAGCGCTTAGCATGGACAATTATCATATCAGTATCAGGAAATACTGTCTACTGCGTGACTGGCATGACTGAATAAAAGTATGAGTTCATCAGAATTAAAATGATTGTTTTCAACCCTGAGTTTTTTTCAGTCTACATGCGCCCATCTCACCATCCTGGTGGAAAAGTTGGTGGATGGCAGCCTCCTGCGGGTTGAAGAACAATGTGGCCATATCATTATATGTCTTGTTGGAGCAGAAGTACTGGCGGATGGTTGAGTTGATATCCTCGCCTCCAGTAAACTGAAAGAAAATCCCAAATAAGCTCATTTGGTGCCATGAAAACTTTTTTGTGTATTTTCAAACAAAGATCATCATGCACTGACTGCACCCTTCAAATACTGTATATTAATTTTAGAGGTTACGCTACTACTTGCCAGCAAAAAAATTGCAGATTCTTACGGTGTTGTTAGAAGCTGGAGGAGAGTACAAGTCTCGGCATTCACCCAACAATATTGACGCAGCAAAAATTACCACTGTTGTCACCATAGCAACAAGTAAGCTCTCTAAAACCCTGTTAGGACAAAGATGACCACTGTAACACTGTGGTTGAATAGGTAAAGAAATAAAAAGACAGCCTGTAAAAATACGGTGTCCAATGTCGACATGTATTACCTGATAAACTTGGCCTTTGGGTGGATATGTCTCATGCGATACTTGGCTAGGTTCTTGTTCATGCAGTTGAAGAGGGCCCCCAGGAGCCCACCCACGATCCCCATGAAGACAAAGAAGGCCAGATCCACTGCAGTCCATAAGTGGCAGTTTTTATCCCCATCTGAACACTTAAAACAGTGAAAATATTTTACATCACGGTATGACAGTGATAAACACCATGATCATGCTTAATTTATTCCATTTGAAATTTCTGACATATTTCCTGTGTAATGTAAGACACTTTTACGTCACATTGAGACGTTAAATTTGAGATATTTTCGTGGTTGACATTTCTACCTTAAACTCGCCAAAGTTGAGCAGGCCAGGCAGCTGAAAGGAGCCCCATTTATTGAAGTTAATCCCCGAACGGAAAAAATTGAGGGTGAATGTAGCAGACATTGAGCAAAACAGCTGGAACACAAGATTTTAAAAACATATATATTACTACTAATTACCATGTTTTTTTCTGTCAGTATTCAACAACGGCACTATTAATTAGTAGAGTTGTACAAGTTCCTACATTTTACACAGATGGCACTGGTTCAATTTCAAGTCTGAACTCTACAGTGTAATACCCAGCCAGCACCGGCCTTAACCCCAAATGAAACACCTTTTTGGGTTCCATCAGGAATGATGTCTGCTTCAAAAACTGTGCCAGATAAATCATGGGAGTGATTCATTGTTTTGACCCTTGACGGGAAAAGCTGGATATCATAGGAACGGTATATTTTGCTGAGGGGCAGTTGAATGGTCACGCGATTACTAAACCCCACACCAATGAATTTCTTCTTTGGGGGTTTCTCACATTAATAGTCTTTATCCCACCAGGAGGTGCAGATAAAAACGGTATATTTTGCTGAGGGGCAGTTGAATGGTCACGCGATTACTAAACCCCACACCAATGAATTTCTTCTTTTGGGGGTTTCTCACATTAATAGTCTTTATCCCACCAGGAGGTGCAGATAAAACACCACATAGTTTCGATGAGGCGTACATTGATGTGAGAAGCATGCAGAGAAATGTATACAAATAAAGTTTTCTCGATGAGAAGGTTTCTTCAGCCGTCATAATTACAAATTTGAAGGTTTCGGACGTTTCGCCTCCTCGCCAAGAGGCTTCGTCAGCAAACTAAAGTCTGACTGGTCGTATCGGCCCTATTTATATATCCCTAATGTCCAGCCATGGCGGCGCCGGACACAGCTATGATAGGTCCCTACTCTCAGGTTGAAGGGAGCAGAGGACCCCTCCCTGTGGCCCCACAGATTGTTCCTACATTCCTGACTAACGACTGGCCCATTTCCCCCACTCCCACCGGTATCACCTCATCAGCATTACGAATGTTGCCTAACCTGTTTTGCCTAAGCAGGCTATTGTATGAACGATCCAAATTGAACCTCACCCCATTTAATTAAGGATTTTGTTGTTTTATAAGAATCGCTTCTTTTACCCCCCTTTCAAACCATCTATGTTCTTTCGCTAAGATTTTAACCTCATTGTCGTCAAATGAGTGGTTGCTAGCTTTTAGGTGCAAATGTACTGCCGATTGAGGTCCACTTGTATTATCCCTGCGATGTTGATAAAGTCTTTTTTTGAGAATTTGTTGAGTCTCCCCAATGTACTGCTCTTTACAATTTATTTATAAAATAACAAACTTTCGTATGCAGAGGCAGATGATCTACATATTAAAATATCAGCCCTTCTCAGTAGTGCCAAACTACCTCCGTCCAACATAACATTAGAAGAGAGAAAGGCGTTAACTACTCTACAAAAAGACAAAAATATTACTATTTTGCCAGCAGACAAGGGCAGATGCACAGTGCTTCTCAACACATTGCATTATGAAGACAAAATAAATAGGTTAATCAGTGATTCTAACACTTATGAGCAACTAAAAAGGGACCCTTCCAATAGATACAAGAAAGAAATGATAGACTGTCTCCAAAAGTTAGAGAAAGGAAAACATATAGACAAACAGATGTATTTTAGATTATACCCGGGGAGGCCACGCCATGTATCTATGGCTTGCCAAAAATACATAAAGAAGGGTTCCCCCTCAGACCCATTGTTTGTAGCATTGACTCCTCTACATACAATGTAGCCAAATATTTAAAAACTATCTTAGCTCCGTTGGTTGGTAACACAGAATATCACGTAGAGAACACCACAGGGTTTGTAGAGAGGATCAAAGACCTCATATTGGAACCTGAGGAAACTTTGGCATCATACGACGTGACTTCTCTCTTTACATCTGTCCAAACCCCAGCAGCAGTCTCAGTGGTGAAGACGAGACTGCTGCCGGACGTTTCTCTGCATGAAAGAACCAAACTTAAAGCGGATCACATCTGCAAATTATTGGAAATCTGCCTTAATACTACGTATTTTCAATTTCGGGAGAAATTTTATAAACAAATTCATGGTTGTGCTATGGGCTCAGGCAAAACAGTTTAGGCAACATTCGTAATGCTGATGAGGTGATACCGGTGGGAGTGGGGGAAATGGGCCAGTTGTTAGTCAGGAATGTAGGAACAATCAGTGGGGCCACAGGGAGAGGTCCTCTGCTCCCCCCAACCTGAGAGTAGGGACCTATCATAGCTGTGTCCGGCGCCGCCATGGCTGGACATTAGGGATATATAAATAGGGCCGATACGACCAGTCAGACTTTAGTTCGCTGACGAAGCCTCTTGGATAGGAGGCGAAACGTCCGAAACCTTCAAATTTGTACAGATGACGGCTGAAGAAACCTTCTCATCGATGGACCACTCCTGTACGACTGAGAGCTTACACTGAAATAAAGTTTTCTTAAGTGTAGGAACTGGGTGACAGGAATGTGTGAAAGGCAGCAATTTAATATTGTATTTCATAGTTTACAATGGTGACTTCATGAAACTGTTGTTTTTAGTATACCTACTTTCACATGCTTATCTGTGTGTTACATATTACAATTGCAATTCCATCTGAGCTACTTTCTTCTTATCATAGATGCTTTTTGTTACGGGGTCAGTATTGCTGAAACACCGCCCAAAATCTCGTCAGGCTCAGTAGTGGTCGGTAACATACCACTTTCCAAGTGAGGGCCTGGTTCCAAAAAGAGGAGCCCTCCTCCAGGCTGAAGAGGGTCCCTCCAATGGGAGCACCAAAAGCAGCAGCTACTCCAGCAGCTGCACCAGCTGACACAAAGTCTCGCTTATCCCTTAAGGACAAAACGACAGGTCAGTGACAACTACTATGTATTATGATTTCTATGATTTCAAGAATTAAAACATGGTCAGTGAGTGTGATTTTACCTGTCAGACCGGAAGAAGGGAAAATTAAATTTGATTCTCTTAAAAGTGATGCTCTGAAACTGAGAAGCACAACACATCCGATAAGCGCACTCAAATCATAATAGCAGTCATGGGGAGGAAGCAACTACTTACTACATCTGATATGAGAAAATTACTACCATATAGCCAGGAATATAAAATTAATTTAACATGTGCAATGCATTTAGCTTGTAGTAGACGTACAAATTCCACCATGACGTCCCTGATCCACTACTGACACGGATGCTTTGATCCTCTTCTCTTTCAACTAGAACTGCTTCATGTCATCACAAAGAGGGTACAGCAAGTCCTGAAGAATGACTGACTCTGTGTCTTTGTGTTGTCATATTTGTTATTTTTTTCAAAAAATTTTCCCAAGATGGCGGCGCGTGAACCGACAAATTGGCGTTTTCATGTTTATGTTTGTTAAAGTAATTATAAGTGCCTTGCATGCTGGGTCCGAGAGGACAGTAATTTCATCTGTGCTGTATGTCATGCATATTAGCATATTTGACAATAAAGCGGACTTTGACTTTGTTGTAGTTATGTTTTCTGTAGATGTATGTCGCTGAAAGATTTACTTTGTTTCTTACTGATGTCAATATTATCTACACCTATCTATATTATCTACATGTAACGACACCTCTCCTATTACTAGGAACACCAAATATTTAATTTCTAACCATTAAATCGTGGGTGAATTCTTACAAAATAGTTTTTTTACAATAATATTGCTCAGCTCAATCTTACTTAATAAATACAGTGAGACATCAACTTACGAATTTAATTGGTTTCCAGACAGAGTGTGTAAGGCGAAAAGTGTGTATCTAAAAAAAAATTCCCATAGGGAACCATTAAAATGGGAATAATCCGTTCCCGGGTTTCCATAAAATATACTTTTCAACTAAATACGCCTTAAAACTATACACAACCTACCTTATTCTATGTATAATAAATGTGGTATTGTATTGTAATGAAATGCCGCTCGTTCCTACCGACTGCTGTCAGGCTTCACAATTCTCAATGATCACATGTGAAGAAAAAAAAAAAAAGAAACTGGACACTTGTAAATATGGGTTGTTGCAATATATCAAATGCATTTCTTGATTCTGCACTTTGTACAGTTTTTCTTATGGAACGGTTTTGCACATTTACATTTGCACAGTATACAGTTGACACTTTATTTTGTTATGCTTAGAATATCTTGTTTTCTATACTTTCACCCCCACCCCTACCCCATCCCTTTTTCAATTGCTGCTGTGGACTGCAAATTTCCCCATTGTGGGACGAATAAAGGTATTCTGATTCTGATTTATTTACATTTGTGATGGTCATTGATGGGTCTTAATTGACACCTGTTGCTTTCTGACTTGTAAGGTCTTACGAAACCGAGGCATCACATTATCATTCATCATGTTGATGATTCTTATAGCCTTTTCTGAATGGAACTGTTCAATAAAAGCCTGCACATCAACTGTTGAATGGCCTACTTCTGCTTGTCCTCTTGAATGCAAATTAAATTCTCTGTGTTGATGACCTCATTATGGTCAGCAACAAGCTCCTCGATGTCATCTGCATCCACTTCGAGTCCCGTAGGTGCTGGCAGAGATTTTATGACAACAACGCGAGTCCGATGATTCCACGGACGCGGAATAAAACGCGACAAAAGAAGGCGGGCGAATAAAATGGCACACTCGCGTCTAACAATCACCCCGTGCAAAGCAAACCTTTGGAGCACAAGCAAACTTTTGGAGCACAAAACATAGCGATGCACTTCCGTCGTAATCATGTCACTGGTGAGGTGACAGTGACTCGTTGAAATGAAATGAAATTGAAGTGTCGCGAGCGGCAGCCAAGCCCGAGCTGTCAACTCGCACCTGACAATTTAGCGTGACTATTGACACGCTGTTCCGGTGTGTGTGAAAACACTAGCTCTGATTGGCTTACCATGACACATGACTCTACCCTTTAGCCAATCACAATCACTTCTATCGCATCTTGACAGGGGGGTGCGTTCAAGTGTAGCAACACAAAAACGTTGGCAAGTGTTTGTCACCGCTCATTCAGTTAGACAATGCTATCCAAACAGCCTAGAGTCATCAGAAGTTGTGCGCTATTCTCGAACGTGAACGCACCCCAAGTCTTGGATGACAAATAAACAGAGCAGAGTAGACGTGTACGGCTGGTAGTTTCTTCAATTTATTCATAGTAACGCACCATATTTGAACTGAGGCTGAACACGAGCCTGTGGTGTTTATTTTCCGGTCCCATAATAGTAAAATTATCAGCAAAAAGCTCCAAGTAGGCGATCGACGTGTGCATTCAATGAGAAGGGGTATGGAAAGTAGCGCCGGCTGGAGCGCGGTTCGGTCGTGTGCTCCCGCCGAAGATCACTTTCGCCAGATCCGAAGGCCGTGTGCTTGATGGACCAGCCGTGGTGGGTGTGTATTATGAAAATAGTGCTTATTATAAGGCTTAATTTTCATAAATTTGATGTTCGTTTGATGAAAAGTTCGTATTATAAGGCGTTCGTAAGTTGAGGTCTCACTGGACATGATTTTTTTCATATGCATACTGTGGGCGAAACAATCAATTCCATGAGCACCAGTCTATTTCCAGCTGCAAGTAAGATGTGTGGCTACTGTGCAGTATGTACCTGAGGAAGGCCTGCACCCACAATGGCTCCACTGTGTATCATTGGACCTTCTTTGCCCACAAAAAGACCTGAATGGACACAAACATATTCAAATAGAAACTTTGAATCAAACTTGGGGTGACAATCTCAACGAAATAATGTGATAAATTAGGTGTGTGAAATAATAACTGTGCATGTCTACCACGAAAATACACATCAAAAGCCTGGCAACTGAAATACAATGTCTGAAACTAAAAGTGGTTCAATTTTGCGATATCGTCTCTCAAAAGCACTTGGGAAAATGTTACTAATTTTCATCTGTTTCATCACACAAAAATTGGTTTTACTCTAGAGCAGGGGTGGGCAAACTTTTTGACTCGCGGGCCGCATTGGGTTCTAAAATTTGACAGAGGGGCCGGGCCAGGAGCATTTGGAGGGAGTGTTTGGGCCGGAAATACTCCGAACAAGTTATGTCCATAATTTATAAAATCACTTCAAATGACTTCGACTGAGCGTATTTTACAAAGATTCCACAGCATATAGCTATAGTTTACGTTTTAAGACTTGCGCTGAATATTCATGAAGTCTTGTTTTCGAGTTGATGACGATCCCCATATGACGTCACTTTTGGACCGCCCCTGACCGAGAAAGCGACATACAATGCATTTTGGGTACTTTGTTTGGTCTGAAAACTTCGTGTTGATCCGTGTTGATGGCGAAATTAGAAGGAAAACACATAAATAACGCCATGGTGAATCGACAAATCAGCCCATTACCAACGGAGCTTGCGCGCAATCTTCTGTTTTTTTCTGGGTGCTACATTGCTGTCATTGACGGCTTGAATTGATATGGGAGGACTCCTTGAATCAATTGCAAACATTTATGCTTTCCTCTTCAGAACTATTTGAATCATATTCATAACTGGATGAGTAACAAGAAAACATCTTCTCTGAATCTGAAGCCATTGTTTTGATTCTCGAGCAAGGCAAGACGTCTTGGCGTGACGTCACGAACAGAGGGGTGGGACCTTCTGAAACTGACCATTTCCGGATTCATTTTGAAGTCATTTTTATTGGTGTTTTTCATTTAACTAAAAATATCAGCCTGCCTGATTTGGGTATTTTAGATGCTATAAAACGTTTTTCTGATGTCAGTGGGAAACAAAAACAAAAAATGGTGCCGGTTGTCCTTTAAATGTAGTATGTACAAATCTCATAGCACAGTAAGAACACTACAACCCAATTTACTAACTGTCTTTCAAATGTGAAAAATATCCCTGATCAGTTAATAAATTTGTCTCAAGGAATATGGCATTTATATACTATTTCGCAGATACTTGGAGGAGGAAATGGAAATAGAATAAAATAACATATGCACTGTGATTTATTTTAATAAGTTTCCATCGAAGGGGCGAAGTTAAAGAAATCAACATTTATTGAAAGATGGAATCACTTTCAACATTCAAAACATATTATTACACAATGAAATATTCAAGCTCAATAATACCTACTTGTGTTAAATTCCGCCAAATCATAGATGGTTTGTCCTGACCGCGCGCTCAACAAACTACTCACTGACGCTCTCGCCTTCACGCGCAAACAATACACGTGTACCGTCGCCGAGCACACGAACATAGACTACCTGCAGTTGAAATTTGCATACTCGGCACGGCAGCCAATCAGAAGCCTGCTTCTTTCTTCCGAACTTTCGCAAGCGTTATAAAGTCGTGCAATTGCATGTCATTTTCCAAAATAGATGCACAGAACCTCAGCCTAGAAGAAAGATTCAAATCAGCTAACAACATATGTGACGCTACAAAACGTAAATTTACACTAAACCGTGACTGTAAAGTGTACGTGAGACTTATGAAAGGGGCTTAGTGGCTCGTAGGAAGCAATGCAGACGTTGCATTGTGCACCACAATGACAATCGACTACTGCAGCAAACTCTACAGCCATTCGCATTTGCCGTAAATTAAGCAAGGTAGCATTTGTAGTAGGTATATTCTTGATTTAAAAAAAAACTTTATACTTTGTGACAATGTTTTTTAATGTGATTAGTTGTCTCATTGTGCTTCAAGTTGTGAAAAGTAGGGCAGGCAACTTTTCAGTTATCTGCCCTGTTGTTCGCTAGCTTTTTGTCATGAGTTTTAGACACTGTTTGTACTATAATTTGGGCAAATTCGGCGGGCCGGATTAAAAAGCCTAACGGGCCGTATGTGGCCCGCGGGCCGTAGTTTGCCCATGTATGCTCTAGAGTCTAGACCAGGGGTGGGCAAACTTTTTGACTCGCGGACCACATTGGGTTATAAAATTTGACAGAGGGGCCGGGCCAGGAGCATTTGGAGGGAGTGTTTGGGCCGGAAATACTCTGAACAAGTTATGTCCATAATTTATAAAATCACTTCAAATGACTTCGACTGAGCGTATTTTACAAAGATTCCACAGCATATAGCTATAGTTTACGTTTTAAGACTTGCGCTGAATATTCATGAAGTCTTGTTTTCGAGTTGATGACGATCCCCATGTGACGTCACGTTTGGACCGCCCCTGACTGAGAAAGCGACATACAATGCATTTTGGGTACTTTGTTTGGTCTGAAAACTTCGTGTTGATCCGTGTTGATGGTGAAATTACAAAGAAAACACATAAATAACGCGATGGTGAATCGTTGTGTGTTGCACCAAGACAACTATTTGATATTTGCTGACATAAATTCCCAGCTGACAAATCAGCCCATTTCCAACGGAGCTTGGGCGCAATCTTCTGCATTTTCTGGGTGCTACATTGCTGTCATTGACGGCTCGAATTGATATGGGAGGACTCCTTGAATCAATTGCAAACATTTATGCTTTCCTCTTTAGAACTATTTGAATCATATTCATAACTGGATGAGTAACAAGAAAACATCTTCTCCAAATCTGAAGCCATTGTTTTGATTCTCGATCAAAGGCAAGACGTCTTGGCGTGATGTCACGAACAGGGGGGGTGGGACCTTCTGAAACTGACCATTTCCGGATTCATTTGAAGTCATTTTTATTTGTGTTTTTCATTTAACTAAAAATATCAGCCTGCCTGATTTGGGTATTTTAGATGCTATAAAACGTTTTTCTGATGTCAGTGGGAAACAAAAACAAAAAATGGTGCCGGTGCCTTTAAATGTAGTATGTACAAACCTCATAGCACAGTAAGAACACTACAACCCAATTTATTAACTGTCTTTCAAATGTGAAAAATATCCCTGATCAGTTAATAAATTTGTCTCAAGGAATATGGCGTTTACATACTATTTCGCAGATACTTGGAGGAGGAAATGGAAATAGATTAAAATAACATGCACTGTGATTTATCAAGATTGCGTCTGTTTTTAATAAGTTTCCATCGAAGGGGCAAAGTTAAAGAAATCAACATTTATTGAAAAATGGAATCACTTTCAAAATTCAAAACATATTATTACACAACGAAATATTCAAGCTCAATAATACCTACTTGTGTTAAATTCCGCCAAATCATAGATGGTTTGTCCTGACCGCGCGCTCAACAAACTCCTCACTGACGCCCTCGCCTACACGCGCAAACAAAACACGTGTACCGTCGCCGAGCACACACATAGACTACCTGCAGTTGAAATTTGCATTCTCGGCACGGCAGCCAATCAGAAGCCTGCTTCTTTCTTCCGGACTTTCGCAAGCGTTATAAAGTCGTGCAATTGCATGTCATTTTCCAAAATAGATGCACAGAACCTCAGACCAGAAGAAAGATTCAAAAGAAGCTAACAACATATGTGACGCTAAAAAACGTAAATTTACATTAAACCGTGACTGTAAAGTGTACGTGAGACTTATGAAAGGGGCTTAGTGGCTCGCAGGAAGCAATGCAAACGTTGCATTGTGCACCGCAATGACAATCGACTACTGCAGCAAAATGTACAGCCATGCACATTTACCGTAAATTAAGCAAGGTAGCATTTGTAGTAGGTGCATTCTTGATTTAAAAAAAAAACTTTATACTTTGTTACAATGTTTTTTTAATGTGATTAGTTGTCTCTTTGTGCTTCAAGTTGTGAAAAATGGGACAGGCAACGTTTCAGTTATCTGCCCTGTTGTTCGCTAACTTTTTGTCATGAGTTTTAGACACTGTACTATAATTTGGGCAAGTTCGGCGGGCCGGATTAAAAAGCCTAACGGGCCGTATGTGGCCCGCGGGCCGTAGTTTGCCCATGACTGGTCTAGACAGAATGACCCAACACAAAGTATACAGTACATAATTTCTTAAAAAGTTGCATTTTACTTCAGTTTACCAAAGCTAACATGTTTTACACATGTAAAACCAATAAAAAGCAGCAAACTTTTGAACTCTCTTACTTTACCTCCAGCGACACTAAACAGAACCCCAAGAGCTTTGCAGAGAAATGTTTGTAGCCGGACGATCCCAGGGATCTTCACACCGTTCAAATAACTTTTGATTTCAGGAATACCCGAGCCTGCAGCTAAGGGCTGGAAAACAACAGAAATATTCAATTACTATTTAAATTGTCATTTTAGATATTAGGTTGTGGAGGTAAAATTTGACCTATATTTTTTTTTCCTTTGAGTGGCTGTAAATCAGTGTCTATTTTTACATCCAGTTAAAAAATGTACAATGTTTGCCAATAAAACCGCAGTTCAAAACGTTAACATTCAGCAAAAGTATCTCTGTTGCTCGAGTATGCATTCTCACCTCAATGAGCACGAGGACACTGGCAATGAAGATGAAGGTCATGTTGAAAGCCAGGAGCTCCAGCAGAGACAGCGGGAGGCAGCCTTTCTCACTGCACTCCTCTACAGCTGAATGCTTCAAACTCAGGTAGAAGTACGTCTCAAAAGCAAGTTGCAGGATGTGTATTATGCACTACTTTTAACGCCAGTCCTGGCTGAGAGAATGAACATTAGTGATGCAATTTGTGATGATGACTTGAGCATGGGAAAACCATAAAATTTAGGCAAATTACACATAAAAAAAAATTGATACACAAATCACAAATGTAACAAATAGGTATCACATGATACATTCCAATAATGTGATCAAAACGCTTCTGAAAATCTTCAGAAGCTCAGTGAGTGTTGCAATGCCATGGAGGGCTTTCTCAAGGATACAATAACCAACCATAGAAAACTTGAGTTTGGTGAAGAAGCGTACAAAGTAATCCACATACAGACCCAGCTAAAAGAAAAAAGGGAAAACATGTGAGAAATCAGGTGTATTTGGAAAGGCAAACAAGAGATGGAAACACCAGAAGTATTGTACATACCAATCCAACAGATGCTCCAATCGCAAACACCATCACCCATCGCAGTGCTTCATATTTTTTAGCTTTCTGTTGAAATGGAAAGAAAGTACTGTAATTGAAAGAGAAAAGGCAAGGCGGCTTTATTTATATTGAGCATTTCAGACAGAAGGTACCTCAACATAGTGTGATGTCGTGAGAGGCTACCTCTCAGCGGGACAGGACAAGGAGTGCAATGGGCGACAGGTTTGAATGCAAACAAAGGTTTTAATAAAGGCTTTCAGGGGGAATTCACAAGCAACAAAGGCAAGAGCGTCTCTTCCAATACTTAAATCATAATAAAGTCTCTTCTGAGGTGAAACTGAGGACAGAGTTCTTTTCCATGAGTTTCTAGGCCTCACGCCTCTTGATGGCCTCCTCATGTAGCCTAGCCACCTTTAGCAAGGGTCAGAATCCAGTGTCCTGTCGTATGGTCCCAACTGTCAATGAGTTCCACGCAGCAATCGGTTTCTCCAGAGCACAGCAACAGAGCTTGTCTCTCCCGGCCTCCACACTCAGAGGCTCTCTGCCTTAAGAGCCTTGCTTGCCAATCAAGCCGTAATCAGCCACAGGTGTGGGGTTTGGATTGCTGCCTTCTACCACATGGGGCCAAAATTCTCTCTGGGTGAAGCCATCTTTGGGGAATGTATTTGCCCTCCAGGACCTTGCCTCTCGTGACATCACAATAGTTACAAAACATTGTTGAAATGCAAAATATAACATTTAAAGGAAAAAGAAATGAAGACATTCAAAAGGGAGAAGAATTTAAGGTGATTAAAGCAAAGTAGAAAACGAACAAGTAGTTTGCAAAAGCAAACCAGAAATTAACTCATTCACTGCCATTCACAAATTTATTCAGGAATTGAAAATATGAGAGCGTCATTCCTAAATTTGTTTGGGTTTTGGTTTTTCTTACAGCGCTGGCAAGACCTATGGCAATGTTTTTCCCTTCCACAATTGGGCAGCATTTCCTTTTTTTCCACGTTAGCAGTTTGTTCCAGCTTCAGCTGTTGTTAAAGCGCTATTCAAATCTCTGTTCCCTCTCGGTCCCTCAGATCCTCATCGTCCCTTCACCTCTATGTGCCCTCTGCCCCTCTCACCACGATGGGATGCAGAGCTTTCAGCCGCTCTGCTCCCAAACTCTGGAATTCTCTTCCACCCAACGTCCGTAATATTGACTCCCTCCCTATTTTCAAGGCTCACCTCAAAACCCACTTGTTTAAAATTGCTTTCAATGTCTAGCTCTATCTGCTATTTTGTATCATTACATGTATCATTTTACTTATGGTTTTATTGTTATGTGCTTTGTTTTGTTTTTATTGTAAAGTGTCCTTGGGTGTTTTGAAAGGCGCTTGAAATAAAATGTATTATTATTATTATTATTATTATTATTATTATTATTATTATTATTATTATTATTATATAAACCATTATGTATGTATTGCATTGTATTTTGGACAGCCGCCTGCCCTCATTTCAAACTTATATAACTCCAGACCCATATAATTTAGGAATTAACTCTTTTTTTCTGGCGAAAAAAAGAGATTCTAGAGTTTCTTACGCTGCATTGAATGTTTATGTAGTCCTAAAACTCAATATTCTGTGGGTCCTGGAATTCGAGTGACAATGACAAAAACCCTAGCACTGGGGTGGACACAACTTTACACGTCTGGCAATAACTGAGTTAAGTAAAATAGTTTCATTAGAGGAATGGGGGGAAAAATAACAGATTTTAGCTTATTCGATGCTCGACCCGAGTCGACAAACCTCAGAACCTTCCTGGCTTTACTTCAATCAAAATTTCTTCAACATCCCCAAAATGCAGCGATTTATAGACCAGTAGCAGTATTTTAAAATCAATTTTAAAAGTGATTGGAAGCCAGTTTAAGGCCTTCCGGACTGAAGCAATATGTTTTTATCTCATTGTTCGGTTAAGAACCTGAACTAAACATTCAGCATGATGCTCTTGAGGGAGACCAGTTGGAACAATATCACAATAATGAAGTCTACTTGAGATAAAAACAATTGTAAGCTACTCTGTCATCTGGTGGGAGACTGCAACCCTTCAATCTGGATAAGTTTTTACTCAGACAGCATGTTATTATTTCTCCAGTGGAAATGAAAAGAGCATTCGAAAACTGAACATATGAACTCCAACACACATTACTACGCTGTTTTCACCAATAAACAAAACCTCGCTTACCCTGTTGTCCATCCCCTCCAAAATCTCCAAATAGGGTTCACTGACACATCGGTCATAATCCAGGCTCTATTCAATAAAAAGGGTATGCGCTCAAACAGATGATGACATATAAACACAAACAGTACCTTGAACTCGCTGCTTTCATTGTTATTTACCTCATAGTCCTTCCTCGGCAGAATCTCATTTTCTTCATCTCGAATTTCTCCAAGAATAGTCTGAATGAACATCAGAAATAAACGTTCGACAAGTTGAGTGAGTAAAGCAACTATTCGTTTAAGATAAGCATGAACACAAAATCATCAATGTGGCTGCCTGCATTTTCGGCATCCTTCCAATAATGCTGCAGAGTGGGCATGTTCTTTGAACCGTGATAAGTCTAAAGGTGAACAGAAATTATGAAAAAGGATTGGACTTGGCGTGCAACCAAATTACTACATTCACTGAGTCTTATTATAATAACTATTATAATAACTGGAAGGTAACAAGACACTGGCGAAGCACAAAGCTGCAGCAAACAAGGAATTCCACGGCAGTTTTGGGCTCATTTCAAAGGGTACAAGTCGAACATAAAAATTCTAACATACAGCTCCACCGATTTAGCAATTGCAACATCCTACCAATTCTTCTGGCGTACGAGTCTCTTCTTCACCACATAGCCTGAAGCCAATACAGTTACCAAAGCACGCCATCTTCGCTGTTGAGTCATGGCGCATTCAATGCCTGGACGAAAATACTGAAAATATTAACAAGAATGTGTGTTTCAAAGGCCTCGCTGAAAATATTAGCAAGAACGTGTGTTTCAAAGGCCTCGCTGGGTGTATGACCATATAAACAAAGAATTAAACTTATGCATGAACAAATATACATTTTTATGTCAGTAAGAACCTTTATTCAACATGCTGTATCAAGCAAAACAGTAAAAGAATTCGTATCTACTTTTCCAAGGGTCCTAAACAGTCATGAGGTATCACGTGACTTACATCTTCGAAACCGCCCCGGCTTTCAGGACATGTTGGCAATCGGCATGTGCTATTGTGGTGGAACTTCAATTATTTGGAGGACGAAACGTGCCCAAATAAGTTAAATACATAAATGCGACATGAAACAATTGTGATAACATAATATTAATAAAATGAATATCGATGAGAAGGTTTCTTCAGCCGTCATCTGTACAATTTTGAGGGTTTCGGACGTTTCGCCTCCTATCCAAGAGGCTTCGTCAGCGAACTAAAGTCTGACTGGTCGTATCGGCCCTATTTATATATCCCTAATGTCCAGGCATGGCGGCGCCAGACACAGCTATGATAGGTAACTACTCTCAGGTTGGGGGTAGCAGAGGACCCCTCCCTGTGGCCCCACTGATTGTTCCTACATTCCTGACTAATGACTGGCCTATTTCCCCCACTCCCACCGGTATCACCTCATCAGCATAACGAATGTTGCCTAACCTGTTTTGCCTAAGCAGGCTATTATATGAACGATCCAAATTGAACCTCACCCCACCGGACCGGTTTAAAGAGGATTTTGTTGTTTTATCAGAATCGTTTCTTTTACCCCCCTTTCAAACCATCTATGTTCTTTCGCTAACATTTTAACCTCATTGTCGTCAAATGAGTGGTTGCTAGCTTTTAGGTGCAAATGTACTGCCGATTGAGGCCCAGTTGTATTATCCCTGCGATGTTGATAAAGTCTTTTTTTTTGAGAATTTGTTGAGTCTCCCCAATGTACTGCTCTTTACAATTTTCATTCTTACAATGTATGGAATAAACTACATTATTTTGTTTTTCATTTGGTACCCTATCTTTTAGATGCACTAATTTTTGCCTTAACGTGTTTATCGGTTTGAAATAAGTTGGAATTTTATGTTGCCAAAGGACTCTTTGTAATTTTTCAGAAACTCCTGCAATGTAAGGTACTGCTACTGCTTTCCTTTTTGTATCTTGAGAATTATTGGTTTCATTCCCTTTTCTTTCTTTCTGACATTTGTTAAATGACCACTGAGGGTACCCACAGTTAGCGCTCCTGATATGTTTAGACTCCTTTTCTCTACCTTCAATGCTAGTTGGTATTAATTTAACTCTATGCTGGAGGGTTCTGATAACTCCTAGTTTGTGTTGTAAAGGGTGGTTAGAGTCAAAAAGTAAGTATTGGTCAGTGTGTGTAGCCTTCTTAAAGACTTCTGTTTTTCGCGCTCTGTCCTCTTTTATAATTACTTTACAATCCAAGAAGGCGAGTTGGTTCTCTTTAATGTCCTCACGAGTAAATTTAATGTTGATGTCTACAGAGTTGAGGTGATCTGTGAAAGATTGAATTTCTTGTTTTTTAATTATGACAAAAGTATCATCCACATATCTAAACCAGTATCTAGGTTTTGTCCCCGGGAAGATTGTGAGGGCCTGTTTCTCCATCTCTTCCATGTAAAGATTAGCCACTATGGGTGAAACTGGTGAGCCCATAGCACAACCATGAATTTGTTTATAAAATTTCTCCCGAAATTGAAAATACGTAGTATTAAGGCTGATTTCCAATAATTGGCAGATGTGATCCGGTTTAAGTTTGGTTCTTTCATGCAGAGAAACATCCGCCAGCAGTCTCGTCCTCACCACTGAGACTGCTGCTGGGGTTGGGACAGATGTAAAGAGAGAAGTCACATCGTATGATGCCAAAGTTTCCTCAGGTTCTAATATGAGGTCTTTGATCCTCTCTACAAACCCTGTGGTGTTCTCTACGTGATATTCTGTGTTACCAACCAACGGAGCTAAAATAGTTTTTAAATATTTGGCTACATTGTATGTAGAGGAGTCAATGCTACAAACAATGGGTCTGAGGGGGAACCCTTCTTTATGTATTTTTGGCAGGCCATAGATACATGGTGTGGCCTCTCCCGGGTATAATCTAAAATACACCTGTTTGTCTATATGTTTTCCTTTCTCTTACTTTTGGAGACAGGCTATCATTTCTTTCTTGTATCTATTGGAAGGGTCCCTTTTTAGTTGCTCATAAGTGTTAGAATCACTGATTAACCTATTTATTTTGTCTTCATAATCCAATGTGTTGAGAAGCACTGTGCATCTGCCCTTGTCTGCTGGTAAAATAGTAATATTTTTGTCTTTTTGTAGAGTCGTTAACGCCTTTCTCTCTTCTAATGTTATGTTGGACGGAGGAAGTTTGGCATTACTGAGAAGGGCTGATATTTTAATGCGCAGATCATCTGCCTCTGCATATGAAAGTTTGTTATTTTTAATAGCCGATTCAGTAGCTGTGATATAATCTATTGTAGGTATAGTTTTAGGAGTCACTGAGAAATTCTCCCTTGAAATGTGTTCATTCCTAATTTTTCGCATGTTTACCAGTAGTTGAGATTGTTTCAGTAAAAGTAATTTTTGAAATTTATCCTTTTGTCTTTCTTTGGTTTTGCTGTGGTGCCTCATATTTAGTAGTCGGATTTAGTAAATTCACACACTTCCTGATAGATTTTGTGGGTGAGTTTAGTTTGTAATCTCTGATAATAAGTTTCTATTTCTGACTGTTTGTTTTGTCACACTAGCATTTCCTATAGTTAGCGCTTGAATCTACAGTGTTTAATTTAGGGCTATAGCCTTGTTGCGCTAGTCATTCTGGTAGCAGTCTTAGCGTTTTAACAGTAACCAAAATGGTAACTTTATGTAGCGATTGAAAGTACTCATGAGAGAAATGATGCACAGCAGTGTCAATCATTGGTCTGGGAACTCGACAAATGTTTTATTCTGCGCATGCGCTTAAAGAGGCTTCACAATTTCCGGGTATCACATGATCAGCTCGTTTCGCAGGTGATATCAATCATGAAATTTCCTCAATCGTGTCTTTGCCTCACACACACATTGACACACGCACACTCAACAAGCCTTGTAGTCATCAAGTCTAAAAAAACAATAATTGTATTGAAATTATGTTTCCTTCTAGCCACAGTGCTTCTATAAAAAGAGGACTAATACTTTTTAATTTTTAGACCTTCCATGCAAGTTAACACCAGAGACGGAGTACCTATGTATAGTGAGACGAAAAAGGCGTTTGATTCTATTCTAGTCACGAAATGTTAATAATATAACATTGGTGCAGATTAATTTATGGTAACTTGACCTCATCGACACGTTTGACTGTACAGTATGTACTCTCCGACCTTACAAGGAGAACTTGAATGTGGCAGGTTGTCCTCAAGCCTACAGCGTCACCTAACGGACATTGTCTGTCATTGATTGGAATTCGTCAGAGTTTCCCCGCCGTCGCCTATTTTGCCCTCCCACTATTATCGTGGGAATTCTGGAACACCGGCAACACAAAGCAGGGTGACTGGAAAAACAATGTGAGAACCAACTACCTCAATCTAACTTTTGGTTTTATAAAATGCCTGACTTAGTCTGTAGCTGTTGTAGCCTATGTTTTGGGGCGTTATTACGAACGAAGCCACAGCCAGTCAGTATCACGTTGCTAGGTCTGCTCCATCGGGAGCTGCTAACACATTCAAGGAAACTTTAATTGTGTGTCTTTTTGACTACGTTAATGGTGCACTCTTTAATGTGCCCAGCCATGTGACTAAAACGAATGTCCATTGGGTATTTAAGGAGTTTGAAGTTGCTCTTTATTTGTGGAATGGTAGTTGTTAGATCTCCCAGGGAAGTGACACGCAGATGTATCCCAGAGCTTGATCGTGGCGTGGAGTCGAGCAAGTCGTACTGTGAAACTCTGTCCGATGCTGAGCGGGTCTCTGCGAGTCTGCGTGTCTGTCTTGGTCCGAGTCCGAGATGAATCTGATCTTCTGTCCCGCGACGGCTGCGCTTTTATGCTATATTCAAGCGTGGGAGATGTCAGGCTGAGACGCACATCAAAGAGATCAAAGGGTTTGAAAGACATCAAAGCCGGTGCGCACCTGTTACGCTACATGTACATTTAAGAGTAATGGATGGGCGCCCTTTGGTGTTGGAACGCTTGCTTGTGATTCAAAGTGTTGAGTGTGCGTGTGTAAATGCGTGTGTGTGTGGCAAAGACACGATTGGGGAAATTTCATGATTGAGCAGAGTGTTGCAAATATGTAGAATGTTTTAATATTTACAACAATGTATTTCTTGTTTCAATGTTTTTCGTGTTTTTCTTTGTTTGCTGCATGAAATTGTGAACATGTCTGAGTGGGAGTGTTGAGTGTGCGTGTGTCAATGTGTGTGTGAGGCAAAGACACGATTGAGGAAATTTCATGATTGATATTAAAGAGTTTGATGGTTCTCTTTATTTGTAAGTAGGTTCGTTGTCAGATCTCACAGATCACACAGATCTCACAGATCACAGGTGACGCGCAGAGCTTGATCGTGGCGTGGAGTCGAGCAAGTCGTGCCTGTGCGGGTCTTTGCAAGTCTCTTTGAGTCTGTGAGTCCGAGATGAGTTTGATACTCTCTGTCCCACGACAGCTGCTTTTATACCATTTTCAAGCGTGTGATATGCGTCAGGGTGAGATGCACATCAAGGAGATCAAGGAATTGAAAGACATTAAAGCTGCGGCGCGCACCGGTGACGCCACAGGGCTCCCCTCCTGGATCCGAAGTCGGTGAAAACGATGAAGGAAAAACAAATAACAGCGACACGGAGAGGCCAGGCACGATGACGAGGCCAGGCACGATGACGCTCGATCACCGGGCATGGCAGGCGTCGGTGGGGAGGTTGCCGAGGAAGTTTCGGTGGTGCCTGAAGTCGTTGTACGGGAGCACGCGCAACGTGTGCTCTACGACTGCCAGTTGGAGTCGATCAATGGAAACTTTCCTCGCGGCCGTCGAGTCGATTCCGGAAGGTCTTCTCACCGCGGAGTCTTCACCTGGGGTCTGTCCAGTCGGGGAATCGATGAGGGAGTGTGAGGACGAAGGAGCGTGGGGTTGGTCATGCTGCCGGGCACGGACAGGCCGGTCATCGGCGATGGTGGCGTTGATCGCGCTGCCATGGCGCTCTGCAGGACGCTGAGGAAGCACGCTGACGTCGGCGGCCGTGTCGGCCATGAAGCGTCTTCCCGAAGTCCGATCGTGGGCATAAGCGATGTCCGACGATGTCTGATCGTGGACATATACGATGTCCGATTGTGGACATAAACGATGCAGCTAGTTGCAGAGTCGCCAGGCGAATTGGACGGTGTTGGCCATCAGGGTGCGGCAGGTTTCACGGTGGGGTCGGGGCGCCCACGGGTGGTGGCGGCCCATCGGGAGCTCGACTCGAGGGGTCTTGCTGTGAAGATGCCGGCTTCACGGGCGACTGGGAAATCTGGTTCTTTCCATTTGGAGAGTTGATTGGGCTGAGGAGGAGGAAAAAAATCCTCCTGGCTGGCTCGCCAATAAAGAGTTTGATGGTTCTCTTTATTTGTAAGTAGGTTAGTTGTCAGATCTCCCAGGCAGGTGACGCGCAGAGCTTGATCGTGGCGTGGAGTCGAGCAAGTCGTGCCGTGACGTCCGGGCGTGCCTGTGCGGGTCTTTGCTAGTCTCTTTGAGTCTGTGAGTCCGAGATGAGTCTGATACTCTCTGTCCCACGACAGCTGCTTTTATACCATTTTCAAGCGTGTGATATGCATCAGGGTGAGACGCACATCAAGGAGATCAAGGAATTGAAAGACATTAAAGCTGCGGTGTGCACCGGTGACGCTACAATATCACCTGCGAATTGAGCTGATCATGTGATACCCGGAAATTGTGAAGCCTATTTAAGCGCATGCGCAGAATAAAATGTCGAGTTCCCAAACCAATGATTGACACGGTTGTGCATCATTTGTCTCTCGTGAGTTCTTTCAATCGCTACGAAAAGTTACTATTTTGGTTACTGTTAATAAGCTAAGACTGCTGCCAGAATGACTAGCGCAACAAAAACAATGTGTCCCCGTTCGTTAAGCTGCAAAGCAAGGTGCGCTTTTTATTTCCTTTGTTATTGCTTGAGATTCGCAAGACGCTAGCAGGTAATATGTTAAATACTGGAGAGGTATCCGCGTTACGACGAAGTTACGTTCCTACTAGAGTTTCGTGCGTAAATCGCAACAGTGCGCGGAACTCCATACAGTCGATATGTACGAAAAACGATTCTGGACTTTATGTAAAAAATCAGAAATGGGAAAAGCACTTGCACCCTTTACTCGTTGAAATACACATTCTTGTGTAAAACAACATCATTAAAAAGCAAACAAGAGTAGAAAAAACAGTTCAACCAATTTCCTTAAATAAAGGCAAATATCATCCTTGCCAAGTTATGATTGAAACTTGAAATGAAAAAAAACAACATTTACATCGATCCAAATGTCTTCCCTCTTACAAACTTGCAGTGCTCATTTGAGGGCTGTAGCTATTGGTAACGCATGAAAAAATACACTTCTATTGTATTTTGTCAGATTTAATTGAAAATGTTTGAACGTAAGCTGATAGTTTTCAAATAGACATCAAAATAATTTTCCTGAATAAGGCGGTGCTTGGGGAATATCATTTTCTCCTGAATTGTTTTCTCATCTGCATTCCTGGTGTTTGTTTCTCCATGTCGATGCTTTTTCCTATTTTTTTTTTCATATTAAAAGAGTAAGATTTCAATCATTCGCAATCCCAACCACGGTTTACATTTTATGCCATATTATTGGTAACTTCTTTTCTGCTTAGGTGTATAAAAGTAACCAGCTGATTTTGACAGAAAATGAAGGAGAATGTCCAAATATTTTCTCGAGTGGAGTGAGTGAAAGTGAAAAGAAAAGAAAAAAAAAAAGAAAAAGTAGAAAATAAATACTCAAGGAGAATGGAGATGTAGTACCTGCCTACTGTAGTACCTACTTGTGTACAGTTGTAAATATGTAGACCTCTTTACTTACCACCACTGAAAACAGTCACATGACAAACTGTAAGTACAGCAAATTCATTGTGCACCATTCACAACTTGGACTGGTCTGTGTCTATACCACAGGAACTCTGTGCTGTACGTTTTTATTTCCTTAGAGCAATAGGTTGTCATGGTGAACCAAGTTCAGCGAAGCGATGGTTGCTGCCAGTCATGCAAGAGTGACTCCAGTGGAATGGGCACCAGTGGCGGAGAGAGCTCCAAGGAGAGCTCCCGATGTTCCACGCCAGTGCTGGATACAGATCGTTCGGATAGACTACGGGACAAGATGAGGAGGAGGATAGAGTCTGGGGACCACTGGTTCTCTCTGGAATTCTTTCCCCCTCGGACGGCCCCAGGTGCAGTGAATCTCATATCGAGGTATGCGTCAGTTCCTTGTTTTTTATTCATACTGTCTGTGTCGCATTTCCCCTACTGCTACCCAACATCACAACTATGTTACAAAGCAGTGGTGACAACACGTCAGTTGATTGGGTTGGATTAGCCTTTATTAGTATCGCAGTGGCGAAATTTACATTTGACAGCAGCAAAGTGATGAAAGGAAAGGGAGAAGTAGAAAAAACTAAATACAGGACTTGCTGTAAAGGCAGCTACTCTCGCAATATCATCTTTAAGTCAAAACAACAACAAAAAACTAAATAAAAAATAATGACACACACCACAAAAGACACAGAAGTCATTCAATCTTAAAGGACAACCGACGCCTCCCGACAAGTTGTGTCCAAATTTGTAAAATCGCTTCAAATGACTTCGACTGAGCGCATTTTGCAAAGATTCCACCGCACATAGCTATATTTTACGTTTTAAGACTCACGCTGAATA
This sequence comes from Hippocampus bargibanti, assembly GCF_051943395.1. NCBI lineage: Eukaryota > Metazoa > Chordata > Actinopteri > Syngnathiformes > Syngnathidae > Hippocampus > Hippocampus bargibanti. Next base: position 21,442,264 of record NC_142734.1, read on the forward strand.
TTCCGGAAGTCTTGTTTTTGAGTTGGTGACGAGTCCTCACATCACGTCACTGAAGAAACGCACTAACCGAGAAAGGACACACTGTAGCAGTCCTCATATCACGTCAATGCATTTTGCGGTACTTTGTTTGGTCTGAAAACTTCGTGTTTATGCCGAAATTAGAAGGAAAACACATAAATATGGTGAATTTAAATAAATATGGTGCCTTTCCAGCAGCTCATGTATTTTGTTTTTCTACTTTCATTCCTTTCATCACTTTGCTGCTGTGAAATGTAAATTTCTCCACTGTGAGACTAATAAAGGCATATCCAATCCAATCCAATCCAATCCAATTCTTGTGTGTTGTGACAAAAATGTTGAGCCAATTTCCACACGGAGCTTTGTCGCCATCTTCTGCCTGTTTTGGGTGCGGCATCTCCCCCCCCCCCCATTTGCCTCAAAATGACATGGAATAAATTCTTTAATCGATTGCAAACATGTATGCTTTCCTCTTCAGAACTATTTGAATCATATTCATAATTGGATGAGTAACAAGAAAGCATCTTCTCCGAATCTGAATCCATTGTTTTGATTCTCGAGCAAGGCAAGATGTCTTGAGTGACACCACGAACAAGGGGGCGGGACCTTCTGAAACTGGCCACTTCCGGTTTCAATATTTTGCAGTTCCAGCACACTTTAAGTCATTTTTATTGGTGTTTTGCATTTGACTAAATAATATACTGCGTGTTTTGGGTATTTTAGATGCTATAAAACGTTTTTCTGATGTCAGTTAGGAAACAAAAAAGTGATGTTGGTTGTCCTTTAAGCACTTTTTGCACCCTCTTTGTTGCATGACGCAGTTCTAGATGAAAGAGGAGAGAATCAAAGTTGATCAGGGAAGTCATGGTGAAATGTGTACATCTGCTACAAGCTAAATGTTGAAAGCTGCAGCATCCATTGATGAAAAAATGATCAAAGATGACAGGCTTCTTAGGCAGCGGAATAAAAACGGTGGACAAAGCAAGTCATCTCTTCTCGTTCCTCTGGCCATAAGTCTGATATCAGCATAGCTCTTTTCATATGGAGAAAATGCACTGGTCAATTGAAATACACACCAGTTGAAAAGTTTTTTGTTTACTTTGGAGAATTATGCTATGATTTCAATGATTCTTTGCATCTTTTCAGCTGACAGTTCGATTGACTACATAATTTTAACCCTTCAGATTGCAGTTTGTCTGTACAACGTGCATGTCATTTTAAATATTAACATCAATGAAACATTTTTCCTCGTGTTGCTTATATTCAAGTGCAGTCTTCACCAGCCAAAATTTCTTAAATCAGAACTTAATTACAGCCCATGTGCCATTTTCGGCTCACCCACTATCTCTGACATACCCTTGACAAAGTTTAAATAACATATAAAATCGATCTTATTTTGAAGTATTGACTTGAAAAATGTCATTACGTCTTCAGATTTGACCGTATGGGATCCGGAGGGCCACTCTTCATAGACATAACATGGCATCCCGCTGGCGATCCGGGTTCTGACAAGGAAACATCGTCCATGATGATTGCCAGCACGGCAGTCAACTATTGTGGCCTGGAGAGCATCCTCCACCTAACTTGCTGCAACCAAACCAAAGACAAGATCACTGCCTATCTGGCCAAAGCGAAGCACCTGGGCCTGAAAAACATCATGGCTCTAAGAGGAGGTAACTGACTCATTTCTTTTGTGATTGGACTGGATTTGCCTTTATTAGTCTCACAGTGGAGAAATGTACATTTCACATCAGCAAAGTTATGAAAGGAATCAAAGTAGAAAAACAAAATACAGGAGCTGCTGGAAAGGCAGCCACTCTCGCGGCGCCGTCTTGAAGTCAAAAGAACAAGAAAAACTACATAACAAATAACATGACAACACAAAGTCATTCATTCTTAAGCACTTTCTGTACCCTCTTTGTTACACGAAGCAGTTCCAGATGAAAGAGGAGAGGATCAAAGCATCTCTTCACCAGTGGATCAGGGACATCATGGTGGAATGTGCGCGTCGACTACAAGCTAAATGTGAAATCAAACACGCAGCTGTAGCATCCATTGACGAAAAGAGATTGTCTCATATCTCCTGTCCCACATAAATCCGCTTCAATTCCAAGTCGCGACAGTTCTACATACGCATCGGCGCTCTGCGCTGACGCTCCTTTCTTCTTATCGCGGGCTCCTCAAGCCATGCATTCATCCAGCCGCAGCATGTCCGACAGCACCAACCTTTCCACTGAACAAAGCGGGGCTGTGAAGATGTTGCCCATTACAGGCACAAAAAAGCACAATCGCCCCTTTGGTGTACAGCGATGACAGTCGAATGGCACTGACATTCCTTCCAAAAAACAGCACTGGCATATTATTACTGCCGAAAAGGCGCAACCGCTCAGCACAGTCTCCTCCTTGATGAATGTCGTGGCCAAAAATGCTGAAAAACAATCCGTATCCATTCCGCACGATGCACAACAACACAAGGTGACAAAATAAAACACAAAAACAACAAAAAAAGCAAGGCTCATAGGAGCACTTGCTGACAGCTGCCTACTCGGGCGCCATCTTGGACTCGTGATGTGATTGTGACTCTCAAACGATACATTTTTACCCCTTTGACGGTCCACATACGTGTATATCGACAGACCCAGTGGGGGCAGACTGGGAGGAAGAGGAAGGTTGCTTCAACTATGCCATCGATCTTGTTAAACACGTCCGATCAGAGTTCGATGACTACTTTGACATATGTGTTGCAGGTATGGCCTCATCCAATAAAAGAGTTATAAACAATAGAACTTGTTTCATTCTCACTGATTATTGATGACAATATATTTGTGCCGCAGGTTATCCCACTGGCCACCCCGAGGCAGAAAGCTATGAGGAAGATCTGCGACATCTGAAAGAGAAAGTGGATGCCGGAGCCAACTTTGTAATCACGCAGCTGTTCTTCAGAGCAGAAACGTACCTTAAATTTCTTGATGACTGTCGGGCAGTTGGGGTCATGTGTCCCATCCTTCCTGGGATTTTCCCCATTCAGGTAACAATTGAAATACTGACGGTGATCATTTAAGATGGAACATTTTGGTTATGAAGTGCAATATGATGCAACAGACCTTCTTTGGGGGAGGTGCAACCGTCTCACTAAATTGTCAGTTTTGTCAGTAAAGGGGCTATAATTGGAGTAGGGTGGCACGAAACTGGTCCTACTGGGGCTGTTCAGTTTGCATCATGCTGCGGTGAGTGAGAAAAGTGAGCAAAAACACCCGTATTTTATCAAAAGTTTGTTCCCGCTTTAACCTGCAAGTCATTTTATATTGAATGTTCAGTCACGTGACCGTGGAGTTGAATTGTTTTTGTCTTCAGGGCTATCAGTCTCTGCGTCAGCTTGTCAAGCTGTCAAAACTGGAGGTGCCGGAGGAGATCATGGAAGTCATTGAACCCATCAAAGACAACGATGCAGCCATTCGGAACTACGGAATCCAACTAGCGGTGGAGATGTGCAAAGTGTTACTGCAAAGTGGCAAAGTACCCGGTTTGCATTTCTACACTCTAAATCGAGAAGTCGCCACGATGGAAGTTCTGCGGCAGCTCGGCCTGTGGGTGGAGGACCCAAGGTGGGACAACCCTGTGACTGTCAAGTGTTCTGAACAAAAATAGCAATGTGGCACATTTTGTTTTTATTTTTTATTTAGTTGAACTCAAAGATAAAAACTCAAAGATTCTGAGCACACCAAAGGATTAAAGCTGTGATGGTGCTGTAGGCCACCCACAATTAAAGGCCACTCCAAAACCAATTACATTTTATTTATTCAATCCCAGTACACTTGTTCACTCTTTGAGGACTTATCCATAGAGTACTTTTGACGTATAGCATTTGTTTTTCCACCATAGAAACATTGTGAACAAAATATTTCATTCTAACGCAAGCAGGTGAGGATTTGCAAACTGCCTCACTATGGCGCCAACTAATTCTGAGGTGGACTGTTTTCTCTGTCAGACGGCCTCTTCCTTGGGCGGTGAGTGCGCATCCCAAGCGAAAGGTCGAGGACGTGCGACCCATCTTCTGGGCTTCCAGGCCCAAGAGCTACATCTACAGAACCCAGGAGTGGGATGAGTTCCCAAATGGCCGATGGTAACATATTTCCCCTTTTTTTTTTTATTATTTTTTTATATACAGTATATCCAAGCATAGGGCGGCCCGGTAGTCGAGTGGTTAGCACCCGGGCTTCATAGTGCAGAGGTCGTGAGTTCAAGACCCGGTTCGGCCTCCCTGTGTGGAGTTGGCATGTTCTCCACGGGCCTGCGTGGGTTTTCTCTGGGTCCTCCACTTTTCTCCCACATTCCAAAAACGCAGGCTGATTGAACACTCTAGTTTGTCCTTAGGTGTTGGTGTGAGAGTGACTGGTTGTTTGTCTCTGTCTCAATTGGCTGGCAAACAATTCAGGGTGTCTCCCGCCTAGTGCCCAAATCCCGCTGGGATAGGCTCCAGCACCCCCAACAACCCTAATGAAGATAAAGCGGTCTAGAAAATGGATGGATATTCAAGTATAAGAATAAAATGAATTTGATCTACAGGTATTATTGATTGCTATATAAATTATATGTGTCAGAAAAAAACTATCTTAAAAAAGAAGAAAGATCATGCTCTTGTTTTTCTAGGGGTAACTCCTCATCTCCAGCTTTTGGTGAGTTGAACGATTACTACCTGTTCTATTTGAAGAGCAAGTCATCCAAAGAAGATTTGCTAAAGATGTGGGGAGAGGAGCTGAAGAATGAGGCGAGCGTCTACGAGGTGTTTACGTGCTACATCACAGCTCAGGCCAATCAAAATGGACACAAGGTAGATGGATCCCTTTCGACGCTCTTTTCGTACCTTTATTGTACGTCAATGAGTGTTTAGCTCAAGTAAAGGGGGGGGCAGAAAGAGTAATGCCCTCTACATTTGTCTGTTAAATGAGTGGAACAAACATTTAAACACACTTATGCAACACATATTCCAGAAATCTATATAGTCGAAGAAAACATGCTTCAAGAATGTTGTGGGCCACTCTTAAAGGACAACCGACGTCTCCGGACGAGTTGTTCATTATTTGTAAAATGGCTTCAAATGACTTCTACTGAGCGTATTTTAATAAGATTCCACCGCATATCTATATTTTACGTTTTAAGACTCGCACTGAATATTCAGGAAGTCTTGTTTTTGAGTTGGTGACGAGTCCGTACGTGACGTCACTAAAGGAAAGCCCCTGACCGAAAAAAAGACACATTGTAGCAGTCCTTGCATCATGTCAATGTATTTTGCTGTACTTGTTTGGTCTGAAAACCTCATGTTGCACCCAAAAGCCGCCAGAAGAGGGCGCCAAAGCTCCATGGAAGGAATTTATTAGCCTGTGGAAACGGGCTGATTCATTCCTTACACGGAGCTGTGACACCACACATCAGTCTTGAGCCATTAAAACGACCCAGAAAACGTTCTTTAATCAATTGCAAACATGTATGCTTTCCTCTTCAGAAGTATTTGAATCATATTCATAACTGGATGTGTAACAAGAAAGCATATTCTCCGAATCTGAAGCCATTGTTTTGATTCTCCAGCAATGCAAGACGTCTTGGCGTGATGTCACAAACTGGGGGCGGGACTTTCTAAAAATGCCCAATTCGCAGCTCAATTTTTTGCAGATTTTGGATACTTTTAAGTCATTTTTATTGGTGTTTTGCATTTGAATAAAAATATCATACTGCATGTTTTGGGTATTTTAGATGCTTTAAAATGTTTTTCTGATGTCAGTTAAGACATCAAGTTAACAAAAAAGTGACGTCGGTTGTCCTTTAAGCCACCCCTCCCCTCCTCGAGAGGCCCAATGCCTGCCTTGAGAACTCAAGTGCTAAGCATTCCTCTTTGTCAGGTGATGTGCTTGCCGTGGAATGATGAGCCTCTGGCCCAGGAAACCAACCTACTGAGGGATGAACTGGAGAAAGTAAACAGACGAGGCGTGCTAACTATTAACTCTCAGCCCAACATCAACGGAAAACCCTCCACGGACCCAATAGTGGGCTGGGGCCCTCCCGGAGGCTACGTCTTTCAGAAAGTATTACCACGCTGTTGCTTTGATATGGCATATTAGCACGTTTGCCTCAGTCATTTCTATCCAACAGGCCTATCTGGAGTTCTTCACCTCCAGCGAAAATGTGTCGGCTCTCCTTGAAGTGCTGAAAAAGTATGAACCCCGTGTCAACTACCACATTGTTAACGTGCACGTAAGTTTCAAGTGGAAGCCAAGTATTTCCCGGTTTCTCTGCCAATGCGTAAACATACAGTATATTTTGCACCAAGGGCCATAATCTGACCAACGCTCCCGACATGCAACCTAATGCTGTCACATGGGGGATATTCCCCGGCAGGGAGATTGTTCAGCCCACCATTGTGGACCCGGTCAGCTTTATGTTCTGGAAGGTAAGAAACAGGCTCATGTGTTTGTGAATTCCACCGATGCGTCCCTGTCGCTGAGAACAAACATATCTGGTTATTCCTGCCAGGATGAGGCCTTTGCCTTGTGGATGGAGCAATGGGCCAAACTGTACGAAGACGAGTCACCTTCTCGGATGATCATCAAATACATTCATGATAACTACTTTTTGGTGAATCTTGTGGACAATGACTTCCCGCTGGATAACTGCTTGTGGCTTGTGATCGATGACATGTTTGAACAGCTGGATGCATCTCCACAGTCACCGCTCCATGAACTGTCATCATAGTTTGATGATGTTTGTTTTATTTAATTTTCAATGAAATGATTTTTGAAAACCACTCCTAAACCATTTTGGAACGCTGCTAATAAGAACAAAAAGTTTACTTAACATTTTTTTGTAGTACAGTGTTTCATTTCTTTTGTATTTTTGGGATTTTAGCCAGAAATATGGGAACGAAAAACTTTTTTATTTTCAATGACTGTTACTCCGGCTGTTTGTTTTTAGTTGTTAGTTGTAAAGACTAAACTGTGCCATTGTAGGTCAACACGCATTACATAAGAAGGGTGGGTTTCCTCTTTTCTCCAAATAAATATTTGTGTGTTTATGTTTTAATCTCTATGGACTTTGTAACAGCAGAATAAACACATGAGAGTGGGTGGGGTTTAACTTTAACTGTGGTCCCTACAAGATCAAACCAATTGTACTAGTTTCGCCTTCTGTTGTCAATGCAGTTTGTTTGGAACCCATGCAAATTCATTACTACTGTGGCGGGCACTAGGATCACGTCAGGGTCACCAGTGTAGCCGTTGAGGAATGAGCACACACGACTAAATGTGGAGACGTGTTTATTCCAACGGCTAACAAGTGGATCTAACTCTAAACAGCAAATGCAGTGTAATATATGTAACATGAACCGCCCCCTCCTCTGCACCTGCTGGGTGAGATGCCTGGTCCTAGTGCCCGCCACACTACTAAGATAAACACTCAACCTGGGTGGCCTGACACAGCCATGGAATGGCCTAATTGAATGGTTTTTTTTTCAGTTATTAAGAGGAAAGTGGTGTCGTAACTGGCAAGGATTTATTTTCTGGCATTCAAAACAAAGAACCAAAACAATGAGAGAAAATCACCATTTAATTGCCAAACCGTGCCTAAGTACAGACGCTCCTCACCTTACGAACGAGATACGTCCCAAGTAGTCGTTCGTAAGGTGAATTTGGTTGTAATTTGCTTCAGTGCTATATTTTGTATGGAATGTACATGTTTAAGTGAAACACTGAATGGTGAAATACTTATGCATCGCGTCCTCCTGGAGCTTCAACTGGGAAGAGGAATTTCCTCCCCGCTCACATACTCTACACAGCCAATGATAAACAAGCTCGGCGGATCGGGACTTGAACTCGTTGGCAACACTTAGGCATAGCCGGGCGCTGATTGGTTAGCTTTGGTGTCCGTCGCGTGAACATGCAAGCCTTGAAACGTCTAATGTGTCTGTGTGCGTGAAGCACATACGCAGGCAATCGCAAACGAGCTCGGCCGGGAAAGGGCGCGCAATACAAAATGTAATTTACAGCATCTCCGTCCAAACATTTTTAATATACAGTATCCACAAAAATGTTCGTATGTACTGTTTTGTCGTAACTCGAGTTCGTAAGATGGGGAGCGTCTAATTCCCACGAACTAAGACCAAAGAAGAACTACTTTTCAAGGCTGCTATTTTTATCGAATGGGACTGTCATACGACACGTTTTGTGTGATTAGTGCAACACAGATTATTCTACCTTTTAGCACCAAAACTGGAGAGGACATGTGACCTACCCTGTTTGACACTTTGCGGATGGACTAAAATCGGCTGCTGACAACAAAAGTGAATTGGGATTCAAATATGTGTGAAATGAAGGAATTCCAACACAGCTTTCAAAGGTCAGGATCACCCCCCCTGAGTGTGCTGAACTCTTCTGAGGCAGAGTATTTATCAGCACCGTGACCAGTTGATTGTCGAAAGCCCGCAGAAATCTCATCAAAGGTACGTCCTTTGGTTTCTGGCACCTTAAAGTAGGTGAAGATGAAGAAGCCCACCAGCAGAACAGTGAAGATGATGAAGACATAGGGACCACAGAGTTGCTGAAGGGACAGAAACATACCGTTTATTTTTGAAAAAATACCCAAGGTGCCCGAGTGATCAAGGCTTTTCATGTAGGATGCTGGATAAAAGTTACTTGACAGAAGGTACTGTACAACCTCACCTTAACATATGGAAAGCTCATGCCGATTATAAAATTGGCAGACCAGTTAGAAAAGCCAGCGACGGCGATAGCAGCAGGTCGGGGCCCCTAACTGAAGAGTTCTGCCACAATGAACCACGGGATGGGGCCCAGGCCAATTTCAAAAAAGGCAACAAAGCTTAGGATAGCCACAATGCTCACATAGGACATCCAGCTGTATTGATCCTGTGGGACACAGTCACTTTTAGCGGGAATAGCACGGTTGCTACAATTATTTATAAAAGCACCTGCTTTTGCAAAGATTCCCATGGAGTAGTAAAACACCCAAAAAGGGACATACAGTAAAGTCTCGTTATATCGATATCGGTTATATCGATAGTACCGCTTATTACGATACTATTTCTATGAACGCAAGGAGAAAATTACATGCGCGCAGGGTCGGATATATCGATAGTCCCGGTTATATCGATATTTTTTCGGACTCCCGAGAATATCGATATAACGAGACTTTACTGTATGTTTACATTTAACAGTAAAGGCTTTAGGAATTGACAAAGAAATAAGAGGATGTATAGTAACTTTTTTTGTTCTTTTGACTTCAACATGGCGCCGCGAGAGTGGCTGCTTTTCCAGCAGGTCCTGTTTTAGTTTTTCTACTTATTTCTTTTCCTTCATATTCCTTTCATAACTTTGCTCTCTAAAACTCTCAAGTACACTTTTCAGTCATGGTATAGTCCGAAGCAGGACACAGGTTTCTGATTGGCTGCCGGTGCAAATTGCTAATTTGCATACTCTGCATGATATATATATATATATATATATATATATATATGTGCGGCTCAGTTGATAAGGCATCGGTTTGGCATATGGGAGACGAGGGTTCGAATCCCACCTGGGTCAGAGAAAAAATGAGCACAAAAAAAACATCATCCAGTGTGGGTCCTTGGGCAAGACCCTTCACGCTAATGCCTACCTCATACAATAATGAGAGACAATAAATGGAATGACATACCGGCTCAGACGTCGCCCGGCGTCAGGTGCTGGGGAACCAGAGCACCTTGATGAAAAATGGACTACTGGAACAAAGCGGAGATGGACGAGATGCGATAACATGGCTCTGTTGGAATGCTACTACTCAAGCAACCCTAGTCAGAGGGGTAACATGCGGAGAATGGGGGCTGAATGGTTACTTCGAAACCCACAGTCACGGTTGACTACGAAACAACCAGTAGCTCAGTGTTCCAATATTCACAAACGGCAATTGCTATCACAATTTGAGATTGATGTGGTACAACACAAATTCCGAGGTGAAGGGCCCCAGGCTGCCACATCAGAGGAAGAGGTTCAACCAGAGATTGGGAGGCAAGCCCCAATGAATGATGAGATTGGGAGGTCAGCCCCAATGAATGAAATGCTGAGCGAAGCAGCAACTGACCCGAGAGATAAGATCATGGCAAGAATGAAAACTGGGCAACTAAGAAACCGATTACAACGGCTATGTGAAGTACCACCTGAAAGTCTCATGGAAACTGTGAATGCAGCACTGAGAACGATCCCGACCGGAACGATCACGGAAACCAATGAGCTGATATACACCTCAGCATCAGTGATCCTAGAGATGCTCGGCTACAAGAGCAACCATGAGAGTCACGAGATTCATTACCCACCATGGAAAAGACGGTTGGAGGCTAAGATCAAGGCGGCTCGGAAAGATGTGAGTCAATTGACGGAGATCCAGAGAGGTGTGAATAAAAGGCCAATACTCAAGAGGTACATGCAGAAAACCATACCTGAAGCACTCGAAACTGCCAAACAAAGGCTGCAGGTCTTGTCCAGTCGCCTAAAGAGGTACACGAAAGAGAATGAGGCCAGAAGAATAAACAGGCTGTTCGCAACACAACCTGCGAAAGTGTACGCTCAGTGGCAGGGTTCTAACAGCAGAGCCGATCCTCCAAGGCTGGAAACTGAAAGATACTGGAAAGGCATATGGGAGAAGGAGGTCGCACATAACAGCAGTGCACAATGGCTGGTGACTCTGAAAGAGGAGCACAGCAACCTCCCTGAACAGAACCCAGTTACCATCACAGCGGCAGATATACAAGGAAGAGTCTCAGGTATGAAAAACTGGACGACACCAGGCCCGGATATGGTCCACACCTACTGGCTAAAGAAACTCACAGCTCTCCACGAGCGCCTAGCAGCACAAATGAACTAGTTGCTGATGGATGGGACTCACCCAGGATGGCTAACCGAAGGGCGAACAATCCTGATCATGAAGGATTCCTCAAAGGGTGCAGTTCCTTCTAACTATCGGCCAATAACCTGTCTCTCCACAACATGGAAGCTCATGTCAGGCATCATTGCGGCTAAGATAAGTGGACACATGGATCAATACATGAGCAAAGCACAGAAAGGCATTAGTAGAGATACTAGAGGTGCCAAACATCAGCTGCTGGTTGACAGAACAGTCGCTCAAGACTGCAGGTCCCGACATACCAACCTGTGCACAGCCTGGATTGATTACAAGAAAGCATATGACTCGATGCCACACACATATGGATCACTGAATGCTTGGAGTTGTATAAGGTCAACAGGACCCTGAGAGCCTTCGTTGCAAACTCGATGAGGATGTGGAAAACCACACTTGAAGCCAATGGCAAGCCACTAACGCAAGTGTCCATCAAATGTGGCATATATCAAGGTGATGCACTCTCCCCACTGCTGTTCTGCATAGGATTGAACCCCCTCAGCCAGATAATCGCCAAGACAGGCTATGGATACCGCCTCAGAAATGGAGCTATGATCAGTCACCTCCTCTACATGGATGACATAAAGCTGTATGCTAAGAGCGAAAGGGACATAGACTCCCTGATCCACACAACCAGGATCTACAGCAGTGACATCGGAATGTCATTCGGGCTGGAGAAATGTAGTCGGATGGTGACTAAGAGAGGCAAGGTAGTCCACACTGAACGGGTCTCACTCCCTGAAGGAACAATAGCAGACATTGAAAACAGCTACAAGTACCTCGGTGTACCACAGGCCAATGGCAACCTCGAACTAGCAACAAGGAAAGTGGCGACGACCAAATACCTCCAGCGAGTGAGGCAAGTCCTCAGAAGCCAGCTCAATGGCAAGAACAAGACCCGGGCAATAAACAGCTATGCCCTGCCAGTGATCAGATACCCTGCAGGAATAATAAGGTGGCCAAAGGAAGAGATTCAGACCACGGATGTTAAGACCCGAAAACTCCTCACCCTGCACGGAGGGTTCCATCCCAAGTCCAGCACCCTGAGACTGTACACAAGCCGTAAGGAAGGAGGCCGGGGACTAGTGAGTGTGAGAGCCACTGTCCAGGATGAAACATCCAAGCTCCATGAATACATCAAAGAGAAGGCTCCAACGGATGATGTACTCAGAGAATGTCTCAGACAATGGGGAACAGAGGATGAGGTGATGGAAGAGGGACAATCATGGGAGGAAAAGCCCCTACACGGGATGTACCACAGAACCATAGCAGAAGTGGCTGATCTCAATAAGTCCTATCAGTGGCTAGAGAGGGCTGGCCTAAAGGACAGCACTGAGGCACTCATCCTGGCTGCCCGAGAGCAGGCCCTGAACACCAGAGCCATAGAGGCAGGGATATACCACACCAGACAAGACCCATGGTGTCGGTTGTGCAAAGAGGCACCTGAGACAATCCAACACATAACTGCAGGGTGTAAGATGCTGGCAGGGAAGGCCTACATGGAGGGCCATAACCAGGTGGCTGGCATAGTCTACCGAAACATCTGTGCAGAGTATGGACTGGAAACCCCAATGTCAAAATGGGAAACACCTCCCAAGGTGGTGAATGACCGAGCAAAGATCCTGTGGGACTTCCAGATACAGACCGACAAGATGGTAATGGCCAACCAACCAGATATCGTGGTCATAGATAAAGGGGAAAAGAAAGCCGTTGTCGTGGATGCAGCGGTCCCGAGTGATGGAAACATCAGAAAGAAGGAACATGATAAAATGGAGAAATACCAAGGGCTCAGAGAGGAGCTGGAGAGAGCCTGGAAGGTAAAGGTGACAGTCGTGCCTGTGGTGGTCGGAGCACTCGGGGCAGTGACCCCCAAACTCGACCAGTGGTTGCAACAGATCCCAGGAACAACATCGAATATCTCGGTCCAGAAAAGCGCAGTGCTGGGAACAGCACGGATACTGCGCAGAACCCTCAAGCTTCCTGGCCTCTGGTAGAGGACCCGAGCTAAAATGAGGGACTGACACCACCCATGGTGGGTGAGACGCAGATATATATATATATATATATATATATATATATATATATATATATATATATATATATATATATGTATGTATGTATGTATGTATGTATGTATGTATGTATGTATGTATGTATGTATGTATGTATGTATGTATGTATGTATGTGTGTGTGTGTGTGTGTGTGTGTGTGTGTGTGTGTGTGTGTGTGTGTGTGTTTGTGTTTGTGTAACGGATCTTATTTTGTTTCCCCTTTTGTACTGTCTAGTGCAGGGGTGGGCAAACTTTTTGACTCGCGGGCCGCATTGGGTTCTAAAATTTGACAGAGGGTCCGGGCCAGGACATTTGGAGGGAGTGTTTGGGCCGGAAATACTCTGAACAAGTTATGTCCATAATTTATAAAATCACTTCAAATGACTTCGACTGAGCGTATTTTACAAAGATTCCACAGCATATAGCTATAGTTTACGTTTTAAGACTTGCGCTGAATATTCATGAAGTCTTGTTTTCGAGTTGATGACGATCCCCATTTGACGTCACGTTTGGACCGCCCCTGACAATGCATACAATGCATTTTGGGTACTTTGTTTGATCTGAAAACTTCGTGTTGATCCGTGTTGATGGTGAAATTAGAAGGAAAACACATAAATAACGCCATGGTGAATCGTTGTGTGTTGCACCAAGACAACTATTTGATATTCGCTGACACAAATTCCCAGCTGACAAATCAGCCCATTTCCAACGGAGCTTGGGCGCAATCTTCTGCATTTTCTGGGTGCTACATTGCTGTCATTGACGGCTCGAATTGATATGGGAGGACTCCTTGAATCAATTGCAAACATTTATGCGTTCCTCTTCAGAACTATTTGAATCAAATTCATAACTGGATGAGTAACAAGAAAACATCTTCTCCGAATCTGAAGCCATTGTTTTGATTCTCGATCAAAGACAAGACGTCTTGGCGTGACGTCACGAACAGGGGGGTGGGACCTTCTGAAACTGACCATTTCCGGATTCATTTTGAAGTCATTTTTATTTGTGTTTTTCATTTAACTAAAAATATCAGCATGCCTGATTTGGGTATTTTAGATGCTATAAACGTTTTTCTGATGTCAGTGGGAAACAAAAACAAAAAATGGTGCCGGTTGTCCTTTAAATGTAGTATGTACAAACCTCATAGCACAGTAAGAACACTACAACCCAATTTACTAACTGTCTTTCAAATGTGAAAAATATCCCTGATCAGTTAATAAATTTGTCTCAAGGAATATGGCATTTATATACTATTTCGCAGATACTTGGAGGAGGAAATGGAAATAGATTAAAATAACATATGCACTGTGATTTATTTTCCTGTGATTATAAGTTTCCATCGAAGGGGCGAAGTTAAAGAAATCAACATTTATTGAAAAATGGAATCACTTTCAACATTCAAAACATATTATTACACAACGAAATATTCAAGCTCAATAATACCTACTTATGTTAAATTCCGCCAAATCATAGATGGTTTGTCCTGACCGCGTGCTCAACAAACTCCTCACAGACGCCCTCGCCTTCACGCGCAAACAATACACGTGTACCGTCGCCGAGCACACAAACATCGACTACTTGCAGTTGAAATTTGCATACTCGGCACGGCAGCCAATCAGAAGCCTGCTTCTTTCTTCCGGACTTTTGCAAGCGTTATAAAGTCGTGCAATTGCATGTCATTTTCCAAAATAGATGCACAGAACCAAAGCCCAGAAGAAAGATTCAAAAGAAGCTAACAAGATATGTGACGCTCCAAAACGTAAATTTACATTAAACCGTGACTGTAAAGTGTACGTGAGACTTATGAAAGGGGCTTAGTGGCTCGTAAGGAAGCAATGCAAACGTTGCATTGTGCACTGCAATGACAATAGAGTACTGTAGCAAAATCTACAGCCATGCACATTTACCGTAAATTAAGCAAGGTAGCATTTATAGTAGGTGCGTTCTTGATTTAAAAAAAAACCTTATACTTTGTGACGATGCTTTTTAATGTGATTAGTTGTCTCATTGTGCTTCAAGGGGCAGGCAACTTTTCAGTTATCTGCCCTGTTGTTCGCTAACTTTTTGTCATGAGTTTTAGACACTGTACTATAATTTGGGCAAGTTCGGCGGGCCGGATTAAAAAGCCTAACGGGCCGTAGTTTGCCCATGTCTGGTCTAGTGTTATCTAATTAGTTCCCTTATTCATTTCGAGTTCAGATTTCTTTTTGTGTCATTATTTAATTCACGTTTTGTCGAGTGGAACTTTGAAGCACATTGGCTTCATTAACCGACAAAAGCGTTGCAAGGTGCTGCGGACATGCGATCTTTCTTTGAATCCGTAGAAAATGCATCCGTTTTTTTAGAAACGTTCAACAAGATGGAAGTGTTTATATTAAAATGGGAAGCAGAAGATTGATGACTTCTTTTAAATAGCATACATAATTGCAGTGTTATGTACATGTTGTGATATCATGAGAGGCTAGCTCTCAGCGGGACGGGACAAGAAGTGCAATGGACGACAGGTTTGGATACAAACAAAAGGTTTTAATCAAGGGTTCCAGGGGGAATTCACAAGCAACAAAGGTTTGAATAGTGTCTCTTCCAATACTTATCAAAATAAAGTCTCTTCTGATACTTAAATCCAAATAAAGTCTCTTCTGCTACTTAAATCCAAATAAAGTCTCTTCTGAGGTAAAACTGAAGACGGAGTTCTTTACAAGAGTCTCTAGGCCTCACCCCTCTTGACGTCCTCGTCATGTAGCCTAGCCGCCTTAGCTAGGTTCAAATCCAGTGTCCAGTCGTGTGGTCCCAACTGGCAATGAGTTCCACGCAGCAATCAACTTCTCCACAGAGCACAGCAATCGAGCTTGTCTTTCCCCCAAGCTGCACACTCAGAGGCTCTCTGCCTTAAGAGCCCTGCTTTCCAATCAAGTCCTGATCAGCCGCAGGTGTGTGGGTTTAATTGCTGCCTTCCACCAGGTGGGGCCAAGACTCTCTCTGGGTGGAGCCATCTTAGGGGGATGTATTTGCCCTCCAGGACACAGCCTCTCGTGACATCACACATCCCACCCCTAGAGACCGACGTCCTCGGCGGGGTGAAGGATGCGAAACAGGCCAGGAAGGCCTCCCTTCGGGAGAGGGCATCCGCATTGCCTTGGCGCTTGCCAGCCCTGTGGACAACAGAGAAGTTAAAGGCCTGCAGGCTCAAGAACCATCGGGTTACTCTGCTGTTGGTCTCCTTGTTCCTGGCCATCCACTGGAGAGGAGCATGATCAGAGACCACCGTGAAGCTTCTTCCCAGGAGATAGAAGCGTAATGACTCCAGCGCCCATGTAATGGCAAGGCACTCCTTCTCCACAGTGGAATAATTCTTTTCCCTGGGCAACAGCTTCCTGCTAAGGTACAGGATGGGATGTTCCTCTCCTCCATGTACTTGCGAGAGTACCGCCCCCAGACCAACTTCCGATGCATCCGCTTGCACCATGAAGTCCTTGCTGAAGTCTGGTGCTACCAGGATCGGACTGGAACATAGCGCCTGTTTTAGATTGGCGAAGGCCATTTCGGCCTCTGGGCTCCATTTCACCAATCGGGAGTGTTTTTTGGTCGTCAATTCTGTCATGGGGGCTGCTATAGTAGCAACGTCAGCGATAAAGCGCCTATAGTAGCCAGCCATGCCTAAGAACGACCTCACCTGCTTCTTGGTAAGAGGTTGGGGCCAATCTTGTATGGTCCGTAGTTTTGCTTCTTGAGGCTTCACCAGCCCCCGTCCTATAGTGTAGCCCAGGTCGTTGGTTTCGCCAAATGCCAACCTGCACTTTTTCGGGTTTGCTGTGAGACCTGCTTTTCTGATGGAGTCAATCACAGCTTGCACTCGGGGTAAGTGACTCTCCCAGTCGGGACTCTGTATGATGATATCATCTAAGTATGCTGCTGCGTACCTCTTGTGGGGGGTGAGAATCCGGTCCATTAGGCGCTGAAACGTGGCGGGTGCTCCATGGAGACCAAACGGGAGCCTGGTGTATTGGTAGAGCCCCTCAGGTGTGGCGAAGGCTGTCTTCTCCTTTGATGCCGGGGTCAGGGGCACCTGCCAATAACCCTTTGGAGGTCGAGAGTGGTGATGAAGCGTGCCTGTCCCAGGGAGTCAATAAGGTCATCAACACGAGGCAGCGGGTACGCATCAAATTCAGACACCTCATTCAACTTCCGATAGTCATTGCAGAATCGTATTGACCCGTCTGGCTTGGGAACCAACACGATCGGACTTGCCCAGGCACTTTGGGACTCCTCAATTATTCCAAGTTCCAGCATCTTGTACAAGTCAAGATGGCGCCCCCCTGTGTGGCTGCCTCCACAGCAGGTCTTTCCCTTTCTTGTCTACTTTTTCACTTTTTTACTTTTCCGTTTTTGCTTTGCCTAATTTCGTTCCATAAACCTACGGAGAGGAGATGGGCATCTTTTCTTTTGCTCATCGCCGTTATTTTTTTACTTTTTCATCGCTCCTGTGAACGGGGAATCCACGCGTACGCGGAATCCCATTGTTTACAGTCGAGACCAGCTACTAGCGTGGCGGGCTAATAGCGGACTAGCGGCCGCCGCACCAGACATCCCCGATGAACTGAAGCGGAGGAAACGAGGATGTCGGGCCGGGAAAGATCGCTGCAAAAGAACGAGGAAATACCGACACGTTCTCCCGTCCGTCATCATGGGGAATGTGAGATCGCTCCCGAATAAAATGGACGAGCTGGCGGCGCTAACGCGGCACCAGAGGGAGTACCGGGAAGCCAGCTTGCTACTCGTCACGGAGACATGGCTTTTGGCAATCACTCCGGACGCCCACGCAGAGTTGGAGGGCTTCCAACTCGTACGAGCGGACAGAAATGAAGGCAGCGGTAAGCAGAAAGGAGGGGGGATTGCTGTATTTGTGAATGACAAATGGTGCAACCCTGGGCACATCACGGTGAAGGAAAAACTTTGCACTCGGGACATCGAGCTGCTAGCCGTTAGCCTCCGGCCGCATTACCTGCCACGGGAATTCTCACACGTCATAGCCGTGACGACGTACATTCCCCCTACGGCAAATGGCGGCGCTGCCTCCGATGCCCTCATATCTGTTGTAAACAAGCTGCAAACCCAGTCCCCCAACGCCTTGTTTATCATCTCAGGGGACTTCAATCACATTTCCCTGAAATTCTCCCTCCCAACATTCACACAGTATGTAACTTGTGCCACCAGAGACAATAACATATTGGACCTATTTTATTCAAACGCCAAGGATGCATACAAACCCTCTCCCCTCCGCCCTCTCGGAAGAGCAGACCACAATATGGTTTATCTCCAGCCTGTGTACAAACCCCTTGTCCAGAGGCAACCAGCTGTGACCCGCACGATCAAAAGATGGTCCACAGAAGCTGAAGAAGCTCTGCAGGACTGTTTTGATTCAACCAGGTGGGAGCTCTTTACTGAGATTCATGGGGAAGACATTGACTCACTCACCAACACCATCACAGACTACATTAACTTTTGTGAACAAAACACCGTCCCCACCAGGACTGTGCGGTGTTTTGCCAACAACAAACCATGGATTAATCCCGACATAAAAGTCCTCCTGAAGGAGAAGAAAAGGGCTTTTGTGTCGGGCAACAGAGAGGAACTGAAGGCCGTGCAGATCCAACTGAGGAGGAAGATCAGAGAGGGGAAGAAGGCCTACAGGATGAAAATGGAGGAGCAGCTGCAAGCCAGCAATGTCGCTGGTGTCTGGAAGGGCCTGAAAAACATATCAGGCCACAAAAGCCCAGTGACATTGAACGAAAAAGACAAGGACTGGGCAGTTGAACTCAACCGCTTTTTCAATCGGTTTGACAAGACGCCAGCCGCCCGCGGCCCACCGTCAACTTCACCTGTAGCTGCACCTGCACCAACTCTCACTGTGGCCTTACCCTCCCTGCCCCCTCTCACGACCAGCTTTCCACAACCAACATCTGCCCTCCCAACCGTTGCCACACCCTCAGCCGCCACTCAGCCTCCTGGTTCCTGCCTGTCTGTCACAACTGCGCAGGTGAGGAACCAACTGAGGAGGATGCAGGTGAGGAAGGCAGCAGGTCCGGATGATATCAGTTCCCGACTCCTCAAGACCTGCTCCGACCAGCTGTGTGTCATTGTCCAGCACTTGTTCAACCTGAGCCTGAAGCTGGGCAGAGTTCCACAGCTGTGGAAAACGTCATGCCTGGTCCCAGTGCCCAAGATTGCCAACCCCAAAGAGCTCAACAGCTACAGACCGGTGGCGCTGACGTCTCACCTGATGAAGACGCTGGAGAGACTCGTCCTCGCCCACCTGCGACCGCTGGCAAGCTCATCGCTGGACCGGCTACAGTTTGCCTACCATCCCAGCATCGGTGTGGAGGATGCCATCATCTACCTCCTCCATACGGCGTTGCTGCACCTGGAGAATGCTGGGAGCACGGTGAGGATCACATTCTTCGATTTCTCCAGTGCCTTCAACACCATCCAGCCAAGTCTACTGGGGGACAAGCTGCAGCATGCCGGAGTCGACCATCACCTCACATCCTGGATTACAGATTACCTCACAAACAGGCCACAGTACGTGAGAGTAAAGAACTGTGAGTCGGGCAGGCTTCTCTGCAGCACCGGAGCGCCGCAGGGAACAGTCCTGGCTCCATTCCTCTTCACCCTCTACACCTCGGACTTCAATTACAACACCCCAACCTGCCACCTTCAGAAGTTCTCTGACGACTCAGCTATTGTCGGCCTCATTACAGAGGGAGACGATAGGGAGTACAGGGGACTGACAAAGGACTTTGTGGACTGGTGCCAGCAGAATCACCTCCAGATCAACACCGGGAAAACCAAGGAGCTGGTGGTGGACTTCTGCAGGAAACAATCCTCACCTGCACCATTGAACATCCAGGGTTCGGACATTGAGAGGGTGACCTCCTACAAGTACCTGGGTGTTACTCTCAACAATAAACTGGACTGGACAACAAACACGGATGCCCTCATCAAAAAGGGACAGAGTCGCCTCTTCCTCCTCAGGAAACTGAGGTCTTTTGGAGTTCAGGGGTCACTCCTAAAGACTTTCTATGACTCTGTGGTGGCATCAGCCATCCACTATGGTATTGTCTGCTGGTCAGGCAGCATCACCACCCGGGACAGAAAAAGACTGGAGCGCTTTGTCAAGCGGGCCAGTTCTGTCGTGGGCTGCTCGCTGGACTCTCTAGAGGAGGTGGGCAACAGACGGACGCTAGCTAAACTAAAAGCTATGACGGACAGCCCCTCCCACCCCCTCCTGCCCATCCTGACAGCTCTGGGTAGCTCCTTTAGCCAGAGACTATTACACCCGCGCTGCAAGAAGGAGAGGTACCGCCGCTCGTTCCTACCGACTGCTGTCAGGCTTCACAATTCCCAATGATCACATGTGAAAAAAAAAAACAAAAAAAAAACTGGACACTTGTAAATATGGGTTGTTGCAATATATCTAAATGCATTTCTTGATTCTGCACTATGTACAGTCTTGTTTATAGAACGGTTTTTGCACATCTACATTTGCACAGAAGACAGTTGACAGTTTTATTTTGTTATGCTTAGAATATCTTGTTTTCTATCCTTTCACTCCCACCCCAACCCCATCCATCTTCAATTGCTGCCGTGGACTGCAAATTTCCCCATTGCGGGACGAATAAAGGTATTCTGATTCTGATTCTGATTCATCTTCCATATCTCCTCTTGAATAGCTGCCTTACGGGCCTCCGGCACCCGGTATGGACGTTGGTGGACCGTTTTTCCAGGTGTGGTGCGTATGTCGTGTTGCACCACGTCCGTGTGTCCAGGTATGGAGGAGAAGACGTCTTGGTTACGCTCAACCAATTCGAGGGTCATTTGGCGTTGGTGTGGGGACAAATTTGGACCCGTCTGGACGTCTTCTCTGGCCGGTTCCTTCGCCTCGCTCGGGGGTAGGCAACTAAACAGCGCCTCTCTGGCATGCCATTTCTTTAGGAGGTTAACGTGATAAATCTGCTCAGGTTTCCTCTTACCAGGTTGCCTCACCTTGTAGTTCACCTCCCCCACGCGTTCGATGACCACAAAGGGCCCCTGCCAGGATGCCAGGAACTTGCACTCCACGGTTGGTACCAAGACCAGCACTCGGTCCCCTGGCTTGAACTCTCGAGGCTTGGCAGGTCTATTGTAGGAGGCTTGCTGCTGTCGTTGGGCCACTTCTATGTGTTCTCACACTATGGGGTAAATGGCCTTCATCCTTTCCCGCATGTCCCCCACATGCTCGATGAGGGTACGTTGTCGGCACGGCTGCTCTTCCCAAGCCTCTTTGGCGATATCCAGCAGTCCCCGGGGCCTGTAAGAGTACAACAACTCAAAGGGTGAGAAACCGGTATGTGGTACCTCCCTCACGGCAAACAGCAAGTATGGGAGCAGTTGATCCCAGTTTCGGCCATTTTCTTTGATAACTTTCCTCATCATGGCCTTGAGTGTTTTGTTGAATTGCTCTACCAATCCATCTGTCTGTGGGTGGTAGATGGAGGTTCTCAGCTGCTTGACCTTGAGCAGGGCACACAGGTCCTTCATGACCTTGGACATAAAGGGGGTTCCCTGGTCGGTCAGTATTTCCTTTGGGATCCCTACCCGGCTGGCGAGAGCAAACAGTTCCTTTGCGATCTGCTTTGTGGTAGCCTTTCTGAGGGGGACAGCTTCTGGGAACCGGGTGGCATAATCCATCATTACTAAAATATACTGGTGTCCCCTAACACTTTTTGGTAGGGGTCCGACTATGTCCAGCCCAAGCCTCTGAAAAGGGGTCTCAATGATAGGTAAGGGAATTAGCGGGTTTCTGTATGTGGGCTTGGGCGCCACCTGTTGGCACTCGGGACAAGAACGACAATAGTTCTTGACATCCTTGTGTACCCCTGGCCAGAAGAACCGTTGCAAGATTCTCTCTTTTGTCTTTTCCACCCCTCGGTGTCCCCCTAGCAGGTGGGTGTGTGCCAAGTCCAGTACAGTAGCTCGGTGTGGTTGTGGTACAAGAAGTAGCTCACGTACTTCATCATTTTGCTTCGGAACCTGGTATAATAGCCCCCGATCAACCGCAAAATGGGGGTATGTGGGGCTTGTCCTTTCCCCCAGTACTACCCCCTCTAAAACCTGCACATTCTTCATGGCGTTGGCAAAGGTAGGATCCTGTAATTGGGCTGTACCATACCGGCCTGTTAGAGGAAGCAGCTTCTGGGTCCCTGGGTTCTCATCACCACTGGACGCCGGGAGATTTTCTGGCGCTGGAGTTTCCTCGGCGGTCTCTGGGCCAGACTCCGTCTCCGGTGGTGCATTTGCTGTCCCTAGGAGAGCACAGGCTGGAGAGAGTGAATCAGGGGGGTAGGCTTGAGCATTCACGACAAGCATCTTACCCCTCCCCTTCCGAGGTAGTCGGGCCAGTCTTTCCTGGGTTTCTCTCCACAGTGGGTGAAAGGCCGGGCAGTCGCGTCCAATCAGGAGGGGGACAGGGAGAGAGTCAACCACACCAGCTACCGTGCGGATGATTCCCTTGGTTGTGGTCATGGTGAGTTCCGTAGTGTGGTACTCTCTGGTGTCTCCGTGGACGCAGGATACTGGAAGGGGTTTCTCCGGAGATAACCTGCTTGAATCGACCAGCGTTTGGCGCACCAAAGTGACCAGGCTTCCGGAGTCCAGCAGGGCTTCAACATCCTGTTGATTCACCGTCACTGGACAGGTGGGGGGGTCTTGTTCGTGCGCTTTCACTACCCCCCAGGAGGGAGGCATAGTGAGCAGGGTGGGCACTAGAAGAGTCAGCGGTCGGCATGGACTCTTCCGCTGGTTTTCCACACTGCCATGAGATGTGTCCCGTCTCTCCGCATCTGTGGCATCGTCTGGTTTTGGTGCCACTGGGCGTCCGCCCCTGCCTGGGTGGACTTCTGACCCTACCCGGAGCAATCTTGGCGGGCTTGGGCAACTTTGGGCGGGCCATTTCAGTCCGGGATGGGGGTGTGTTGCCGGTTTCCCTCTTGGTCGTTCGCAGCATCTCCGCTGTGGCCTGGTACTGCTCCACCGCTGCCACTGTTTGACCCGCAGTAGTCAGCGATTGCTGACTGATTATCCTTTTTGCCTCATAGGGCAGGGCTCGTAAGTAGCGATCCACGACAATGGCCTCGACCACCTCATCTGCCGTGCTCCTTTCTGGTTCCAGCCACTTCCGGGCGTTGCGGGCCAATTCGTGCATCTGTGCCCGTGGAGGTTGGTCTGGCTGGAAAGTCCAGGTGTGTAAGTGCTGTGCCATCCCGAACTTGGTGAGCCCATGTCTGCTGAGAATTTCAGCTTTTAAATGGTCGTAGTCTTCTGCTCTGTCTGCGGTCAAGTCCAGGACAGCATTTAGCGATTTAGCAATCCCACCCACTGCTGCTTGGGGCACTTTTCTCGAGTGGCGGTTGCTTCAAACGTATGCAAATACGCCTCAACATCATCCGTCGCCCCCATCTTGGCTAAAAAAATACCCCGCCTTCACCCGGGGTATGTTCTTGGCGGCCATTTGTTTTTGCAAGAGCAATTCCTCTGCCTTCAGTTCATTGGCTCTCCTTTGCTCCTCCAGGAGAGCCAAATTGGCCTGATATTGGGCTTCCTGACTTGCGAGCAGGGTTTTCAAAATGTCTTCCATTTTTGTAATTGAGGGTATTTTCAATTTGGAAAAAACATAACACAAACCATCAATGTCCATGCACTTGCTACCGCTTGTCCAGTGCCCGCATCCTCCACCATATGTGATATCATGAGAGGCTAGCTCTCAGCGGGACGGGACAAGAAGTGCAATGGACGACAGGTTTGGATACAAACAAAAGGTATTAATCAAGGGTTCCAGGGGGAATTCACAACAACAAAGGTTCGAATAGTGTCTCTTCCAATACTTGTCAAAATAAAGTCTCTTCTGATACTTAAATCCAAATAAAGTCTCTTCTGAGGTAAAACTGAAGACGGAGTTCTTTACAAGAGTCTCTAGGCCTCACCCCTCTTGACGTCCTCGTCATGTAGCCTAGCCGCCTTAGCTAGGTTCAAATCCAGTGTCCAGGCGTGTGGTCCCAACTGGCAATGAGTTCCACGCAGCAATCAACTTCTCCACAGAGCACAGCAATCGAGCTTGTCTTTCCCCCAAGCTGCACACTCAGAGGCTCTCTGCCTTAAGAGCCCTGCTTTCCAATCAAGTCCTGATCAGCCGCAGGTGTGTGGGTTTAATTGCTGCCTTCCACCAGGTGGGGCCAAGACTCTCTCTGGGTGGAGCCATCTTAGGGGGATGTATTTGCCCTCCAGGACACAGCCTCTCGTGACATCACAGTGTACTGTATATGAATGCAAGCGTTTTTGCAACAATGTTTGTTGTTATGTCTGCTGAAGCGTGATGATTTTGAAAATGACTGTACATTCTATACTGTGTATTAAAGGACAACCAACATCACTTTTTTTGTATCTTGACTGACATCAGAAAAAGGTTTTATAGCATCTACAATACCCGAAACACGCAGTATGATAAATGCAAAACACCAATAAAAATGACTTCACGTCACGCCAAAACATCTTGCATTGCTGGAGAATCCAAACAATGGCTTCAGATTCGGAGAATATGCTTTGTTGTTACACATCCATTCATGGATATGATTCAAATACAGAAGAGGAAGAGTAAAGCATACATGTTTGCACTCAATTAAAGATTTACTGTACTGTATTCTGTATCCTATGGAGCCTGGGTGCCCTCTATTGGCGGCTTTCGGATGCAACACGGTTCTCAGACAAAACATGCATACATAATGTACAGTAAAATGTAAGCGTTGCAGTTTCCCTGTTGCAGTGTTACCAGTGGTGGGCCGTCAGGGCCAGCAAGGCCTTCTCTGCTGGCCTAACATAATCAGACATCATTGTCATAATTATAATAAAAGTCAATTTCATTAAAAAAGTATTTTTTTCTAAATATATATATAATTATTCTACATACTGTTTTCTTGATGTTATATTATATCCATTTGGTTATTCTCCTTTCAGTGTTGTAGTTTTAGGTCAGAGTTTTTAATCCAATCAGAATTCAGATAGTTTGTGTCGCCAGGGTGTATGAAATCTTACCGACGCCTCGGATATATCGATAGTCCGGTTATATCGACATTTCTTCCGACTCCCGAGAATGTCGATATAACGAGACTTTACTATATATATATATATATATATATATATATATATATATATATATATATATATAGCGGCTGGATAGCTCAGTGGATAAGGCATCGGTTTGGCATATGGGAGACGAGGGTTCGAATCCCACTTGTCGCAGAGAAAATGAGCACAATGACATCATCCAGTGTGGGTCCTTGGGCAAGACCCTTCACCCTTCATGGGTTCCCAACGAATGCTGTCGAGGTGCGGCGCGCAACGTGCGACGGAGGAGGACATGCACTCTTGAGTGCTTCCTTTCATTAGGACTGCTGAACAGCAAATGAGCCCTGAATACATGTGAGCAACTGCAAGATAACATTTAATCGTCTCTGCTTGATCTGTGAACAGATAAAATCTACAATGACTAAGAGAAAAGGCAGGGCTACCGATGCTAACACCAAAGCTAACGTCAGCCCTGTACCCCTTAATGCTGCTACTACAGGATGTGAA
Source organism: Hippocampus bargibanti (assembly GCF_051943395.1). Classification (NCBI taxonomy): domain Eukaryota; kingdom Metazoa; phylum Chordata; class Actinopteri; order Syngnathiformes; family Syngnathidae; genus Hippocampus; species Hippocampus bargibanti. The sequence continues at coordinate 21,467,932 of NC_142734.1, forward strand.
AGTGAAAATACTGTTTCTTTGCCTCCTGTATGTCGTCCAAAAGAAAGTCACGCCATGATTGTTGGTAATATGCACGATTACCTGGGGGGGGAACCTACTGCGGCTTCCAATGGGAGTGTGGTGGGAGATTCGTTCCCTCCGCTTCCACTCTCTCCTGCGACTACCTCTACGACAGTTTCCTCCCCGACTTCACCAGCAGCTAAAATAGCTCGCAATATCCGAGGTCCAGTTCCCCAAGACCTCATGGCAATTCTGCTCGCTGAATTTGAGTCTCTGCGGCAACTAATGAACACAAGAGCTGATGCCCTAGAGGCTATGATTAAGATGAACTCAGTGACTATTGCAAAAGTACAAACAGAGAGTAAAGAAAATACGAAACAAATAAATGGCTTGAAAGTTTCTCTGGACCAGATGCACGCAGAGACGGTTGCAATAAAGGATAGATTGGGAAAACTGGAGTCTCACCCACGCAGTTTAAACAAAGACATGATAAACCGCATTTCCAAGTGGGAGACCTATCATCGACGTTGGAATCTTATCCTCCATGGACTGGAAGAAAGCAACCAGCAAAATATTCGCCAGGAGACCATACAAGTGCTTCAGGGTGTGCTGCCTGAGGCCAAGGACAAGATCCCTGGTGTGGTGGACACCATCCATCGCCTCGGCCCGAGACGCCCAGACAGCTCCAGGAGTCGCCCTATAATGATCCAGTTTGCCTTCAGGATCCACAAAGAAGCCATCTGGGCAGCAGCGAAAGCGGGTAACTCCTTCCTCCAGGCTAAAGGTCTTCGGCTATCCCTTGACTTCCCACCAGAGGTACGTGAGAGGAGGCGTCTGTTGTGGCCCCAAGTGGACAAGGCCAGAAAGGAACATAAGCAGGCCCACTTTGTGGGAGGCCGTGCCTTTGTGGATGGGGTTGAGATCTTCCCTCCCTGATATTTAGGAGGTTCTGACTGACTTAACCTCTAAGTATTCTCCAATACCTGTAAATAATTTTTGATTTACCAGGCTGTTAAGCTAATAGTATTAAAATAATAATAAATAAATAATGAATAAAGCAGTTGCTCTCGAAATAGAAATTTAATATTCTACACGTTATGTTACACATCATACATTATGGGCTTATTATGTTTAAATGTACTACTTTTGGTTATTCAGCAGTCCTTAGTCTCTATTTCTTTTTCAATAGAGACTGTGCTTCACCAAATCTTTGGTGTGAACACTTTGTTTTTGAAGTGATCCCGTGGATTGCTGTTTGAGTTTTCTATATTTAGTTCTTATTAAAAAATATTGTAATTTCTTTTATATTTTACTTTTCCTAGCTTAATCTTTCACTTCTTCTATTTTCCTTGTCTATTTTCTACTGTTCTCATCCCTATGTCCCTTTCCCTTCTCTCCTTAAATGCCAGGGGTTTGAGGAACTCCTTGAAACGCAAAGCTGTATTTTTGTTTCTCAGAAAATTTAAGTGTGATTTCTTGTTTTTACAAGAAACTCATAGTACAACAAATGACGTCAGTCTCTGGAAAAGTCAATGGGGAAGAGATTTATGGGGAGCACACAGGTCGGAAAAAGCAGCCGGTGTCACAGTTCTAAAAGAAAATTTCTCTGGGGAAATTATTGGTCATGACAGTGACCCAGAAGGTCACTATATCATACTTATGTTGTCAATCTCTGATAAAAATGTTATCATGATTAATATATATGGGTACAATTCACGCCCTAAAAATATATTATTGTTAGAAGAAATTGATAAAAAAGTCGAGTACTGGTTAAACAAATATCCAACTGCCTATTTAATTTTGGGTGGTGATTTTAATGTAGTTATGAATAACAAACTAGATCGACTTCCACCACCAAGCCAAGCAGTCTCCAATCTATACCTCATCACCTTCATGGAGAAATACAACCTATATGATGTTTTCAGAGAAAAGTTTCCCTCTCTAAAAACATATACTTGGCACTCTAAGGACCTTTCAAAACAGTCTAGACTGGATTACTGGTTGATATCTAAAACAATCGCTGCGGACCTCGTTGAAGTAGACTACCACCCAGCACCACTGTCTGATCATAAAATAATTACGCTTAAGGTAACCTTGACACCAGTTATGAATATTCCTAAGGCTTTATGTTGGAAGCTGAACAATAGTCTGTTAGCCCATGATGAAGTAAAGGAAAATATAAACAGGTTAATAAAATCTCATTGGGACACAGCTCTTCTTCAAAAATCTTTCAGCCTCCAATGGGAACTTCTAAAATACGAAATTGGTAAATATATGAGGAAATATAGCAGCAATTTAGCGAAACACAGAGGAGCGGAAGAGGATGATTTATGTGCTCAAATAATGTCTCTTTCCAGTCAATCAGCAACCCTATCTGAGGATGATCACGCCAAGTTAGCAGACTACCAAAATAAACTTGATGATATATATAGACGAAAAGCAGAGGGCGCATTCATCAGATCCAGGAGGCGTTGGCTGGAAGAAGGGGAAAAATGCTCATCGTACTTTTTTAACTTGGAAAAATCTAAATCTAAAAAGCAAACCATTGACACATTAAAAATTGATAACAAAATTGTTTCAGACTACCACAAAATCTCCTCTTTCTGCTCAAAATTCTATGGTAACCTATATACTTCCAACCATATGCAAGCAGAGCCAGTGTCAATTTTAGAGTCCATTACGTCCAATAAAACTATTAGCATTAATGAGAAAAAACGATGTGATCAACCAATTAATCTAATTGAAGTGCAGGATGCAATTAAGCAGCTCAAGATGAATAAATCTCCTGGAAACGACGGGCTTACTTCAGAATTGTATAAAACCTTCTCTGAACCTTTGGCTCCTTTTCTGCTCAATGTTTTTTCTGAAAGCATCTCAAAAGGCTCCCTCCCCTGTTCACTCTCTCAAGGTCTTATATCTCTCATTCCAAAACCAAAAAAAGACACATCATCTCTTGAAAACTGGCGCCCTATCTGCCTATTAAATACAGACTATAAAATTTTGGCCTCCATTCTTGCAAACCGAATTAGAAAATCCTTACCGCATATAATTAGTGAAACACAGTCAGGCTTCTTGAGTAAAAGACACATTGCCAATAATGTTCGTCTTGTATTGGATATTCTTGATTATCAGGAACTTATTAACCACAATAGTTTTATTTTATTTCTCGATTTTTACAAAGCCTTTGACACCTTGGAACACCGTTTTATTTTTCAATCACTTAATAAGTTTGGTTTTGGAAACTACTTTACTCAGGCTGTTAAGACACTGTACACCAACTGCAACTCCTCAATACTGCTTAAATATGGTACGTCCCCTCGCTTCAACGTCTCCCGTGGCATCCGTCAAGGTTGTCCCATTTCTCCCTATTTATTCTTACTTTCAGCACAAATTTTATCACTGTTGGTCACTGAAAGCGAGGTCCAAGGGATTGAAGTAGCGGGAAGGCAGGTTGTGATTAGCCAGGTGGCAGATGACACCACACTCTTCCTGAAAAATCCTGAGCAAATTCCAAGGGCCATAGCTCTGGTTAAAGAGTTTTCCAAAGCGTCAGGTCTTTCGCTTAATATAAATAAATGTGAGTTGTTAGCTGTGAAATCATGTAAAGAATCTATGCTATACAACATACCTGTTAAAAATCAAGTGACGTACCTAGGTGTTGTCATAGCCAAAGACGACGAAGAGCGTTGTCATTTGAACCTCGATCCAATAATTGATAAAACCAAGAAGCGCTTTAATCACTGGTTACAAAGGGATCTATCACTAAACGGAAGAATACTGCTAGCAAAAAGTGAGGGAATCTCTCGGTTTGTATATCCTACAATGGCTTTAAATGTGGATCCAAGCACATGTAAGACAATGGACAAAATAATGTATAACTTTGTATGGAAAAATAAAACTCATTATATAAGAAACTCAGTCATATCCAGGACGGTAAAGGAGGGAGGCCTAGATTTTTTGGACTTTACTTCTCTAAACTATACGTTTAAGATTAACTGGCTGCGTAATTATCTGTGTAGCCCTGATGCAATCTGGAATTTCATTCCAAAATCCATGTTTTCCCGACTTGGTGGTCTGTCTTTCTTGCTGAAATGTAATTATAAGGTTGAAAAATTGCCTGTTAACCTATCAAAATTTCATAAACAAGTTTTATTAGCCTGGTGCCTAATGTATAACCATTCTTTCTCTCCGCATTCATGTATGATCTGGAATAACTGTCATATTTTGTACAAAAACAAATCACTGTTTTTGTCGAGATGGATTGACTGGGGTATCATTTATGTAAAGCAACTTTTTAACACAAACAATATTTTAATGAACTATGCTGAGTTTCTCAATACGCATCAAATCCCTGTGACCCCTAAGGACTTTGCCATCGTTATGGATGCCATCCCAAGTGGTATCATAAGCCTGTTCAAGGGTCACTCCGCTACTCCCGACAGACCACCGCCAATTCCAGTGACAGAAACTGCCCTGGGGAAACTCTGTTTCTCATCAATTGCTCGAAATCGGAACCGTGCAATTCGACATTTGTTTCAAAAATCCTTTGTGACGGTTCCCTACGTTGTTCATCACTGGAGAACGTATGTCCCAAATATTCCATGGGAAAAGGTTTGGACCCTCCCATATAAATTTTTCATCACCAACAAACAAAGAGAAATAACATACAAACTTTTGCACCGTTGCTATCCTGTTAAACATAAGATACGGTCCTTACAGGATATATCATGTACATTTTGTGAAGCTGAGCCTGAAACTGCAACTCACCTCTTCTGGGCTTGTCCCGAAACTACTCGCTTCTGGAAACACTTTGTCAAATACGTTCAATGTAAAGTCACTTCTCTGTTCATATTTCATTACAAAGACATGCTGTTTGGATATTACAACAAGACCAACGATAAATATTTTATTATTAATTTATTAGTTTTTCTTGCCAAACATCATATTCATAAATCTAAATTTTGTGGGAGGAAACCACTATTTGTAATATTTCAAAATGAAATGAAACTATATCAGAAAACAATTCAACCATCTGCCGACCCAAATGCTATCAAAACACATGATTTGTTGATGAAATATGGCATAGGATGATGTGCTTGCCGAAATCATCTGGTGTCCCCCCCCCTCTCTTTCTTTTGTCAATTTCACTATGTTGTGCAGACTCGATGGAATGTTAAAACCCCTGGCACCCCCCTTCCCCCGCTCTCTCTCTCTTCTATTTTGTTCTTCTCTCCTCTTCTTTCTTCTTGTAAAATGATTATCTGTCAGGAACTTCTATTTCCTGTGCGATCAGGTACTGTCTCATACGCGATTATGTCACCTAATGTATGTTGCCAACTATTTGGAAAATATCAAGTATGCAGAAAGATTTGCTGAGACGCACCTCAGATGTACTTTTAGAAGCTCCACAAGCTATTCAAAGCCAATGGTTTTGTTTACTTTTGTTGTGTTTTGTTTGCAGTGTTGTTTGTTTGTTTCTATTACTTTGTATGTTTGCATGCCATTTGAATTAATAAAAAAAAAAAAAAAAAAAAAAAAAAAAAAAAAAAAAAAAAAAAAAAAAACCCCTTCACGCTAATGCCTACCTCATACAATGATGAGAGACAATAAATGGAATGACATGCCGGCTCAGAAGTCGCCCGGCCAAACAAGGTCTGTGTCAGGTGCTGGGGAACCAGAGCACCCTGATGAAAAATGGGCTACTGGAACAAAGCGGAGATGGACGAGATGCGATAACATGGCTCTGTTGGAATGCTACTACTCAAGCAACCCTAGTCAGAGGGATCACATGCGGAGAATGGGGGCTGAATGGTTACTTCGAAACCCACAGTCACGGTTGACCACGAAACAACTAGTAGCTCAGTGTTCCAATATCCACAAACGGCAATTGCTATCACAACTTTTTTTTTTTTTTTTTTTTTGTTCTTTTGACTTCAAGACGGCGCCGCGAGAGTGGCTGCCTTTCCAGCAGCTCATGTATTTTTGTTTTTCTACTTTCATTCATCACTTTGCTGCTGTGAAATGTAAATTTCTCCACTGTGAGACTAATAAAGGCATATCCAATATCCAATATCCAATATCCAACTTGAGATTGATGAGGTACAACACAAATTCCGAGGTGACGGGCCCCAGGCTGCCACATCAGAGGAAGAGGTTCAACCAGAGATTGGGAGGCAAGCCCCAATGAATGATGAGATTGGGAAGCCAGCCCCAATGAATGAAATGCTGAGCGAGGCAGCAACTGACCTGAGAGATAAGATCATGGCAAGAATGAAAACTGGGCAACGAAGACACCGATTACAACGGCTATGTGAAGTACCACCTGAAAGTCTCATGGAAACTGTGAATGCAGCACTGAGAACGATCCCGACCAGAACGATCACGGAAACCAATGAGCTGATATACACCTCAGCATCAGTGATCCTAGAGATGCTTGGCTACAAGAGCAACCATGAGAGCCACGAGATTCATTACCCACCATGGAAAAGACGGTTGGAGGCCAAGATCAAGGCGGCTCGGAAAGATGTGAGTCAATTGACGGAGATCCAGAGAGGTGTGAATAAAAGGCCAATACCCAAGAGGTACATGCAGATAACCATACCTGAAGCACTCGAAACTGCCAAACAAAGGCTCCAGGCCTTGTCCAGTCGCCTAAAGAGGTACACGAAAGAGAATGAGGCCAGAAGAATAAACAGGCTGTTCGCAACACAACCTGCGAAAGTGTACGCTCAGTGGCAGGGTTCTAACAGCAGAGCAGACCCTCCAAGGCTGGAAACTGAAAGATACTGGAAAGGCATATGGGAGAAGGAGGTCTCACATAACAGCAGTGCACAATGGCTGGTGACTCTGAAAGAGTCACCAGTCACATCACAGCGGCAGATATACAAGGAAGAGTCTCAGGTATGAAAAACTGGACGGCACCAGGCCGGATATGGTCCACACCTACTGGCTAAAGAAACTCACAGCTCTCCACGAGCGCCTAGCAGCACAAATGAACCAGTTGCTGATGGATGGGACTCACCCAGGATGGCTAACCGAAGGGCGAACAATCCTGATCATAAAGGATTCCTCAAAGGGTGCAGTTCCTTCCAACTATCGGCCAATAACCTGTCTCTCCACAACATGGAAGCTCATGTCAGGCATCATTGCGGCTAAGATAAGTGGACACATGGATCAATACATGAGCAAAGCACAGAAAGGCATTAGTAGAGATACTAGAGGTGCCAAACATCAGCTGCTGGTTGACAGAACAGTCGCTCAAGACTGCAGGTCCCGACATACCAACCTGTGCACAGCCTGGATTGATTACAAGAAAGCATATGACTCGATGCCACACACATGGATCACTGAATGCTTGGAGTTGTATAAGGTCAACAGGACCCTGAGAGCCTTCGTTGCAAACTCGATGAGGACGTGGAAAACCACACTTGAAGCAAATGGCAAACCACTAACGCAAGTGTCCATCAAATGTGGCATATACAAAGGTGATGCACTCTCCCCACTGCTGTTCTGCATAGGACTGAACCCCCTCAGCCAGATAATCGCCAAGACAGGCTATGGATACCGCCTCAGAAATGGAGCTACGATCAGTCACCTCCCACTGAAGGGGTCTCACTCCCTGAAGGAACAATAGCAGACATTGAAAACAGCTACAAGTACCTCGGTATACCACAGGCCAATGGCAACCTCGAACTAGCAACAAGGAAAGCGGCTACGACCAAATACCTGCAGCGGGTGAGGCAAGTCCTCAGAAGCCAGCTCAATGGCAAGAACAAGACCCGGGCAATAAACAGCTATGCCCTGCCAGTGATCAGATACCCTGCAGGAATAATAAGGTGGCCAAAGGAAGAGATTCAGACCACGGATGTTAAGACCCGAAAAATCCTCACCATGCACGGAGGTTTCCATCCCAAGTCCAGCACCCTGAGACTGTACACAAGCCGTAAGGAAGGAGGCCGGGGACTAGTGAGTGTGAGAGCCACTGTCCAGGATGAAACATCCAAGCTCCATGAATACATCAAAGAGAAGGCTCCAACGGATGATGTACTCAGAGAATGTCTCAGACAATGGGGAACAGAGGATGAGGTGCTGGAAGACAGACAATCATGGGAGGAAAAGCCCCTACACGGGATGTACCACCGAACCATAACAGAAGTGGCTGATCTCAAGAAGTCCTATCAGTGGCTAGAGAGGGCTGGCCTAAAGGACAGCACAGAGGCACTCATCCTGGCTGCCCAAGAGCAGGCCCTGAACACCAGAGCCATAGAGGCAGGGATATACCACACCAGACAAGACCCAAGGTGTAGATTGTGCAAAGAGGCACCTGAGACAATCCAACACATAACTGCAGGGTGTAAGATGCTGGCAGGGAAAGCCTACATGGAGCGCCATAACCAGGTGGCTGGCATAGTCTACCGAAACATCTGTGCGGACTATGGACTGGAAACCCCAAGGTCAAAATGGGAAACACCTCCCAAGGTGGTGGAGAATGACCGAGCAAAGATCCTGTGGGACTTCCAGATACAGACCGACAAGATGGTAATGGCCAACCAACCAGATATCGTGGTCATAGATAAAGGGGAAAGGAAAGCCGTTGTCGTGGATGTAGCGGTCCTGAGTGATGGAAACATCAGAAAGAAGGAACATGAGAAAATCGAGAAATACCAAGGGCTCAGAGAGGAGCTGGAGAGAGCCTGGAAGGTAAAGGTGACAGTCGTGCCTGTGGTGGTCGGAGCACTCGGGGCAGTGACCCCCAAACTCGACGAGTGGTTGCAACAGATCCCGGGAACAACATCGGATATCTCGGTCCAGAAAAGCGCAGTGCTGGGAACAGCACGGATACTGCGCAGAACCCTCAAGCTTCCTGGCCTCTGGTAGAGGACCCGAGCTGAAATGGTGGACAGACACCACCCATGGTGCGTGAGACGAGGATTTTTTTATATATATATATATATATATATATATATATATATATATATATATATATATATATATATATATATATATATATATATATATATAGAGAGAGAGAGAGAGAGAGAGAGAGAGAGAGAGAGAGAGAGAGAGAGAGAGAGACAGAGAGAGATTAGAGAAGAAGTTATCATATTTAAAAGTTTCATTCTGCTGTATCCTTCGTCAACACTTCTGACACATTGCGATTTGATGTAAGTTACAATGAAAAGGGAAAAAAGGTAGCGCGATGCGTGTTCCGGCCCGCAGATCTCAGGCAGTATTTAGGGGCGCCCCGAATGTATAAAAAGTTGACAACACACTTGTTTCTGCTTTGGACGGACGAAGTGTTGGAATGTGGTCAGTCCTACTCGGACATTCGAAATCAAATTGCCTTCGATTTGAGGTGCCGAAATAAGGTTGATGAATTAATGCTCGTCGATGGCAAACACCAAATCGATATGCGATATAATTTTTCTTATAAAAAGAGAATAAATTTACTCTGAAAGAGATGCTGGCTGAACTAAAACGTTATTAAAATATAAAGATTGGGCAAAGGGCAAATTTAGCATATTATTACCATATGGTTTTAAACAAGACGCGTGCCTGAAGGCAAGAAACTGCCAAAATTATTTTGAAACGGACACGGACCGCATTTTCGCACTAAGAGAAATGCGAGTTGGGTCCAAAAAATATGATGAATAATTAGAAAATATTTTCAGGTATGCGTGAAGGCATGTTATTTGTGTTTTGCTCGTTTAATCTGGAATGTTTTTGTGTACTGATGATTTTTGACTGCCTCGCTTGTGCAACTAATATAGCAAAAAAGAAAAGGTCTATAATTCATCATTGCCTCGGTGGGAAGAAATGTGAGGACGGGATGCTTTGATAAAGCGAAAGTGTAAAAATGATGTTTTGAGGTTTGAATTAACTTGTTGCAGTTGTTTCTCCTCAATCACAGGGCGATAGAGAAGCGGTGTTGACATCTTTTCCGCATATGTTTTGTTTTGAGGCAGTTGTTTCTTCTCGAGTGGTGAGTGCTCAGTGAGTAAATAAAAGGTGAGCTGTGTCAACGATATAATACGTGCATACATCGAGACTGAACGGAATTAGATTAGAAATAAGGAGCTGATGGGTTAAACCTGTAGGCAAGAATACCTGAGCTCACCAAAAATGTGATATAAGGTTTAGCACAATTGTAAACACTGTCGTGAGGGTTGAGGATATTGATTGAATTAAGAAAAGAAGAATTTACACAGCGTTTGTTAACAAAAGACTAAAATCATAATCATCTAATCATAATGGCTGCTACAGCTTCGTGTTTGCTTTCAACATTTAGCTTGTAGTAGACATGCAAATTCCACCATGACGCCCCTGATCCACTGCTGAAATGGATGCTTTGATCCTCTCCTCTTTCATCTAGAACTGCTTCATGTCATCACGAAGAGGGTACAGCAAGTCCTGAAGAATGAATGACTGTGTCTTTGTGTTGTCATATTTGTTATATTTGTTTTTCCCAAGATGGCGGTGTTAGGGTAATTCGCCATACAAACATCTCTAAACATCGCTCTGTAATCTTTGTTTACATTTTGAACTTCCTCGTATGTCATATCCTGCCTTCCTTTACACGATGTCGCATTTTATTACGTCACATCCTGTCGCGTCATTACTATGTGCCACATAAATACTCCTGCAGCCCGTTCGTCTCTCTCTCTCTCCATGCGCTCCCTCCTCCGTCCGCACCACAATGCCCGTGCTCTCCAAATTAAATCAACTTTCTGTTCAAGTCCTGGCTCCCTGATGATTTAACCATCGATCTCCATCAACACCCGTCGAAGCAATGAACCAAGGGCGAACGATAAAAAATAACCCAACATTCTGGTGCCAAGAAACCCGCGCCGGTTGGGTCCGAAGCGCTTGAGGGGTGCGTGATGGAAGCGCCTCTTCATTCTGACCTGACCACACGGTTGAGTTTTCACGGGTGAGTGCCGCTAGCATGCTGCTATGTTGGGTGAACGAATGTGGAATCCTTTGTGGCCAGAAGGATTTCTTTCCGCGTAATCCACGTATCGAGGCTACTAACGCGACTTTATTGGAATATATCGTACGATTATAGCCCATGTTCAAACTATGGGTTCTATTTCTGATGATCGGGCCAAGGCGGGTCCCCAATTGAGTCGGGCCTGGAGGTGTATTAAATATATACGCGACAAATCGATCCTAATATTTATCGAGATGTCTGGTTTACCGCGCCCTGGCTGCCGTACTGTAACACCAGAATAATCCTAATTATAATATTCACAAGGGGTGAATTTTTGGAATTCACTGTGCGCGAGGGCCGTGAGTGAAATTGGGGAATTGAGAGATTTCACTCCGGACGTTTTTTGTTTTAAATAGCTGCAGCTATAATTGTTGTCGACAAGAGACAGAAGCTCTTAGCTTTTGGTGGTCATCTGCTTGTATCCACAAGAGCGACGAGGGACCGTTCCCTCGGCGAGGCCTGCTTGTTGACGCGATATTGTGGATTACCGTAATTTCATTTCATTCAATTAATTCACCAACACTAGCACATGGTCAACAATGCTAGCCATTGCTACGGGGTTTCCTAGGGAGTTTCATTGTCCAGGGGGCAGAGGGTGGTCGGCTGGAGGAGGGGGGCGTTAGGGGGAGCAGTCCTTGTGTGTGTGTTCTTGTCTTCCCTTTTCGTGTTTTGTCTTTCGTCTTTTTGTGCATGCATTGTGTGTTTTTATGTATTGTTGTGTATGTACGCGCGTTGTGTACACTTCGCTGAGGAAAAAAAAGAGGTAATGGGTGGTTTGCCAGCAACTGATGCAGACAGACCCCCCCCCCCCATCCTTCTTTCTCTACCCGTGAGAGAGGGGTAAGGCGTGAATTCACAACCACATTCTGAGATCGGCAAATTGATTCATTCACGAATAAGTTAATAAAGGAAAATAAAATTAATAAAGGGCTGCGTTAACATTCACAAACATGTGTATAAAAGACATTCTTCCTGCCGAATTTGATTCTGCCGCGAGGCCTCTCTTCTCCACAGAACCGAGGCGCCCTTGTCATCACAAGAGGACTCGACCGGGTGCCATGGAGTGGGCTGTCCTGTCTCATTGGGAGACCTGTCCAACCATGCAGCGAGGAGACTTTCGTCTCCGCTCGACGTCCTCATGAATGACATAACACTGTTTCTTTTTCCATAGCTTATTGACGAATGCCGTCGACTTGAAACAAAAAACTGAATTAAATAATTAATTAGACTGAGTGACAGCGGACAAACAAATAGACATAAGCCGAACTACAGTGAATTTGTAAAATTATCAGCGTTGAAATTGTGCCACATTGTTCTCAAGAGCGATTTGAACATTGGTCATTTGCGTTTTGGAGTTATTTATGACTGCTGGGATCTGGCCTGCTGTGTCTCAAAAACTGGGGGATGGTGTTTAAGCAGTGAGACCATTGCATTCCTTAGGATAACAATCATGTATGTTTTTGCTCAAGTTTTTCCTCTATCTATCATGGTTCAATTGAGGAAATAAGGATGTTTATCTCAAATTGAACTGAAATCAGCAAGATAGATGTTGCTAGATTCAATGATAAATGATTATGATTAATTCACTCTTTTGAAGCTACATGCCCTTTTCCATGAAAGACAAATCATTTTGAAATCCTGATTTGGGCAAATGCGAAATGAAATGGAAATGGTATAAAATGACAATCAAAGAGTGACTTTATAAAATTACGAGTTTAGTTTTTTAGTGAGTTATTTACGATGCCTCTTATCAAGGGTTTTTGTCAGCACAGAGCTTCATAGAGGGGTTTAAAAGACCCAGAGAAAATTCTGAGGCCCCACTGTGCTGGCTCGTAAACGACGGTTCAATTGGAAAAAGTAAATAAAATGGTCAGTAAATTGGGCTGAATAACAGGAACATTTATCTTGAATTGGATGGAATTGGCAAGGTAAATGTAACTAAATTTGCTGGTGATTAAGTCCTTACAGAGATTCACCAGTTGATATTGTTGGACATTTCATAGAAGGAAAGTTATAGATTTATTAAGATAATGATTGTGACCTGATCATTACACTGGTTTTGACCTGACAATTGTCATCCCCTGAAATCAAAGAGCAGATGATTTGATTCATAAAAACGATAAATTGAATTTGATCGGATGCACATTTATTAGTTTCTGAGCAGAGAAATTAATTTCAAAAGGAAAAGATGGAGTTGCAAAATTTGATGACTGAACTTTTTTCATTATGCTTTTTGTGCAGATGATGTGTAAAGCAACAATTCGCAAACAGAGCTGGGATGATGGTTGAGAAATTGTTCCATTTGCAGGATGAATTGATGAACTGTGGGGTGCACAAGCCATTTGCATCCACCCATCCTGCGATTTTCATCCGGAGTATCATCCGAACCGAATTTGCATTCTTGGTGATTTTGGAAACAAAGTTTAATCTCTGCTCCAATTGTCATAGGAGACCCAACAAAGGAGAGGCCGCAATGGCTGGTGGGATGCACCTGCAGAACTAGAGTTGGCACACCCACCTGATGATTTGGGATCGATGACAAAGCCCATATTGAGAATAGTTTTGATTTCCAAAAGCATAATGTGTGGCATTTATTGTAATGCATGACAATTTTTATTGCACATATTTCTCATCCAACCATCTAGCGAGCAACGAATTGTTACAATTAGGCTTGATTGAATTGAAAGTATTCAATGTTGGAGATGCAATGGAGGAAATCCAACGTTTATTAAGACAGCATGCAGATGCTAATTTATCTTCTGGCTGCCTTTGCGTACAGTGATGACATTTGTCAGTTCAAAAGTAGTTTATAGTTACGACTAAAAGTGCAGGATAACCTCAAGATTGATTTGATTGTGAATTATTATCATTATTATTATGAATTGGATGCAGTGCACATTGGAGTAATTGACTGCAGTGCACATTAAAGGAATTTCTCGCCGGTAAGAATGAAATTGGCAAATGAGTTGAGTGGGCACCGATGTCAGCCAGAGATTCAGGCGAAATCAGATATATTGTGTAGGGCTTCCACGCTAACCAGCTTCTTTCAGAATTGAGAGAAAGATCCTTCAGAAGGGGGGGGACTCCTGCGGAATCCATGCCAGGGTGGCCGCAGATGAAGCTGGGTTGCGCGAATGGATGTCCTACGCAGAAGCGAAACTGACTGTCAACTGGTGGCCTCCAACTGAATGACAAAAGGCGAGTACGAGATGACCATTTACACAGATCGCCATAATGTTGACGACCATGTCAACTTGTGCAAATTGTAGAAGGCTGTCCTCCACACATACAATTTGGTGACATTTAAATGTCCACCAAAAACACATTTTTGCAGAGATGATTTGCTTGGGTGCCAGCAGAGGAGTAACAGCAGAAGAAGCTGTGCTCAATGTACAAAAATTCCGTGGTACACGCTACATGAATTAGTTCTCATGCAGGTGTTGAGAGACATGCCAAAATTTGGACTCCAAATTTTTGACCAATGATTGACAAGCAGTTTTATGCAAATTCATGTCTGTGTAAGCTCTCAGTCGTACAGGAGTGGTCCATCGATGAGAAGGTTTCTTCAGTCGTCATCTGTACAAATTTGATGGTTTCGGACGTTTCGCCTCCTATCCAAAAGGCTTCGTCAGCGAACTAGGGTCTGACTGGTCGGATTAATGATCTGTGCAATGTCCAAGAGGGATCGTGTTCCGCGCAAACACGTTCCCAATTGGCAAATTGAGACTTTTCATGTCTCAAAAGGGGGGAATGGCAATAGACTAGATCATCATTGCCAAAATTTTCACTTTTGGTGTTGAGTGATGTTAGCTGCAATATCATTCCCACAAGAAAGTGGTGCCCTCCAGAAATGCAGACTCACTAACAACTAACATACACTAACCAACTAAAATCTAACAATAACAATGTCTGCCATTTCTGTGAGAGAATGCATTACAGAGCCTAAACGATGAGACAGATTTTGATAGGGAAAGAAACACCAAGAAAGGGTGCTGTGCAGAATGAAACCATCCCTTCGACATGTGACCTGGCACAAGTCTTCTTTTAGTCTCCACAGGACAGAGATGCGGTATGAAGAAGATGACGTGGGCCACGCCAAAGTGGGATGGACCGGTTGCGGAGCTGCTAGCCGTCTTAGCAGCTACAAGCTTCGTCTGGACTCGCGAGGACACCACACCGTTCGTCAAGAAGATTCCCGATGCACAACTGGAGCCGAAGATCACACACCTTTTCCCATTCACCAGCTCGTCTGTACCACACCCTGGGGCCTGCTTGCGACAAATGCTACAAACAATTTTGTTCCTACTCGTCATCTTGGTGATCACCATCCAGGATCCCATGAAGATTTGACTATTGTAGCTAGAGAATGACATGACTTTGATTTGAGAATGTTTCCATTATGATTTTCTTTTCTGTTCACCTCGACCGATGTTAAAAATGTTCGTCAGGGGGGAGATGTTAGGGTAATTCGCCATACCAACATCTCTAAACATCGCTCTGTAATCTTTGTTTACATTTTGAACTTCCTCGTATGTCATATCCTGCCTTCCTTTACACGATGTCGCATTTTATTACGTCACATCCTGTCGCGTCATTACTATGTGCCGCATAAATACTCCTGCAGCCCGTTCGTCTCTCTCTCTCTCCATGCGCTCCCTCCTCCGTCCGCACCACAATGCCCGTGCTCTCCAAATTAAATCAACTTTCTGTTCAAGTCCTGGCTCCCTGATGATTTAACCATCGATCTCCATCAACACCCGTCGAAGCAATGAACCAAGGGCGAACGATAAAAAATAACCCAACAGGCGGCGCGTGAACACGCAATGGCTCCCCTCTCCCGGCCAATTGGCGTTTTCATGTTTATTATGTTTGTTAAATAAGTGCCTTGCATGCTGGGTCCGAGAGGACAGTAATTTCATCTGTGCTGTATGTCATGCATATTAGCATATTTGACAATAAAGCTGACTTTGACTTTGACTAATCAATGTGTGAGGCACTCCTCATGCAGGCATAAATCACAAGAAGGGGAGGATGACAAACATTCAAGCGCGACAAGCTGTTCACCAAAAAATTGACAACATTGAAAAGGCACAAATTGAAAAGAAGATAAAAATGTTTTAAGAGGTGACAAGATATGTTCTATCAGATATTAAACACACAAGCCGTAGTTATTTCCTTCACATTAAATCAGGAGGTTGTCTTTTATGGCAAAAGAGCAAGATTTGGTTTTCTCTGTGAGTGGTTCCTTATCAGGGCGGCCTGTCACTCTGTTCAAAATTGACGATGCAGCTGTCGAGAGAAGACCACTTCATTGTGGGGTGAAAGTGAAACAAACAGTGTGCATTCCCATGCAGTATGCTAGTTTGAAACTATTTGACTTTGAGATAGGACACTGATGAATGGAACAATTAAAGCTTGACTAATTTGAGTAAATTAATACAATATAAACGTGATTAAAAACATGATCCTTCGTACTGAAACAGATAGAACTGGCTCGGCGATTGATAAAAAGAAAGAAAAAAGTAAGGAAGAATTAATAATGATACCAATTATATTTTCCAACTGGTAACTGCTATGCGACTGTGGGATCAGATTGAGACTTTATAAACTTGATTCAATTATTTAAATTATTGAAATTATGGCAATAGTTAATGTATGGCCACCATACTCGATCTGTAAAGTGCAAAGTGATGTTTGAAAAATGGCAACTCAATTCTATCTCTCCTCCACCTCAAATGGTGCTACCTGACAATTCATTTTTGTGTTTTACTTTATATGCAGCGATCCCGTATCAAGGCCAAGAAGGTGACTGGGAATGTCCAGGCTACAAATCGACTTGTCACATTCTTGAGAAGACAAGATAGGAACGTCATTGTTGCGCCGCACACATTCGGGGAATTTGCGGGAAGCTATGCTCCTCTAATTAAGAAAAACTAACAAACAAAAAAAATCTGACTGTATGTAACTTAATGTGCCCAGGTTCCGGCACGGCTGTCCCATCCCTCTAGCTCAGGGATGCTTCCTACGGGCCACTAAGCCCCTTTCATAAGTCTCACGTACACTTTACAGTCACGGTTTAATGTAAATTTACGTTTTGTAGCGTCACATATGTTGTTAGCTTCTTTTGAATCTTTCTTCTGGGCTGAGGTTCTGTGCATCTATTTTGGAAAATGATATGCAATTGCACGACTTTATAACGCTTGCAAAAGTCCGGAAGAAAGCAGCAGGCTTCTGATTGGCTTCCGTGCCGAGTATGCAAATTTCACTGCAGGTAGCCTATGGCTGTGTGCTCGGCGACGGTACACGTGTATTGTTTGCGTGTGAAGGCGAAGGCGTCAATGAGGAGTTTGTTGAGCGCGGTCAGGACAAACCATCTATGATTTCGTTATGGAATAATATGTTTTGAATGTTGAAAGTGATTCCATTTGTCAATAAATGTTGATTTCTTTAACTTTGCCCCTTCAATGAAAACCTATTAAAAACAGACGCAATCTCTATGAATCACAGTGCATATGTTATTTTAATCTATTTCCATTTTCCTCCTCCAAGTATCTGCGAAATAGTATGTCTGTGTAAGCTCTCAGTCGTACAGGAGTGGTCCATCGATGAGAAGGTTTCTTCAGCCGTCATCTGTACAAAAGTGAAGGTTTCGGACGTTTCGCCTCCTATCCAAGAGGCTTCGTCAGCGAACTAAAGTCTGACTGGTCGTATCGGCCCCATTTATATATCCCTAATGTCCAGACCTGGTGGCACCGGACACAGCTATGATAGGTCCCTACTCTCAGGTTGGGGGGGCAGAGGACCCCTCCCTGTGGCCCCACTGATTGTCCCTACATTCCTGACTAATGACTGGCCTATTACCCCCACTCCCACCGGTATCACCTCATCAGCATAACGACCCTCATCAGCATTACGAAAGTTGCGAAATAGTATGTAAACGCCATATTCCTTGAGACAAATTTATTAACTGATCAAGGATATTTTTCACATTTGAAAGACAGTTAATAAATTGGGTTCTTACTGTGCTATGCTACATTTAAAGGACAACCGGCACCATTTTTTTGTGTTTCCCACTGACATCAGAAAAACGTTTTATAGCATCTAAAATACCCAAAACAGGCAGGCTGATATTTTTAGTTAAATGAAAAACACAAATAAAAATGACTTCAAAATGAATCTGGAAATGGCCAGTTTCAGAAGGTCCCACCCCCTTGTTCGTGACATCACGCCTTGCTCAAGAATCAAAACAATGGCTTCAGATTCGGAGAAGATGTTTTCTTGTTACTCATCCAGTTATGAATATGATTCAAATAGTTCTGAAGAGGAAAGCATAAATGTTTGCAATTGATTCAAGGAGTCCTCCCATATCAATTCGAGCCGTCAATGACAGCAATGTAGCACCCAGAAAATGCAGAAGATTGCGCCCAAGCTCCGTTGGAAATGGGCTGATTTGTCAGCTAGGAATTTGTGTCAGCGAATATCAAATAGTTGTCTTGGTGCAACACACAACGATTCACCATGGCGTTATTTATGCGTTTTCCTTCTAATTTCGCCATCAACACGGATCAACACGAAGTTTTCAGACCAAACAAAGTACCCAAAATGCATTGTGTGTCGCTTTCTCGGTCAGGGGCGGTCCAAACGTGACGTCACATGGGGATCGTCATCAACTCGAAAACAAGACTTCGTGAATATTTAGCGCAAGTCTTAGAACGTAAACTATAGCTGTATGCTGTGGAATCTTTGTAAAATACGCTCAGTCAAAGTCATTTGAAGTGATTTTATAAATTATGGACATAACTTGTCCGGAGGCGTCGGTTGTCTTTTAATGCTTTAGGTTTAGTATTTCCGGCCCAAAGACTCCCTCCAAATGCTCCTGGCCCGGCCCCTCTGTCAAATTTCAGAACCCAATGCGGCCCGCGAGTCAAAAAGTTTGCCCACCCCTGCTCTAGCTCCATTTCGAAATTATGGCCGGCTGGCCGCAAAGGCTGAACTAAGGCGGCATGGCTGTGGGGCGGTAGTATGAGTGCTTGAGGGCGTGTGCGAGGAAATCTCTGAAATCAAGCTGGCTGTTCAAATTGTGGTGACGTGAAAGAAATGGACTATGAATGCACAGCCACTTGCATCCACCCGTTCAGACAAGCTCCACGATGTCCACAGCACTGTCAAGCCGCAAAGCCAAGACATCCCACCTGCTCCCTGGGATAGAAACTCAACTGAAAATGCTTGCTGCTGGCCTCATAGAAATGAACTTGAGAAAGCTGAAACAGATTTGCTGCCACCCGTTCAGCGATCAAGCCACAAAGCCAAGAGACATCCCACCTGCTCCCTGGGATGGAAACTCAACTGAAAATGCTTGCTGCTGGCATCACAGAACTGAACCTGAGAAATCTGAAGCATGATTTGCTGCAGAAATGGACTCTGAATGAACAATCTCTCACAATGCCACTCCACTGTAACCACTGAACACCTGCAACAGTACTGGCTTCGATCTTGATTTCCTCCACATGATCAGACCAACCTTATGATAATCACCCCACTTCACAATGCCTTTAACACATTCAAAAACGAGATTGATTCCTATTCTAATTTGCATAGACCTGCCAGGAAGCTCATTGATTGCGATTGTGGAACCGGACCACACACATTTTTCTCGTACTGAAATTGGTAGTGGACGATATGTTAATTGTTAGAAATGCCTCGTGAGCTGTGTCTCAATAGTATGAAAAGTTGTTTTTCGGAAACATTTTGGAAAAATTGTTAGTTTAAATCCATTTTTCCTGAAGTGAAATTTTGCCTGACAATTTCAGACCTTATACGTTTATATGTGTATGGACATTTCCCATTCACTTATCTTGGTGTGAAGATGGGATTTTTCTCGCTGCATCATAGGAGATTTTATGCTTGGAAGCCACTCTGTGGCCAATTTGACCTTTCTTTATTTTACGATCCCAAATGGAAAGAAAAATTCCAATTCGTGACGGATGGGGCCACCAGATGACCAGAGGGACCAGTCACGCAGCCGATCTAGGGATGTGGAGTCAAGCGATGTGGAACTCGTATCTCAAGGCTTTTGGAGGAGCGATCTGGACTTTCCCTGCGTGCTGGAATCGGATTGCATGCTGATGTACATTTTACCCCAATATTATTGTTCCTTTCCCAAGAAGAAAAAAAAAAGAAAAAAAGGGGGGGGGGGTGAAATGAGAGATGTTTTATGTTGTACTTGTTAGTGAGCTGAGGTTAAGAATGTTATGTCCGATCATTATTACTGTCTAAATACTATAGTTGTTCCAGTCCCATGATGAGAAGTCCACGCTCAACGTCACCAGAATAATAGCAGAATTCCCATTTTTTTAAATGAAAAAAATATGTTTTTTAAAGTATATTGGTTATTATCTAGTGTCTTCAAATGAGTTGAACTGTTTCCAAGTGCCCACCGTGATTTTGGAACTGTCATGACTGAGCGATTTGTTGATCGATAATTTCAGGCGACACTCAGGTCATATAATCAGACTAATGTGGATGGAACTTTGAAATATATGATAAAGAGGTGGGAATTGATAGAGATTAGAGAAGAAGAAGTTATCATATTTAAGTTTAAGTTTCATGCTGTTGTATCCTTCGTCAACACTTCTGACCCAATACACAAGCGTGGCACGGGCAACCTGGGGTCAATCAGATCAACGGACACAGCAATGTAAACGGCCAGCCTCACAGGGGTCATTTACGATCTGGGGAAGTCATTTATCACAGGGGTAATTTAGGACTTCAAACTCCTTTTCATACAGAGATGTTTTTAGCCAGGATACAAACTTATCAGTTCATGCGAAATACAATGTTTTATTGCTTACATCTGTTGTTGCTCAGAACGCCAGAGGCGTGGTATGCTAATCAAGAAAACCGAGTCTATATATATATATATATATATATATATATATATATATATATATATATATATATATGACAGTCAGACACCGTGGACAGAGACTCGGAACCAGAAAGATTGTCCCCACTGCCGGCAGGAGACGCAGTCATCAAATGACATACGTCTGAATTCTGCGCCCCTCTGCCAAGCTATTTATTAAGAATACATGCGAATTTAAGTGATACATTAGTAAAACATAGTTTTCTTGATTAGCATACCACGCCTCTGGGCGTTCGGAGGTGCAGACAGTGTAGGTGTTCAAATACTAGGTATTTGAACACCTTCACTGTTTGTAAGTAAAGAAGCTGCTTAAAATTATATATAGTGATGTCACGAGAGGCTGGGTTCTGGAGGGCAAATACATCCCCCTTTGATGGCTTCACCCAGAGAGAGTTTTGGCCCCATCTGGTGGAAGGCAGCAATTCAAACCCCACACCTGTGGCTGATCATGGCTTGATTGGCAGGCAAGGCTTTTAAGGCGGAGAGCCTCTGAGTGTGCGGGCGGGGAAGACAAGCTCCATTGCTGTGCACTGTGGAGAAACTGATTGCTGTATGGAACTCATCGCCAGTTGGGACCAGATGACAGAACACTGGATTTGGACCCTTGCTAAAGGTGGCTAGGCTACCTGAGAAGGACATCAACAGGGGTGAGGCCTAGAAACCCATGGAAAAGAACTCTGTCTTCAGTTTCACCTCGGAAGAGACTTTATTATGATTTAAGTATTGGAAGAGACACTATTCTTGCCTTTGTTACTTGTGAATTCCCCCTGAAACCCTTTATTAAAACCTTTGTATTCAAACCTGTCGCCCATTGCGCTCCTTGTCCGGTCCCGCTGAGAGCTAGCCTCTCATGACATCACTATATATATATATATATATATATATATATCATGCAGTGACTGCTGTGAAAGGACAGCTGACAACATGGGAAAGTCTGTGTGACAGCTTGGAGAGACAGCTGACAGGAGGGTAATAGACCCCACTGGGGCTGTCATGGGCTAGCTACCCATGGTGGCAGTTACCAACGCTGGTTCAGTTTGTTGGAGATATCCGCTAAATGCTACAGAAAGGATACAGAGAAAGATACCCCTAGAGCACAGGTGTCAAAGTCAAGGCCCGCGGGCCAAATTCGGCCCGCCACATCATTTTTTTCTGCCCGCGAAAGCAAATCAAACTTGTTAAATTCCATGATGATTGCTAAAATCTGAGCCAAAATTTCATATTTTTGGATGTCCACCACAATAAAAGTCATTATTCTTGACTTCAGATTTGAAAACGAGTTATTCATTAATTTGCTGTGTGCTCTATATTGTATATAGTAATAATAAAAAATAATTGTATATATATCTGTATTTGAAGGGATTTAAACATTGATCTACGCATTAAAATATCAGCTCTTCTCAGTAGTGCCAAACTTCCTCCGTCCAACATAACATTAGAAGAGAGAAAGGCGTTAACTACTCTACAAAAAGACAAAAATATTACTATTTTGCCAGCAGACAAGGGCAGATGCACAGTGCTGCTCAACACATTGGATTATGAAGACAAAATAAATAGGTTAATCAGTGATTCTAACACGTATGAGCAACTAAAAAGGGACCCTTCCAATAGATACAAGAAAGAAATGATTGACTGTCTCCAAAAGCTAGAGAAAGGAAAACATATAGATAAACAGATGTATTTTAGATTATACCCGGGAGAGGCCACGCCATGTATCTATGGCCTGCCAAAAATACATAAAGAAGGGTTCCCCCTCCGACCCATTGTTTGTAGCATTGACTCCTCTACATACAATGTAGCCAAATATTTAAAAACTATTTTAGCTCCGTTGGTTGGTAACACAGAATACCACGTAGAGAACACCACAGGGTTTGTAGAGAGGATCAAAGACCTCATATTGGAACCTGAGGAAACTTTGGCATCATACGATGTGACTTCTCTCTTTACATCTGTCCCAACCCCAGCAGCAGTCTCAGTGGTGAGGACGAGGCTGCTGGCGGATGTTTCTCTGCATGAAAGAACCAAACTGAAACCGGATCACATCTGCCAATTATTAGAAATCTGCCTTAATACTACGTATTTTCAATTTCGGGAAAAATTTTATAAACAAATCCATGGTTGTGCTATGGGCTCACCAGTTTCACCCATAGTGGCTAATCTTTACATGGAAGAGATGGAGAAACAGGCCCTCACATCCTTCCCAGGGACAAAACCTAGACACTGGTTTAGATATGTGGACGATACTTTTGTCATAATTAAGAAACAAGAAATTCAATCCTTCACAGATCATCTCAACTCTGTAGACTTCAACATTAAATTTACTCGTGAGGACATTCAAGAGAACCAACTAGCCTTCTTGGATTGTAAAGTAATTATAAAAGAGGACAGAGCGCTAAAAACAGAAGTCTTTAGGAAGGCTACGCACACTGACCAATACTTACTTTTTGACTCCAACCACCCTTTACAACATAAACTAGGAGTTATCAGAACCCTCCAGCATAGGGCTAAACTAATACCAACTAGCACTGAAGGTAGAGAAAAGGAGTCAAAACATATCAGGAGAGCACTCACTAACTGTGGGTACCCTCAGTGGTCATTCAACAAATGTCAGAAAGAAAGAATAGCGAACGAAACCAATAATTCTCAAGATTCTAAAAGGAGAGGAGTAGCAGTACCGTACATTGCAGGAGTTTCTGAAAAATTACAAAGAGTCCTTTGGCAACATAAAATTCCTACTTATTTCAAACCGATAAACACGTTAAGGCAAAAATTAGTGCATCCAAAAGATAGGCTACCAAATGAAAAACAAAGTAATGTAGTTTATTCCATACATTGTAAGAATGAAAATTGTAAAGAGCAGTACATTGGGGAGACTCAACAAATTCTCAAAAAAAGACTTTATCAACATCGCAGGGATAATACTAGTGGGCCTCAATCGGCAGTACATTTGCACCTAAAAGCTACTAACCACTCATTTGACGACAATGAGGTTAAAATCTTAGCGAAAGAACATAGATGGTTTGAAAGGGGGGTAAAAGAGGCGATTCTTATAAAACAACAAAATCCTTCATTAAACCGGTCTGGTGGTGTGAGGTTCAATTTGGATCGTTCATACAATAGCCTGCTCAGGCAAAACAGGTTAGGCAACTTTCGCAATGCTGATGAGGGTCGTTATGCTGATGAGGTGATACCGGGGGGAGTGGGTGTAATAGGCCAATCGTTAGTCAGGAATGTAGGAACAATCAGTGGGGCCACAGGGGGGGGTCCCGCGCCTCCCCCAACCTGAGAGTAGGGACCTATCATAGCTGTGTCCGGCGCCACCAGGTCTGGACATTAGGGATATATAAATGGGGCCGATACGACCAGTCAGACTTTAGTTCGCTGACGAAGCCTCTTGGATAGGAGGCGAAACGTCCGAAACCTTCACTTTTGTACAGATGACGGCTGAAGAAACCTTCTCATCTATTAGTGCCTTGCATGCTGGGTCCGAGAGGACATTAATTTCATCTGTGCTGTATGTCATGCATATTAGCATATTTGACAATAAAGCTGACTATGACTTATATTGCTTTGTTTTGATTCCAGAAAAAAGTCTGTTCAAGGAGCTGTTGTATTTTTTTACTCTTAAAGGACAACCAACACCATTTTTTTGTGTTCTGACATGAGAAAAAACGTTTTAGAGCATCTAAACTACCCAAAACAAAACTACATTTCATCACTTTGCTGCTGTGAAATGTAACTTTCTCCATTGTGAGACTAATAAAGGCAAATCCAATCCAAATCCAAAACATGCAGGCTGATATTTTAGTCAAATGCAAAACACCAATAAAAATGACTTGGCGTGTCCCAAAACTGCTTCAAAATGACCTGGGAAATGGCGAGTTTCATCAGGTGCCGCCCCTTTGTTCGCGACGTCACGCCAGGATACTCCAGACACAAAACAATGGCTTCAGAGAGTTCAGATTGGGAGAAGATGCTTTCTTGTTACTCATCCAATTATGAATATGATTGAAATAGTTCTGAGGAGGAAAGCATAAATGTTTGCAATCGATGAAAGAATTCCTTCTGTGTCAAATCGAGCCGTCTGGACTCCAATGTAGCGTCCCAAAAAATGCACAAGATGGTGCACGAGCTGCATTGGAAATGAGCTGATTTGTCTGCTGAGAATATGTGTCCACTTTTGTGGTGTTACCGCAATTGGGAGTGTCGGTGCGACCTTCGCGTTATTGATTTGTCTTCAAATTTCGCCATCAACACGGATCAACAAACAAAGTACCCAAAATGCATTGTGTGTCGCTTTCTCGGTCAGGGGCGTTCCTGACGTGACGTCACGTCAGGCATCGTCATCAACTTCCTGAATATTCAGCGCAAGTCTTAAAAGGTAAAAGATAGCGATATGCAGTGAAATCTTTGTCAAATGCGCTCAGTAGAAGTGATTTTACAAATGATGGACACGACTTGTCCGGAGGCGTCGCTTGTCCTTTCACTTGACTCCATACTTTTTCCTTTGCTACACGTGTTTTCACGGCATGCCTGGCTTATTTTCCTGTCCCAATAGACTCACAGTAGGTCTGTGTGTTCATTGTTTTGTTTTCTTCCCTTGTCTTAAAACAGGTATCCCAACATATCGTGTGAGCTGCTCACTTCAGATGTGAGCCAAATTAATGACAGATTAGTGGAAGATGAAAAACTGTTGGTGAAATTGTACGGCTTTCTCCAGAACGAGCCGCCTCTTAATCCCCTTCTGGCCAGCTTCTTCTCAAAGGTCTTGTCTAT
The DNA here is from genome assembly GCF_051943395.1 of Hippocampus bargibanti. Classification (NCBI taxonomy): domain Eukaryota; kingdom Metazoa; phylum Chordata; class Actinopteri; order Syngnathiformes; family Syngnathidae; genus Hippocampus; species Hippocampus bargibanti. The sequence continues at coordinate 21,493,623 of NC_142734.1, forward strand.
TCTTATAGGACGCAAACCTGAACAGGTGAGCCTTTGGGGAACATTGTGAGATTTGTGTCGTCACAGAGCTTCTGGGCCCAAGCAAATGAGATATTTTTTGTGTTTAGACAGTGGAGTTTCTCCAGAAGAGGGAGGACTTTGTAGACTTGATGATCAAACACATAGGGACCTCAGCCATCATGGACCTGCTTCTCAGATTGCTTACCTGCATTGAACCGCAGCTTTTACGACAGGATGTCCTTAATGTGGGTATTAGGATTACGCTTTGATTGTTCACGTAACTAAAACCAGACTCGTCGTGGTCCGATTCTTGATCATGTTGAATTGATAAGTAAACTCGCTGGTTGAATGGAAAAAATCACTGGGTGATAATTAAGTACCAATATCTATTTAAAACAAGAATGCGTTCAATTCAATGGTTTGATCGAAAGAAAAAAAAAGATAGGAGGCAAACCCGACTTTGACATTGTCATTGTACGTGTTGTATACAGAGGCTCGACTCTGTACACAACTCTCTAGCTTAGGGGTCGGGAACCTTTTTGACGAAGAGAGCCATCAAAGTCAAATATTTAGAAATGTTTTTCAGTGAGAGCCACACACACACACACACACACGCATACACTCACGCACGCGCGGCCACTTTTCAACAAAATGTCATCATGTATTATTTAAAACAACTTTGTGATAGTACTCACCGTGAACATGAATGGTATTCCGTTCCTCGCGATTGGTAAAAATCCAGCCAAACGATCAGAATGAAAGTCAACTTGCCGGGTCCATAGGCGAAGTTACTGCTAGCAAGCCTGCACACGGCTCATTAGCTTCCACACTTGCTATCTGCAATCTACTTCTCGCAGAAGTATATTGATGCTAACGTTAACATGGGGCTTGTTAAAATATCACTGGCATTCGACTGTTTCATCCATGTTAATTGTTTCATTGCAAATTGGAATCCCGAATCCTCTGGTGCGTTCAAGCTGGAGCGTACTCGTCATTTTTTTTGCTCGTCGGGCTCATTTAAAGGGCCGTTTACCTGTTTCAACATGACGGCCAGTATCAGGCAATCAAAATTGTGCTTTCCGCCAACCTAAGCCAAAAAATCTAATGGGTTCCCCAAATTCATAACGGCCCTCGAGAGGAAACCATAACTACAATGTGGCCCGCGGCAAAAAATGACTTTGACACCCCTGCCCTAGAGCCTGCGAGAGCGGGGGCGCAAGATGGCTCAATGACTGACAACACGGCTACCGACCCAGGAACGAACGTGACTATGAGCAAGAACAAGGCACATGAGACAACGGCAGCAGGACACTCACTCAAGGTGTGCGTCTGTGGCTCAAAAGTAACATCAGCTATCGGGTTAAAGATCCACCAAGGGAAAAGACAGTTCTTGGGAAAGCAGAGAGAAGGGCCTCGCATTGACCAATATTTCTTACGAAGTCAGACGTCAAGTAAGTCGAGTGAAGCACAGCGACGGGACGAAAACCAAAGTTCGCCGAGTGTCAACAGCCGTCAATGAGGATCGTAATACACTTACAGAATGAAAGGTGGAAGAGCCCATCCAACCACAGAGACCTCCCTTGGAGAAAAAAATCAAAGGGCACATTCCAAGTGTGAAGTGGCCAAAAGCTATTGAAAAAAGAGAGAGAATTTTAATGATCCTGCATAATACCTGATAAAATATCATTCATAATACTTCAATGATACGTCCAACACACTAGCACATGTGACACGTGGTGCAGCATTCAATCAGATCCAGCAGAGGAAGCTGCACTTTCAGGATTGGCCTTGCAGTGGGGGCTGACTGAACTCTACTTAATCCACCTCCTCATGCCACTATCATATCCATCCATCCATTTTCTATTGCACTCATCTTCACAAAGGTCAAAGGTGAACAGAAGCATATCCCAGCTGACTTTGAGTGACACGTGGTATAATAATAATAATAATAATAATAATAATAATAATAATAATAATAATAATAATAATACACACATTCATTTATAAGCGCCCTTCAAAACTCTAAAGCAGAGGTCCCCAACCCCCGGGTCGCGGACCGGTATCGGTCCGTGGGTCATTTGGTACCGGGCCGCGCAGAAAGAATAAACAATTTCTGTTTTATTTATCTGAGTGCGAACTATGTTTTATTTTGAAAAATGAAAAGTCACAGCTTGCAGCGCAGTTCCGTGACGAGGAATGGGTCACAAAACTCGCTTACTTGTGTGACATATTCAACCTGCTCAATGAACTCAAGCTGTCACTTCAAGGGAAAATGACAACTGTCTTCAAGTTGGCTGATAAAGTAGATGCATTTAAAGCCAAACTGGATTTGTGGGGACGACGCACATTTACAGATATGCGGCAGTGCATCCAAGAGAAATTCTTTGAAATAAAGAAAACAGTGTTGGGGAAAAAATAAACAGTATTGTATCAGCCAAGTATTAAAAGTTAAGTAATATGTGTGCATCAGAGCTTCTGAGAGTGTTTAGGCCAGACTGGATGTAACTGGTGTTCAGTTATTTGGCCTCCATATAGGTCTATGTGTTCACTGACTAATCATTTTTCAATTACAGTAAAGTCTCGTTATATCGATATCGGATATATCGATAGTCCCGGTTATATCGATACTATTTCTATGCACGCACTGAGAAAATTACATGGAAACAGGGTCGGATATATCGATAGTCCCGGTTATATCGATATTTTTTCGGACTCCCTTGAATATCGATATAACGAGACTTTACTGTATTGACACTGTTACTCCATCTCAGGTTTCCTTCAGGATCAAAAATGCACCCTAAAACTGAAATTGTCTTAATTTAGCAGAATGGCACGTACAATGTAAAATGTTTATCCCTCCACTTTGAATTATATTTATCCTGGCTGCTGTTACAGGGAACCTCATATAAATCCCATTAGATGCTTGATGTTCCGTACAGTGATCACATGTGAATATAACGTAAGAGTTGCTGGCCAACTTACAGTGTTGATCCCAGACAGCTGCTGTGAGAGCTGCAGCATCACGGCAACAAGGACAGGTTGGCGATAGACGGACGCGTGCAAGAGCTCAAATATTGTTACTTTTTTCTCCGCCAACATGTGTCGGCTCTCTTCTTCTTTCAAAATGACCCCAGAAATTGTGAGTTTCAGAAGGTCCCACCTCCTTGTTCGTGACGTCACGGCAAGATGCTCTAGAATCAAAACAATGGCTTCAGATTCGGAGAAGATGCTTTCTTGTTACTCATCCAGTTATGAATATGATTCAAATAGTTCTGAAGAGGAAAGCATAAATGTTTGCAATCGATTAAAGAAGTACTTGTGTGTCAATTCGAGGCGTCAGGACTCCAATGTAGCGTCCCAGAAAATGCACAAGATGGTGCCCAAGCTCCGTTGGAAATGGGCTGATTTGTCTGGTGGGAATTTGTGTCAACTAGAATCAAATAGTAGTCCTGGTGCAACACACAACGATTCACCATCACGTTATTTACGTGTGTTTCCTTCTAATTTCGCCATCAACACGGCTCAACACGAAGTTTTCAGACCAACAAAATACCCCAAATGCATTGTGTGTCGATTTCTCGGTCAGGGGCGTTCCAGACATGACGTTAAAGAGTTTGCTGGTTCTCTTTATTTGTAAGTAGGTTCGTTGTCAGATCTCCCAGGCAGGTGACGCGCAGAGCTTGATCGTGGCGTGGAGTCGAGCAAGTCGTGCTGTGAAACTCCGTGCGATGCTGAGCAGGCCTCTGTGAGTGGTGTGTCAGTCCGAGATGAGTCTGATTTTCTCTGTCCCAGCTGGACTGGGAAGTGCACACGTCTGCCGCTCCGGGTTGTTCGGCCACACGAAGACGGTCGATCACCGGACATGGGGGGGCGTTGTTGGTGGGGTGGCCGACGTCGGTGTTCGGGAGCACGGCAACATGGGTTCTACGACTGCCGGTTTGAGTCGGTCGATGGAGACTGATTCTCTCTGTCCCACGACAGCTGCTTTTATACCATTTTCAAGCATGTGATATGCGTCAGGGTGAGACGCACATCAACGAGATCAAGGAATTGAAAGACATTAAAGCGGCGGTGCGCACCGGTGACGCCACAACGTCACCAACTCAAAAACAAGACTTCCTGAATATTCAGCGCGAGTCTTAAAACGTAAAATATAGCTATATGTGATGGAATCTTTGTAAAATACGCTCAGTAGAAGTCATTTGAAGTGATTTTCCAAATTATGGACACAACTTGTCCGGAGGCGTCGGTTGTCCTTTAACTTGCCGTAGTTTTCAGTTTTGGTTTCCAACTCTATCACATTTAAATTCATGATATCCACGTATACCAAACTGCAAATAAATATATAATGTATGATATAATTTTGTGGCGGAGTACTTTGGCAATGGGTCTTACCGTTGTTGGCTTTGCTCTCCTCGTTGCAATTGATGAGGAGGTATCTTGGGCTCTCTGGGCAGAGAGGCAGCAGGGCAGACTGTGAAATGGCTGGCAGCAGAGTGAAGCCCAAAAATATTGGCCAGAGGGAATCGTTCCCCATAATGGATTCGAGCCCTAAAATCTGTATATGATATGAGGGACATTGTTATATCTATGATTATTGTGCTGCCCCCAGTAATTATGTTACGGTGGCGGGCACTAGGACCAGACATCTCACCCAGCAGGTGTACGGGAGGGGGCGGGTTTATATCACATATATTTCACTGCAGTTTCCGTTTTGTCTTTCTTTCTACTTGTTAGCAGTTGGAATAAAGACGTACTCCAATCGACCGTGTGTTCTCATTCCTCAACTGCTACACTGGTGACCCTGACGTTCGAAATGTTCATGGCAGCAGACGAAGAGATATCTTCCACGGCCATGCCGCCACGACCGGCGCCTCAGCTCGCAGCTGCCGCCTACGCCGCGAAGCTGCCCGAGTTTTGGAATAGCGACCCGGCTTCGTGGTTCGAACATGAAGCGCTTTTCCACCTACGAGGCGTCACGACAGATGAGCCGAAATATTATCTGGTCGTGGCGTCTCTCAACGAACAGACGACTCGTCGTGTGCTGCCTCTCTTGCGTGCACCTCCACCGAGCGAAAAATACGCAGCGCTCAAACACCTGCTGCTCCGACGGTTCACGTTATCGGCCTCTGAGAGAGCAGACAGGCTTCTTTCTCTTCCCGGACTCGGCGACGGAACAGCAGTGGACCTGATGGACAACATGTTGTCGCTACTAGGTTCGGATGGCGGCGGATTCCTGTTCCCCCACGTGTTCCTTCGCCAGCTACCGGCCTCTGTGCGCGCCGTGCTAGCCAACTCGACGTGCCTAGCCACCAGCGACCACCGAGGTTTGGCTGAAGAAGCGGATCGGGTCCTTCTGGCGACACGGAGGTTCGCCGTGCAAGGCGTGACGGCCGAACCCCTCGGCGGAGCGGCAGCGAACATCGACCCGACCCTAGTAGCCGGAGTGGTCACGCGGAAGCGACACGAGAAAGCTCTCAGTTTTTTCCACCAGCGGTTTGGCGCCAAGGCCCGACGGTGCACACCACCCTGCACCTACGAGACTCCGAGAAACGCCAGCGCCGGCACCCAATAGCGGCCGTGGGTGCCGGCAACGAAAGCGAGCTGCTTTTTATCACAGACTCCTCGTCAGGTAGACGTTTTCTGGTGGACAGCGGGGCACAAGTAAGCCTGCTGACGCCCACGGCCTCGGACAAGACGGCAGGTGGATGTGGGCCTCCCCTGCGCGCAGCTAACGGCTCACCCACCGCCAGCTTTGGCACCAGGTCGCTAACTGTGTGTTTCCACGAACGAAAATTCGAGTGGGACTTTATTGTGGCCTCGATTACAGTTCCGATAATCGGCGCGGATTTTTTATGCGCTCATGGACTGCTTGTGGACATTGCTAACCGTTGTTTGATCGACGCCATCTCTTTCGCCACTTTCCCATGTGAGGTTGGAGGGCTTGGAGCGTTGACGCACGCAAATTATTTAACGTCAGGTAACGTTTATGAACGCCTGCTGACCGATTATCCGTCGTTAATCACACCCGCCTTTTCCAATGCCGATACAAAACACGGGGTACAACATTTCATTCCCACGGTTGGCCCGCCAGTTTTTGCCCGCGCTCGCCGCAGCCAACAAACCGGGACCACCACGAGCAAACAGACCAACAGCATTACACATATGTGACTCCTGCGGCAGGAACTGCCACTCTCGTATCGGGCTCTTCAGCCATAGGAGGCACCCTACAAGCAAAACAACATAGGACAGTCATCCATGGTCAGCCATGACCGATGGAGGCCGACAGACGGCGTCGCCTCGACGCGGCAAAATTGGCAATGGCGAAAGGGGAGTTCGCGACGATGGAGCGTTTGGGCATCGTGAGGCGTTCCAACAGCCCGTGGGCCTCACCATTACACATGGTGCCCAAAAGTGACGGTTCTTGGCGGCCGTGCGGTGATTTTCGTTGGCTTAATAATGTAACCACACACGACCGTTACCCAATTCCGCACATGCAGGACTTTTCCGCACGTTTGGCCGGAGCCGTGATCTTTTCCAAAGTTGATCTCGTTCGCGGTTATCACCAGGTTCCGGTACGGGCAGACGATGTGCCAAAAACTGCAGTAATAACCCCTTTTGGCCTCTTTGAATTCCTCCGTATGCCTTTTGGCCTGAAGGGGGCGGCACAGACCTTTCAGAGACTGATGGACTCAGTCTTGCGAGGCCTAGATTTTGTGTTCGTCTACCTCGACGACATTCTTGTGGCCAGCCCTTCACCAGAAGAACACCTGTCGCACTTAAGGATGGTTTTCAAGCGTCTTGATGCGCATGGCCTTATCGTCAACCCTGTGAAGTGCCAATTTGGTTTGCCCAAGATCGATTTCTTGGGGCACCGCATTTCTCCACAGGGTGCCATCCCCTTACCCGCCAAAGTGCAGGCTGTGGTGAATTTCCCCCGCCCAGCCACAGTTAAAGCTTTGCAGGAGTTTTTGGGCATGATAAATTTTTACAACCGTTTTCTTCCTCACGCAGCCGACCTCCTACAACCCCTCTACGGCGCCTTGAGAAAAAAGAAGGCTAATGAACCCGTCGAGTGGGCCCCGCAACGAGTGCAGTCCTTTGAACGAGCCAAGGAAGCTCTTGCGGATGCAACTCTTCTGGTCCACCCGATCTCAACCGCACAGGTGGCCTTGACTACCGACGCGTCTGATGTTGCCGTAGGGGCGGTGGTTGAGCAGCTTGTGGAGAACGAATGGCAGCCCCTTGCATTTTTCAGTCGGAAGCTGCAAGATAACGAACGCAAGTATAGTGTTTTCGACAGAGAGTTGTTAGCACTCTATCTTGCAACGCGCCATTTTCGTTTCCTCCTCGAGGGGCGCCGGTTCACCGCCTACGTAGATCATAAACCCCTTACATTCGCCATGTCCAAGGTGACCGAACCGTGGTCGGCCCGACAGCAACGGCATCTAGAGGCTATTTCCGAATTCACAACAGACATTCGGCATGTGGCCGGCAAATGTAACCCTGTGGCCGATTGCCTGTCACGCACGATCGTTTGTCCAGTCCAGCTCGGGGTGGATTTTTCAGAGATGGCCACGGCCCAATCTGAGGATCCGGACATCCACAAACTCAAGGCAGCAGGCACGGCCCTGAAACTGGAGGAGGTGGCAGTGTGTGAAGGGGGTCCCGCTCTCCTCTGCGATGTGTCTACGGGTCGCACTCGTCCCGTGGTTCCGCAGGAGTGGCGTCGGCGAATTTTTGATTCAATTCATTCCCTTTCACACCCTGGCGTCCGGGCGTCAGTCAAACTACTTGGGGCCAAGTTTGTCTGGCCTGGGTTAAGAAAGGATGTCAGGAAGTGGACAGCTGCATGCGTGGCATGTCAGCGCGCCAAAGTCCACAGGCACACCCGGGCGAACCGAGAAACTTTTCCGATTCCGGCCAGGAGATTTGACCACGTCCATGTGGACCTGGTCGGGCCCCTCCCTCCTTCGCAGGGTTGCACACATCTCCTCACTATGGTCGATCGGACCACTAGGTGGCCGGAAGCTGTCCCCCTGTCCTCCACAACCTCGACAGACATTGCCCGCGCATTTCTGTCATCCTAGGTCGCACGTTTCGGCACGCCGTCCGATATCACTTCGGACAGAGGCCCCCAGTTTGTGTCCGAGCTCTGGTCGGCCATGGCGCAGTCCTTGGGTGTGCAGGTACACCGCACTATGGCCTACCACCCACAGGCTAACGGGATGTGGAACGTTTCCACCGGTCACTTAAAGCCGCGCTACGGGCCGCACTATCGGACGGTAACTGGGTTGACCGGCTTCCGTGGGTCATGCTCGGGTTACGTTCAGCTCCTAAAGAAGACCTTAACGCCGCTCCGGCAGAGTCAGAGTCAGCCCGTTTCGTCTTCGTGCGTCATGATGCCCACCGCTCTCCCCTCCGGCCGCCGTATGATGGCCCGTTTAGAGTGCTCGAACACGGGGAAAAGAGTTTTGTGCTCGAGATGGGTGGGAGAAGGGAGGGCATTTCAATAGACAGACTCAAGCCGGCTCACATAATTGCAGGCGAGGACGTTTCGCCGGCCCAGGTCCCACGTCGCGGACGCCCTCCAAAACCTCCAGCCTCTCCGCGGCATGCCAGGGTTGAGTGTCGTTCCCCCACTCAGTTCTCACCCGGATCACCTGCCCGAGCAATTTCACCTTCACCATCGAACGACGGACTGCATAGTCGTTGTGGCAGGCTGGTCAAGCCCCCTGCAAGATTTTCGCCTTGACTGTCCTTCTGGGTGTTCTGGGGGGGGGGGGGGCTGTGTGGCGGGCACTAGGACCAGACATCTCACCCAGCAGGTGTACGGGAGGGGGCGGGTTTATATCACATATATTTCACTGCAGTTTCCGTTTTGTCTTTCTTTCTACTAGTTAGCAGTTCGAATAAAGACGTACTCCAATCGACCGTGTGTTCTCATTCCTCAACTGCTACATTACAATGCATTACATTGCCCCCTAGTGGTGGAATAGTTAAACCCCTCAAAAACGTTGTGGAGTAGCCATTCTGAAATCGAACTGTGGAGAGTTGTGATTACATCCATGTCCATCCTCTTTCTATCGACTTGTTCAGGCACAATCTGTATGTACATTTACACTATTATACATTTTATTGTTTGTTGTGCAAGTTATCTATAATCCTATATCGATATTTCGCCAGTCAAGCATTTCACATGCTTTCCATAGGAGCGTTGAATGTGCTAGAGAATAGGCCTGTTTCGCTCATGCTATTTTATATGTATAATTGGATGCTGTACAACATTTGTATTATTTTTCTGTTTGTATGCAGATTTACAATAAATAATTCCATAAAAATACTAAACGGCGGATTCTCTACGGAAAAAAATATGGTTGGCAAAATTCTGACTTTAATCTCAGAATTCTGACTTTAAAGTCAGAATTATTTTCGTTGCGACTTTAAAGTCAGACTTTGTGACGTTCGTGGAGCTATTCAATTTTGGCCCTGTCAGCGTGTACAGTACGTTAAGTGTAGCTCGGAAGACAGGACATACAGTAATGTCGTCTCCTATCGACGTTTTGCGTGGCCGAGAAGTGTCGGAAGACATCCTTTCTCTTTTGGAGGAGCAGAGGGTGAGTAAACAGTGCGTTCTGTTTGTTTCGTTTAATGGCCGTTGTGTCCATAACCGTGTTAACGTGCTCCGCGGAGCTGATAGCTCCGTTGCTAGTCTGAATACTGTATAATGAATGGATGCACCCGGTTTACATTCGCGAATAAATAGAAAGTACCCATTTAAATTGGTACTATGTCACATAACGTTCTTTTTTAACAACACCACTCCTGATTTCGCACCCCATTGTGTGGAAGACAGTGGCCGGCTGGAGAGTCACTGCAGTTAAAATCATTGTGAACTGAACACACTTGATGAAACCAGTGCGTTGAAGAAAGTACAGTACAGTATGTGCACACGCCCTCTACATTAATATGAATGTATATGAAGTTACTTACGTTTGAACTAACACTATCATAAGCGAAAACATTATTAACCCTTTACTGCCTGAATTATGTTCTAATTAGAAAAAAAAATATGTTCAGTTTTTATGGTCACTGATGGATATAATAACATACTAGTAGCTTCCTTTTTTATTATTTTTCAATAATGTAGAAAATTTGAGCCTAAGAAAATTTGTGCCTAATTTGGCACAATCGCCATGAAAGGCCTATGTTGAAAGGGTGCCTTGTTTTGGAACATATGTCAAGTGCAACTTCAAAGACTAGACTTTTACCCATATGACATCTTTTTATTAAAATAATACAATACATAAAATATTTACATAAAATACATACATAATTTACATAAAATGTTTACATAAAAATACATAGTTCCTTTACAGATAAAGAAAACTAGCTAATAACCATGGAATAATGCAAAGCAGTTCTTGTGATGATTCAAACAAAGATTTACATTGCATTTTTTGCTGTAAATATTAGTTTTCACCGAGCATGTGCCATGCTTGCACCTGTTGCAGTTCTTTGCAACATATGGAACATGAGCTATGTTGTCAAACCGAATACTGTATCATCGGCGGGAAAAGTACCTCAATGTCTTTTAGCTGTGGTTCAGCTGAACAATCGATTGAGCCTCACTGTGCCACAACACCAGATTTTTCTTGTTGCCAAATGTTGGAGTAAGGGGATAGATGTAAACCAATTATCAGAATGCAATCGATGATTGTTTCCTGGTTGGATGTTTTGAGCCAAATGGAGCACAACATTTGAGGTCACTTTCAGATCGGGAACCTTGGAGTCACTGACTGGATCTATCGTTCCTGTATATGGAATGCATACATGTAGCCATCATAACCTGCCAGCACAAACAACTTGAACCCCCAGTTCATTGGTTTATTTGGTAGATACTGCTTGAGTGTAAATCTACCTTGATAGAGTACAATTTGTTCATCAATTGACAAACGCTGTGACTTGGGTAATTCTTCAAACTTTTATCATTGGCCTTACTTTGTGCAAGGGATCATAATTTGGGCTTCCCCGAGTTCCTTGTTTTGTGTTATATGCAAGTTCCTTTTTATAATTTCTAAGCGATCCCTTGACATACAGTACATTCTGCAGCATAATCAGTTAGCACTAACTGATTATGCTGTAGAATGTACTGTATGTCAAGGGATCGCTTAGCTTTCAAGCCCAAAGCATCCGAGTGTTTGGTCATTTTGAGATTGAGAAACAATATATCAATCCCAGCCACTTCTCAAGCTCTTCTTTGGCGAGACACAGGGGCTTATTGAGGTTATTTTGCATTGCATAGAATTTCAACTGTTCAACAATAATATCCATCATTTTTTCATCGAAAATCCTTTGAAAATATTTGACTAGTGATAGAAGTTCATCAATGCAACAGTCACGGCTGTGTCCGATGCCAAAATGTCTTCATCAACATGGTCATCTATTTCATTCTCATCAGGATCTGGAAAGATATACAGTACATGGGTATTTTAGAAAAAACATATGAGCACAGCAACATTCAAAAAAGCAAAAACTATACCAAACTGACCATTTGATCTCAATGCTCTGATCTTACCGTGAAATGGGCATCTCTTTCCTTATCTTACATCACAAACAGAATTTCAGTCCTTTCAGATGCTTTATCTTCAAGTCAAAGTACTGTATTTGAGAATGTGAAATGCACATACGGTAGTGGGGACTATTTTGTCCACTAGGTGGCAACAAAACCTTACATAACACAAGTGGAAATGCAACCTATTACGTTCTTCAAAACAATCATTTCTACATTTTCTGATTACAAATTCTTTCTCTCAGATGATTTTACTTGACATGCCAATCTAATGTCCTCAAGTAGAGTAGAAGTAATTTTGCTGTCTTTGATTTGCCCCAAATAAAATATAGACTTTTAGCTTTTCCTGTATTTTTTTTCACAGAAACTTGTAAGTGTTGTACCTGCTCCTACCGTGTTTCACGGTCTTTTGGAAATAGGAAGTGTTAAATTTGTACCAGACATTATGATGAAAATGTTTTAAGTTTTCTAATTTCTGTTTAGGATATCTCATCTCATCTCATTTTCCGTACCGCTTATTCATCATTAGGGTCGCGGGGGTTGCTGGAGCCTATCTCAGCTGTCTTCGGGCACGAGGCGGGGGACACCCTGAATTGGTTGCCAGCCAATCGCAGGGCACACAAAGACATACAACAGTCACTCCCACACTCACACCTAGGGACAATTTGGAGTAGTCAATCTGCCTGCCATGCATGTTTTTTGGAGTGTGGGAGGAAACCGGAGGACCCGGAGAAAACCCACGCGGGTCCGGGGAGAGCATGCAAACTCCACACAGGGAGGCCGTACCGGGACGCGAACCGGCGAACTCTGCACTGTGAAGCCGGTGTGCTAACCACTCGGCTACCGGGCCGTTTAGGATATAACAAAAAAAAACATATGGACCTCCGTTTCAATAATTGAGAATGCAAAGCTATGAGGTACAGCTATTAGTGTAAAACGCACCATTCACTTACAATTATTCGCATCGGGTACCCAGTCAGGATCAACAATATCATCATGAAAATAGCGTTAGCACGCCGAATGTTCTACATTCGGGACACTATTATATATATAATATTTTTAATATTTCTTGGTTAATAAACAAGTTAGCATTAGTTTATGCATTTCAGTATCAAGGTAAACCTCTTCTGAATAGCTCATAAAATCGTAACAACATATACTTACGTGATATTTGATTCGTGACGAGAAGTAGAAGGAGCTTTGAAGATCCAGGAGCGAACGTTGTGTTGCGCAAGAAGGAGATGATGTCACTGACGCTCTTAAAGGCAAAGCTGCACATAACCTGTGTTAAAGGGACATGTAACTTGTGCTGCATCAGTTCCAATCGAAACTTGAACTGCTACCTTTAATTTTTTCGATCTATAAGCACTTATCTTTAGCGTACCAAATATGACCCAATCGTCTGTAAAGGGTTAAAAAAAACCATATACAACAACCATACTGTCATACAGTCATGTTTTCAAAATGCCCACTGGTGTTTTTGTCAGATTGTAATTATCGTCTTTCTTTTCTTGTGCAGATAAAGTGACTGATGGAGGGTGCAACCCAAACAGTGGCTGAAAATCCAGATTTGGATGACTTGATCAAGCTATGCTTTAGACTTGGATTCAGCAAGAAAGAAATACTTGCAATTATATCGCATAATGCTCAAATTATTTTAAGTGTTCGGACTCTGAAAAGGATATGTAAAAGACTAGGTCTTTTTCGAAGAAAGAACCAGTGAGACCTGCGAGATGTGTTGCCTTTTGTCCAGCACGAGATCCTGACTAGTGGACAGATGCAAGGTTATCGCTGGCGACATCTACATGCCATTCGAAAGGATTTGTTGTGTCACAAGATACAATAAGACAAATTATAAAATTGGCTGACCCTGTAGGCATGGGATTAAGAAGAGCACGGCGCCTAAAACGGCGGCAGTACAATTGTAGAGGGCCAAATGCTCTTTGGCACCTGGATGGCTATGACAAATTGAAACCCGATGGGATTGGCATTGATGGCTGTATTGATGGGTTTAGCCGGTATGTGCTATGGGCGCAAGCCTATACCACTAGTAGTGACACTAAGGTGGTTGCAAAAGAAACAGTTTCACGCGTCAGTGGATGTCCAGAGAGGATCCGTGCTGACAGGGGCACAGAAAACGGTTGTGTCGAACAGATGCAAATGTTTTTGCATCGGAACCTCTCAGACAATTTTGCTCCGGAGAAAAGTTTCCTTTATGGAAGAAGTACAGCCAATCAGCGCATTGAAGGGTGGTGGTCCACCCTTCGCAAACAGTGTACAATTGTGGATTAATTTATTTCAAACTCTTCAGGATGATAGCCACTTTACAGGAGATTTTCTGGATAAAAGTCTGATCCGGTTTTGGTTTCTTAATCTTGTGCAGGTCAGGTCGAATAATGTTCCCTGGATGGCATAGGAGGCCGTGACTTCAGAGGGTGATGGCGGAGAGCAGGCTGAGGAGAACTCCACTGTAAGTACATCCAGCTGCACTGAAGTTTGTGGAGAGGGCTTGCATGGAAAGTCATGTTCCAAAATATGCCTGGTCAATGTGTATCCCAAAGGATACCCTGAACAGAAGAAGAAAATGTATGTGATGCTGGATGACCAGAGTAATTTGTCGCTCGCCAAGTCCGCCTTCTTCGACATGTTTAACGTTCAGGGAATGGTCTCTCCTTATACATTGAAAACATGTTCTGGCATGACAAAAACCAGTGGAAGAAGAGCCACAAACTTCGTCATAGAGGCTATTGATGGTAGAGTATCCATGGTACTGCCAACACTCATTGAGTGCAATCTGATACCTAAAAATAGAGAGAAGATACCAACTCCAGAGGCTGCTACACATCATCGCCATCTCAAAACCATTGCTAACAGGATACCACCGCTTCATGCCTCAGCCGAAATCTTTCTGTTGCTTGGAAGAGATATCATCCGAGTTCACAAGGTTTGCAGTCAGTGTAATGGGCCACACAATGCGCCATATGCTCAACGCCTTGATTTGGGATGGGTAATCATAGGAGACGTCAGCCCCAGGGGAGCCCAGAAACCCACTGTGAACACTTTCAGGACAATGGTTGAGTTAACTACTTTCAGACCCTGTGAGAGCAGCATCTACATTAAGGAGGGGTTCACAGGAGAGCGCCCCAAACAACCTCCTCAAAAGCCAGTCCAACGTGGTCTTCTGTCTCTTCAGCATACTTTGAAGAAGAAACCGGAGATGAAAGATCACTATGTAAAGTTTAAACGGAAAGCAGAGAGCAAGCCTTCCAATCTCTCCTCATCTGAGTCTTCATCAGAGTCCAACCACGCTCGGCCTCAGCAGCGGCCCCGAGGCCAAGCACCAGGCCGGGGCAACAGAGACAGACTGGGATCCGGTCCCCCTCCACGACCTCCTCACCGAGACAGACAACATCGCGACCAGAACCAGGATCAGCCGATCCGCTGTGATCCCATGCCGAACACAGGCCAAAGTCCAGCTATCAGGTGCGGGATGGCAGCCCGCAGTCCCCCCGGGAAAAGAGAACCCTCTCAGGGCCCAACATCCGCACCCCTAACCTGGCGGCAACCAATGGCGTGATGAAGACCACACAGCAGACAACGCGGCCGTTCAACACGTATCCCAGGGCAGAAAGCGACCGAGGGCGCAGCCCCGTCGGGCTGCCAGTTTGTCCCCACAAGTCATCCTCTCAATACGGCCCCTGCGTGCCCCTCCAAGGATCTTCCGGCCACAAGCCCCCCGACGGGCAGCTGCATCCTCACCACACCTCGTCCCATCCTAGCCTGACGCCAGAAGCGGGTCAACACCCACACACGCCTCACCCCAGCGTGTCAGCCCCACGTCTACTGGCCCCTCCGCCCTTCCCCGGCGCCGCCCGATACCCGCTCCCCGCAGAGAGAGCCGCAGAGGGTGTCCCACGAGCAGTTCCGGGCAGCTCTACAGATGGTGGATCCTGGCGACCCACGCACCTATTGGGACGGGACGGGGCCCATGGGCATCGTGTGTATCGCCACCATCAAGACAACGGGAACATTGGTCGCTGTGAAGAAAATAGCATATTGATACTTAGCTTTTGATGATGTTTCTTGTTATTTCTGTTGGTTTGCCATCTCATAGATGCCAGGCGGGGAAAGTGCTGCCCCCAGTAATTACGTTACAATGCATTACAGTGCCCCTTAGTGGTGGAATAGTTAAAACCACTCAAAAAAGTTGTGGAGTAGCCATTCTGAAATCGAACTGTGGAGAGTTGTGATTACATCCATGTCCATCCTCTTTCTATCGACTTGTTCAGGCACAATCTGTAAGTACATTTACACTATTATACATGTTATTGTTTGTTGTGCAAGTTATCTATAATCCTACATCGATATTTCACCAGTTAAGCATTTCACATTCTTTCCATAGGATCGTTGAATGTGCTAGAGAATAGGCCTGTTTCGTTCATGTTATTTTATATGCATAATTGGATGCTGTACAACATTTGTATTCTTTTTCTGTTTGTATGCAGTTTTACAAGAAAGAATTTCATAAAAATACTAAATAGTGGATTCTCATCTTGGTGTTTTTATTGGAAAATTGTTAAACTCACTGTCTACACACCAACCATTTGGTCAGGGCAGAAGAATTATTGTCAATATTATAAAACAGTATTTCCAAATGAAAGGAAAGAAACTGATAGAGTGCTTATGCACATTAGTAAACATATTACATTATTTCATGCTTAGATTAGTAAACATGTTATTTCATGTTTAGCTTAGTACATATTATGTTATTGCATGTTTTTTAGTCTACATGTATTTATGAAGCTTATTAGTTGAATAGTTGTGAAAGCAGAATGTAACAAGTATCAATTTTCAGTCTGATGTCCTCCCAACAAACTTCTCCGTAGCTGATTGGACAACAGGTCGCTGCTGTGTGACTTCCAATACTTGTCCGTAGCTGATTGGACAACAGATCGCTGCTGTGTGACTTCCAATACTTGTCCGTAGCTGTTTGGACAGCAGATCGCTGCTGTGTCTTTTTAAAACTAGGTTGAGCGGGCAGGCTTGTTCTCTTTGTGCTTTTTGTTCTTCTTGTGTTCGTGTGCTCTTGGCTCCTCGCTCCAACGAGAGATGTTCTCCTTTTTGTTTCACTAGAATAAAGTAGCTTTTTGTTCGCCATCTATCATGCTCACTGATATTTCATCACAGAACTTCGTTGAACACCGAACCAGATGAGAAACAAGAATTAGAGCCGATTATAAATTGGTGCACGAAACCCATGCCAGAGAGCCTGTCCGGAGCGTTTGAGGAGTGCTCGCCTGCGTGCCTCAGTTGACTAGAGACGGGGGCTTAGAAAGCTCCCGGCGGCCTCTGCTTGCTAATTTCCCGCAAGAGACGGAGGGACAATCAGTCCTTCTCGGCGATGCCTGCTTTTTGACTGGTGGCTGGGACGAGAGACGAAGAGTTTTTTTTTATCTTCGGTGGAGCTTGCCCGTGTGTTCTCAAGGGAGACAAGAAGATCATCATCTTTTTGGTAGCACCTGCTCGTACTGGCGTGTTGGAGCTCTCCAGCATTCTGGCTGACTACACGGCTGTGTTCGACGAAGTTCGCTAGGTGAGTGACGCGCTAGCAAGTAGCCATTGTTTGAATGTATTGTGGGATCCTTGTATGGCCAGAGGGTATCCTATTCTTGTTAATCCACGTATCTACGGGTTTGTAACACGACTTTTTGGATTATCATCGGTTTCTGACCTGTTTCCGGATCCGTTCCTGGTGATCTGACCATGTTGGGTCTCCATAAAGCCGGACCGAACTGTGCATTGACGTACTAATGCACGCGACCGATCGATGCTAATATCTGGATCGAAAGGTCTGGTTGTCCGCACGCCGACGTAGATTTGCAGTTTTCCAGTGAAAAATTCTTCACAAGGTGGTGATTTCCTGGAATTCAGTTGTGTGGGCTGGTTGATAAATTGGAAAATTGAAAGATTTTTGAATTTTGATCCAGACGTTATGTTATTTTCAAACGCAGCTGCTATTGATACTGGATTCTCTGTGAAACTAATACATTCATTTTGGTTGATTTGTGCTAGAATAGTGAAACACAAGTTTCTTTGTCTCACTAAGATCTTGAACAAAGAAAAGAGTGGGGGCAAGGGATTCATTTGAGCCGTTAGTGTGCGTGTGAGTGCGTTCATTGTGTGCGTATGCATTCATTGTGTATGTGAGCACGTCTCGTGGCTGGAGACTAGACACAGCGGGTGTCTTCTTTGTGTTTGAATTACCACTGTGTGCCTTACTAGAAAATAGTTAACAGGAGCATATTGTTGATGAATTGCGGGATTTGAGAAAATGGGTGCAATTTTTTCAAAGAAAGCTCCAATTCATTGGGATATTGAATTCATGTCTAAAAAGTTCCCAGGATGTGAACTTTACTGAAAGAAGTGGATGTAGCGTGGTGAATTTTCTGGTGCTTTGCAAGTTCAGCCATTGAAAGAGATTATGTTTCGTTTGAAGCTCCAGGAGGCATCTGCGGTTGGCAGACCTCTCCAAAAGATCCGTGATGATATTTTAGCTTGTGATAGATGGCTTGCACAAGCACGGATTAGAGAGCATGAGCGAGAGGTAAAACTGATTAAAAAAGAGGAGAAAGCAATGGTCGCGATGACTTCCAAAGTGAGCTCTGACTATTGCTTCATCTATTGCACGTCCCAATGAAAAGATGGCGCTCGTGGCAGATAGAAAGCAGCCATTGTTTCAAACTGCAGAGCACCCCCATGGGAAGCCTGGGGGAGGGGCTGTGGGCTACCCTGAGCGAACGCCTCAGACCCCCTCCTCCTCCCCCTTTTCCCCCTCTTTCGCTGCTCTCAAGAAGAGAGAGGAAGTCAATTGCTCCACCCCGAGGGGGCGAGTAGCCCCCCCGGTGGTGACTCCAACTCTGACTTGGGCAGACCAGCAGCATGGAGCGCGCATGACCCCCTCTGGGGGGTTATGGCCATTACAACCTGACTTTGCAGCTCAGATTGCTGGTGATGGTGATTGTGTTTCTTCGCGTACAAGGAGCAAAGCAAATTGTTCTGAACAATTGCATTCGCTTGAAGAATTGAATAAAACTAAGATGAATGATGAAAGCGATTGTGAAGCTTTTCCGCTTGTCCGAGTGGCTAACCCTAGTCCTTGAGGCCTGCAAGACCAAACTATTTTGGTTTATCGGCCTTGGTGTGACAGTGACGTAGCTGAAGCGTGCAAAGGATTAGGTGATTTTGTTGAGAATGCGGAAAGTTGGACTGAGAATTTTGAGGAATTGTGTGCTTATCAGTTGAATGGACAAGAAACATTGAAGGTTCTCAGGAGATGTCTGGGGCATCATTGGAATCAGGTGAAAGGGTGCTATACTGGTAAAACTTTGAAGGACAACAGGATCAAACATGACGTATGAGGAGGTGACAGCCCAACGGAAATTGGTGTGTGAGAACATCCGGACATTATGGAAAAAAATCACAAAACTTTGGCATGATTCAACATTGTAGACAGTTTCGTGGAGAAGATGTTAATACCTTCAGGGGATGCCTTGAATGTGTTTTTCGGAACCACTGCCGTATTCCCGAATCTGCTGATGAGGATTCCGTATATGTCAACCAATTTAAGCAAACATTTCTCCAGAATTTGATGCCAGAAATTGGGGATTTCATTCACAAACATCACGTCCAACACCGGACTGGAAGGTTGGTTGATCTCATGGAGTGGGCTATACATGCCCAAGAAGTGGTGAGAAAAAAGTGGGGAAATGGTGTAAGGTCGCCGATGGAACATGTGATGGCATCTACCATGGGTGACCTAATGGAGAACGTGTTGTATCAAGACTGGGTGAAGAGACGGTTGCCGCCCAGTGATCGATGCTACAATTGTGGCAGTGTAGGGCATATTGCTCGTCACTGCAAAAGAAAAAATACACCGCAAAGGAAACATGGGAAACCTTACAGACCTCCATCATATAATACACGATATGGTGAAGGACAAAAAACAAAACATTCAGATTGACGCGCGGAACCCCATTTCAACACTGATGACAACAGTCACAACAGTGGGAAATGGGGGTCAATGAAACCGGTTGAAATCTTGGATTTGACAAATGTATTTGCCTTGACTTTGCCGGAAAACGAAAAACCTTATTATTGGCTAAAAATTGGGAAAAAGGATGTAAAATTTCTTTGCGATAGTGGTGCATGCAGAGCAGTGTTAAGAGATACCATTCCAGGTGTCACTCCGAGTCGACAACAAATTTCTGTGGTATCTGCAGATGGGAAAGTGACATTGTTACCTATTTCTAAACCAATAAAAAATTTAGATGAGGGACTAACTCCATACAAGGTCACTATGGTCTTGAGTGGTGATTGTCCTATAAATTTGTTGGGGAGAGACCTGTTACAACTACAAATAGCCTTAATGCCAACAGAAGAAGGGTACAAACCCAGAAAAGTTAATCTTATGGAGTCCTTCGTAGTTGACGCTATGGGGGACCCAGTAAAGGTTGATTCATTAGAATTATGACTAATGGCCACTCTAGTGGCTGAAGACTTTCCAGACGTCCCTGCCACCCTTTGGTCATTGGGAAAAACAGATGTGGGCTTACTTAAAACAGCAAAACCAGTTGAAGTATTGCCTAAAACGACTTATCGACCCAGACTTAAACAATATCCATTAAAACAGGATGCTATTATTGGCATCACTCCTGAAATATGGGATATGGTGAAGGCTGGTATTTTGATTGAAGACCCAACTTGTGAATGTAATACACCGATATTTCCTATTAAAAAAGGTTAATCTGGAGTTTGGAGAATGGTGGATGATTTGCAACAGATAAATAAATCCATACAATCGCGTGCTCCGTGTGTGCCAGACCCACACACATTATTGAACAGTTTAAAACCTGACAAGCGGCCTGGTAGTCGAGTGGTTAGCACACCGGCTTCACAGTGCAGAGGTCGCCGGTTCGCGTCCCGGTCCAGCCTCCCTGTGTGGAGTTTTCATGTTCTCCCCGGACCCGCGTGGGTTTTCTCCGGGTCCTCCGGTTTCCTCCCACACTCCAAAAACATGCATGGCAGGCAGATTGACCACTCCAAATTGTCCCTAGGTGTGAGTGTGAGAGTGACTGTTGTATGTCTTTGTGTGCCCTGTGATTGGCTGGCAACCAATTCAGGGTGTCTCCCGCCTCGTGCCCGAAGACAGCTGAGATAGGCTCCAGCAACCCCCGCGACCCTAATGAGGAATAAGCGGTATGGAAAATGAGATGAGAGATGAGAGAAAACCTGACAAAAAATGTTTTACAGTAAGTGATTTGAGCAATGCTTTTTTCTCAATTCCGTTGCACAAAAAATCACGTCATTGGTTTGGATTTACGTTTAATGGGAAAAAATATACATATACAAGATTGCCACAAGGGTTTACAGATAGCTCTACAATTTTTTCACAGGGAATGTCTTCGTGTATTGGTGATTTTAAACATCCTGAGACTTCTCAGATTCTTTTGTACGTTGACGACATCTTAATTGCTTCACCGACTGAAGACGAGAACAAGACTGTATCAATAGCTTTGTTCCATTATTTAGTGAATACAGGTAACAAAGCTTCTTTGGATAAGTTACAGTTTTGCCAAAAAGAAGTTGTTTTTCTCGGACATCTTTTGTCAAGAAAGGGAAGAGAATTGACAACTAAAAGAAAACAAGCAAGTTTGCAGGTTCCCCGACCTAAGACGAAAAAACAGATGATGATGTTTTTGGGACTGTGTAATTATTGCAGAACTTGGATTCCGCATTATGCACAAGTCACTCAACCATTATTGACACTTATATACCAAGATGAAATGTCACTGAAAGACTATTCAGTGGACTGAACAGGGCATTACAGCTTTTACAGAATTAAAAAAATTGATAGCCAATACGAGTGTTTTGGCCTTGCCTGACTATGACAAACCTTTTGTTCAAACAGTTGACTGCAAAGACAAATACATGACTTCAGTCTTGTTACAAAAGCATGGACAAAAGCTGAGACCAGTTGCATTTTATTCTAAAAGACTGGATCCAGTGGCTGCAGCTCTTCCAGCGTGTGTTAAAGCAGTGTGTGCCGCAGTGTTGGCAGTTCAGTCGTCAGCTGAACTTGTACTTTTCCATCCCACAACGCTGATGGTACCACACTCGGTTGACTTATTGATTACAGGCACGAAAATGACTTTCTTGTCACCAGCACGACATTTGTCTATCATGACAACTTTGCTGGAACAACCACACATAACCGTTGAGAGGTGCAATAGCATTAACCCAGCGACGCTTGTACCTCTACCTGTTGACGGAGAACCACATTCATGCGTTGACAGAATAAATGAGAACTGCAAACCACGACCAGACTTGAAAGACACACCTTTACCTGACAGCATCCACCTGTACGTTGACGGCTCTGCGTCTAGGTCAGATGCAGGGGCTAACAGGGTAGGCTATGCTATTGTGACCGATGTTGAAATTATTGCTGATGGCTCATTCCCAAACACGTATTCAGCACAAGCAGCAGAAATTGTTGCATTGACTGAAGCGTGTAAATGGGCAGAAGGAAAAACAGTGACGATTTTTACAGACAGCCAATATGCGTTTTCCACACTTCACTGCTTTGCAGCCCAGTGGAACCGCAGAGGAATGACTACATCGAACGGAAAAGCTGTTGAACATGCAGACTTATTGAGAGGCTTATTGAAAGCTATCCTCCTTCCAAAAAGTGTGACTGTATGCAAATGTGCAGCACACACAAGGGCTAAAGACATGATTGGCGTGGGTAACGCTAGAGCAGATGCAGCCGCCAAGAAGGCTGCTCAGACTACTTTTAATCTAGTAAATGAAGAGACACGTGAATTAGTGCCCACACAAGTTTTGAAGGATATGCAAGCGTTAGCTACAAAATCCGAAAAAGATCTGTGGCTGGCCGATGGTGCTAAGCTAGTTGATGAGCTGTATAAAATAGACAATAAACCATGTTTACCAAGAACCATGTTCCCTATGGTGGCTCGATTGAGCCATGGTAGGTCACATGTATCAACAGGAGGGATGGTGTTTATAGCAGGAAAAGTATTCCATTTAAGCAGAGGTTTCAACTCCTATGCAAAAAACTTTTGTCAGAGTTGTTTGATATGCTGTAAACATAATCCACAGGGTAATATGCGACCAAAAAGAGTAAAATTTCCACAGGGGTCACACCCCTTTGAAGTGCTCCACATGGATTTCATTGAACTAAGCACAAGTAGTTCTTATAAATACTGTTTGGTGCTAATTGATTCATTCACCAAATGGGTGGAAATTGTGCCTTCAAAGAAATCCGATGCATTATCTGTTGCAAAAGCATTATGCAAACATATTATTCCGGAACATGGAATACCAAGAATAATTTGGAGTGATAATGGGCCACATTTTGTTAATGACCAAAATTTCCGAACATTTAGGTATTAAATTAAAGAACCACTGTGCATATCATCCACGGAGTGCAGGATTAGTTGAAAGAACGAATGGTACGATAAAAAATCGACTCAGAAAAACGATGGAGACAACAGGCAAGCCATGGCCTGAATGTCTGTTTTTGGTTAAATTATATATATGAGAATAACGCCCACTAATAACGGCTTAACGCCTTTTGAGATCTTGCATGGCAGACCTTTCATCCTCCCATTATGGGACGGTTTGCCCTGGCAAGAGAATGAATCAGATCCAGGCGCTTTGTTGGCAAAATGGTTGTGTGAAATGTTTACAAGACAGGTCCAGTCACCATGTGTACTGCCGCAGTCCTCTTTGTTCCCTCCACAGGAACAGAGGGTGCTGCGCCCCGGAGACGAGGTGCTGATCAAGGCAATCAAGAGAAAGTCCTGGCCTGCACCAAAGTGGGAGGGGCCATTCACCGTGCTGATCACAATGCCAACTGCCATCAAGATCGCCGAAAGAGCCACCTGGGTGCATCAAAGCCATTGCAAGATCGTTCACCAACCAGATCCTGAGCAGGTGGAAGAGAGACGGAGCCAAACTACTCAATAGCTATGGGTTTGGTCCACATCATCTTGCTGTACGGATTCGTGGGGGCAATCCAGATGACACACGATCCCATCACCCTGCGAAATTCCATTTTTACATCCAACGACGGCAGAAAAATGTCCAAACATGGCACATCCTGTAGCCTGCTTTCCACTAGTAGCTGCAGGAATAGTGTCATTTCCTCTTAGCATCCTCGTGAACGAAGCACGACAAAATGGAAGCAATTATCCTCAAGAGTCTTGGTACGCTCGTATCAAGTTAGGGAAGGCTTGGACCACTAGTTGGGATTCCGTTGTGGTCCATTCCAAGCCCAACACAGAATGGGTTCAAAATAGCTGTGCCCAAGAAGCAAAACGAATTGTCGTCAAGATAGCTCGAGGGAACTGGTTAGGAACTGGCACAATGACTGATATCCAACTTGCTATCATAACTCATGATGTTGCAGGATGCATGGACTTGAGACTCTGTCCTGATTTTCGTGAACATCACACTGGTTTTCCCGTAACTATATGCATAATGTAATCTGTGACATCACCAGTCGCAACATCGCCTTTCCAGCATAAACCACATATCAAACTGACAGCCTGGATGGAAACACCTGGCAAAAAAGCCCAAAATTCAGGTGTCATGGACGCATTATATCAACTGTTTGCAGGAGAAAAACATGACTGGAATCCGTTGTTATCAAACAAGTGGTATCATTATGCTACACTAATTGCTAAACAAAATAGGAAAAGTAATTGTTTTTTGTGCTCATATATGCCTCATTCTGTGACACAACAACGCGTGCATTTAAAGATATTTGGAGATAAGATGGCTCGAGCTGCGTATATGTTAATATCTTTGCATAAACCTGATCAACATTTTCCGGTTCTTCGCAATGCTTCAAGAGGAGAGATTGTTCCAAGTTTAGATACCATTTTGGAAACTGAAAATCAGGTTATGACCGAGAGCGGGTTGTGATTACCAGTATGCGGTGCAATGTACGGTACGGGTCAAAACTTAGGTTTTATAGATGAGGATAGATGTTTATATGTGCTACCGTTAAACACTAATGTCACCATTTTACCCGTATCTTCACATCTTTGGTGTTTATGCGGTTGGAAAGTATATTCTTTTATTCCTCAGCGAGCCTACGGTTTGTGCGCACTTGTTACTGTAACTGACAATACTTTCATTGTTACCAGTCGTCCAGCGCACCATCATGTGAAAAGAAGAGTGTCGTTTAAGCCCCATGATTCGATCTGGGGAACTGCTGTTCCAGAACAATTCAAACACCATAGCACGGGTAGTAAGGTAATGTTAGCTCTTTTTCCACAAATTGGAGTGGCTAAAAACATGCTACGAATTGAAACAATTGACTACAGATTTCAAGTGTTTGTAAATGTCAGCTTGGAAGTAGATGAAATGCAAAACACAGAAATTGCAGCAATTAGACAAATGGTGCTGCAAAATAGAATGGTTTTGGACCTTTTGACAGCCCCACAAGGGGGCGTCTGTGCAATGGTGGGTGACACTTGTACGTACATACCCGAAGAGGCGAATTCCATAAACATGACTGAACTACGCAAAGGTTTTGTATCAACAAATGCGTGAAGGGGACCCTGTGTTGTAGCTAGGAATTGTACACCATGGCCAGAGTGTGTTTGCTCCAACCAAAAAAAGAAACGGAGAGCCGAGAAGGAGTTTTCCTCGCAAATGTTTACATTTAAGTACGCACACCAGAAGGTGAAGAACAAAATGTGGAATGGATTGGCGTGTGCTTTGATCAACAAGAATTCCAACTTGTGTGTTGTTCATGTGGGTTAAAATTCTTACAAAGAGCTGAAAAACACTTCACAGTGACTGGGTCAATCGTTGTTTGAGGAATAAGTTATTACCATATTTTCACGACCATAGGGCGCATATAAACGTCTCAGATTTTTTTTGAAAATCTGTGGTGCGCCCTGTAGTGCGTACGTATTAGAGGCCACCATGAGGCGGACGTGGTAGAGAACATGAGGGGGGATGTGTGGGCGTGTTTCCTGTATACAAGAACAGGTATGTGCTTTATGCTGTTTTAACAACTCAGTGTTTATGCTGTTTTAACAACTCAGAAAATGGCAAAGAGACATGGTTTTGAATCTCAGTTTAAATTGAAGGCTTTCCAAGGAGGTCCGTCTTGGTGCTGGCATTTTATGAAACTGCCATTTTTCCATCCGGGCCAGGACTACCGCAGCGCAGCAACGGCCGGCGAATTATTCTGAAAAGCTGGCGAAAAGGCTTCGTTTCCTGTTGTGCTTGGCTGCCATGCTAACGGAGAGAAACTCCGCCGATGGTGATTTTTAAAAGAAAGACTTTGCCTAAAGAGACATTTCCAGCAGGCGTCATTATTAAGGCAAACGAAAAGGGCTGGATGTTACGCCACAGTTTGCCAATGGATTGTGGATGCTTGGGCTAACGTGTCTGCTGGGTGGTTTGAGCTTTTGGAAAAGCACAGACAGTAACTGGCCGTGAGGAAAGCGAACCTGCCACGTTGGTTTAGCGCAACTGTTCTATTCTGAGACAGAGGATGAGGACTTTGATGGGTTTGATTACCGACTGTTACCGGTAATGTGCTTGTTTTTACCCTGCCGACGCCGATTGAGTGATGATTACAAAATGTTCTTACTTTATAATTAATAAATAAAGCA
Source organism: Hippocampus bargibanti (assembly GCF_051943395.1). Lineage (NCBI taxonomy): Eukaryota > Metazoa > Chordata > Actinopteri > Syngnathiformes > Syngnathidae > Hippocampus > Hippocampus bargibanti. Next base: position 21,519,909 of record NC_142734.1, read on the forward strand.
CTGCCAAATTCAGTTTTGCTCCCGATCTGTTTTTATAAATACAAACACTTGTATGCCTGTGTGTTGTTCTGAGGCGGACGTACGTATGGCAGTAGAGGATATGTACCGGTATTCAAAACTTGCGTCCTTTCATCCGGTGCGCCCAATGTGTATGTTAAATACAGAAATGGCACACATAAATGAGACTGCGCCTTTTCACACGGTGCGCCCTTTGGTTGTGAAAATACAATATTTACTTGTGCCAAGAGGATGCCGATGACGACGCCCAGCTGATGAAAAGTGCCCATTGCTCCTCGTAGAGACGTGAGGGAGATTTCTTCCACGTATATCGGCACAAAGCCTGTGGACAGGCCGGAATACAGGCCCACTGTGAAGTGTCCAATGATGAGTAATTCCCATGAGGCATCCAGCTTGGAGAAGCCCATGAGCAAAGCAGCAATAAGCGCAAACACGTTGGCCATGAGCATGGAGTTCCGCCTTCAAAAAAAGCAAAAAACAATACCAGTCCAATTGATGGAAATCGGTTCAATATTAACGGGCAGAGGATTCCTACCTGCCGAAGCGGTTGACAAAGAGACCAACTGAGAAGGAACCAAACATTCCCCCTACTGAGAAGATGGCCACTGAGAGAGACCACACAGCTGTTAACATGCTCTGAGAGATGGGCTCGGAAAACCTGCTCCTCCGTCTCATTGTAGAAACTTTCAATGATCTGAACCACATCAAAGAAAGTATAAAACACTTATTTCAGCTTCATTTGTGTGACCTTAACTTGTTATATTTTATGTTATAATTTTAAAATGCTACCGAAGTGCACATATACACGATGGATGATGAAGCCTCCTCGAACTTCCACTAACAACGCAGACGAAAGTTAGCTCATCCCCATCATACAAAGTGAAAGTGAAAGTCAGCTTTATTGTCAAATATGCTAATATGCATGACATACTGCACAGTTGTCCTCTCGGATCCAGCGTGAAAGGCACTTATAATGACTTAACAAACAATAAAACACGAAAACGCCAATTTGCCAGAAGAGAGAGGGGAGCCGCTGCATGTTCACGTGCCGCCATCTTGGGATGCCTTTCAATCAATTACTTGTATCAATTTAACGCAATTGAAGCCAATTTTTATTCATACATGAATTGTGGTATCTTGAAACATTATAAGACATGGGTGTCAAACTCATTTTATGCCATGGGCCACATTTTCACCAGCTCATCCGTACCACACCCTGGGGCCTGCTTGCGACAAATGCTACAAACAATTTTGTTCCTACTCGTCATCCTGGTGATCACCATCCAGGATCCCATGAAGACTATTGTAGCTAGCGAATGACATGACTTTGATTTGAGAATGTTTCCATTGTGATTTTCTTTTTTTTCTTTTTTCCGTTCACCTCGACCGATGTTAAAAATGTTCGTCAGGGGGGAGATGTTGGGGTAATTCCCATACAAACATCTCTAAACATCGCTCCGTAGTCTTTGCTTACATTTTGAACTTCCTCATACGTCATATCCTGCCTTCCTTTACACAATGTCTCATTTTCATTACGTCACATCCTGTCGCGTCATTACTATGCGCCGCATAAATACTCCTGCAGACCGTTCGTCTCTCTCTCTCTCTCTCTCGCCATGCTCGCTCCTCCGTCCACACCGCAATGTCTCCGAGCTCTCCCAATTAAATCAACTTGCTGTTCAAGACCTGGCTCTCTGATGATTTAACCATCGAATTCCATCAACACCCGTCGAAGCAATGAACCAAGGGCGAACGATAAAAATAATCCAACAAGTACAGTGTTTATAATGTACAGTGACTGTACATTATATACACCAGCTAGACTGTAGAAATTTAGTTCATATACTAAACGTGTTTGAACGCTTTAATAGCGATATGCAGAAGGACAGCAATGCGGTCTCACTGCTGAGCAAGCCAGCACAGTTAGCATAGTGATTGCGCAATCCATGTTGAGGCTCAGCCGGCTGCTGCCTCACCGCTCGTCTCTACTTAGTATTTGAACGGTAAATGTGAAAATTCAGCGATTTTGAAAAAAACCCAAAAACGGTGAAGTTAAATGGACAAGAACTTTAAAGTACAAATCACTAAATACATATAACTGTTTCATTTATTTTTTAATTTGATATTTCCATGACATGTTTCCATGATGACAGGTGAGGCACTGCCTCACCTGCCTCCCCTAACTGCACGTCACTGAAAATAAAACATCCTTTTACAAGTCAAAGGTCGGTTTTCGATCATTATCAGTTCCTATTTTAATCAATGTATGTTGTTTATAATTGTGATTGAACAATACAAACATGCCTGCTCACAATAGAACACTAAAGGATTCAGTCACAATGCGTCCGGTGGTACATTCAGGTGCGCTCAGTTTGGCGCTCTATTTGGTTCCAGACCTGTTTTCTCTTGTAAACCTTCCTGTCAAAGAGAGAACGGAATAATGGCAAAAATGTTAGGTAAGAGAAAAATTGATTCAGAATGCAGGGTATTTAACCTGCAGTGGACAAACGATTATTTTTATGTTCAACGCAAAGAAAAGGCTGTTTGTCTCATCTGTCAAAAGGCGGTGGCGGTATTCAAAGAATACAATCTTCGCCGACACTACGAATCCCGTCAGAAAGACAAGTACGATAGCTTGCAAGGCCTAATACGAGCAGACAAACTCTCAAAGCGAAAAGTGGACTACTATCTCAGCAGAATACATTTATACGCCAAGCTCAGCTGAAGAAGGCATCCGTTCGGGCCAGCTTTCGGGTTGCTAAGCTGATAAGCCTTTCACGGACGGAGAGTTTGTTAAGAAATGTATGGATGCTGTCGCGGAGGAGTTGTGTCCCGAGAAGAAAGAGGCATATAATGCCGTAAGTCTGTCGGCGAGTACAATCACCAGACGCGGTGAAGAAATCGGGATGAATGTATATGCCCAGCTGGAGCAGAAGACGAAAGAATTTGACTTTTTTCATTAGCACTGGATGAGAGCACGGACGTGCAAGATACAGCGCAACTGCTCATTTTATTCGTGGAGTTAGCGCAAAGTTTGAGATATGCGAGTAGCTGGCAGCCCTCCAAAGTCTCAAAGGGACTACAACGGGAGAGAATATTTTTGACCAAGTGTACCAAACCATGGAGAAATTGGACCTGAGTTACAGAACTGTGATGGTCTGAAAGACGCATTCAAGACCAACAGTCTCATTGACTTCTATGCCGCCCTCCCAAACGACACATATCCAAACATCAAAAAACACGCAATGAAAATGTCCACAGTTTTTGGCAGCACGTAAGTCTGCGAGAAAAGCTTTTCTCGCATAAAACTGCTGAAATCTCCGATGAGATCAAGATTGAAGAAGAACATTTGCATCAGTGCTTGAGACTGGCTGTAACTAGAATGGAACCTGATATTCAACTCAACTAGGTAAGCTCACTTTTCTGACTTGAATGAGTCATTCTGAGCATAAATAAATATAATCATAATAAAATCTACTGGGATAAAATCCATCTTTACAGCCATACTGGTAGTGAAATGTATTGTGCTGTGTAGGTGCTCTATCACTTAGTTCACTTTCTCAACCTGCTTCCTTTGTGGTTTTCACAGGGAAGTTGATGAGAGAGCTGCAAACAGCGGTGTCTACAAGCCTACTGGAACCTACAAAAGGATTATCAGGAAGTAACACAACAGCTTTAAGAGACTGCTCATATGTGTCAGAGAGATTCTGCTCTGACAACTGAGCTGAACTTTTATCTGTTAAGATTGTACATGGCACAACAGAAAGTTAATGTTCCATGGATTTTTTTCTATGAAGAACTCAGAGTTATTTATTTCATAAATAGTGTTATTTATTTCCTGTTTTTCTATGAAGAACCCAGAGAGGGTTATTTAGTTATTTATTTCATAAATAGTTATTTATTTCCTGATTTTTTTCTGTGAAGAACTCAGAAAAACTTATTTGGTTATTATTTATTTCATTAATAGTGTTATTATTTGTCTCCTGACTTTTTTCTGTAAAGAACCTGGAAAGGGTTATTTGGTTATGTGTGGCTTTCTGGAAAATATTTTTTTTAAGCTCCCCTATGATCGTCACACTTTTTCTGTGACAAACTGACACAGAACAGCCCCCCATCACAGAAGGGAAAAGTTATGTAGCCCTCACAGGAAACGGTTTGGGGACCCCTGATTTAACCAATCAAATTTCAGCCATAATTTGTCACAAGGGTCAGAAATATACCTGGACGCTTTCACAATCAGTTCTGGGGACCCAGTCGCATCAACTGTGTCGATCAAACTGTTGCTCGAACCAATCAAATTTCACGTCGGCAACCCTAGGCCTGCTCAAAGGCGCTGGCAACGTCAGAGTTTGCGCAAATTATGATTGGCTAGTCACTAGCCAATCATAGTTGTACTAATGGCTAGTGAAAAGCGCATACTGGCCAGAGCTAGAACACTGTATCTGTAGGGAGCATTTCTGTGATTTAATAGTGGTTTTGTCAACCCACACTGGCTGATGGAGAAGAAATGAATTTGGTTGCAAATATGTACTGTTAAAGTTTTCAAGACGGACATCATTAAGAAAGGTTGGACCATTTGTTTTTTCTCCGAAGCTGGCAAAAATAGCAAATATTACTGCAATTTTATGGGGTTATCATGAGTCCACATGTACATAATAAAAATTCAAACAATTTAATGACAGTATTTCTTAAGTTTCTTTAAGTCACGAGTTCTTTCCTGGCCAACGACATCCTCTAGTGGACGTGTAGTATATCACACCAGACTCGCAGCTGTACAGTGATTCAGGTGTAGCGCTACTGAAGGCCTAGGAGTCACATGCACGCCCCCTGCCACTGGATTTGATGGTTGCTTTCAAAAAGCCACATAGCTCATGCTTACCTGCTGGATCTTTTACACCCTGAGGGCTCTATTTTTTGTTGACACTAAACGTGTGCTCAGATGTAAAAACTAGTAGGTTGTTTCTAGCACAACAGCCAGTTTGGTGGCTGAAAGTAGACACAATTTTAAGCGTGCTAAAAGCAAGTCGAAGTTGGACCACAGAGGCGCACATCAGAGCAGGGATCAGTGAGTGCCCTGGCGAACTGTACATCATTTGCAAGTGGAAATCTTCTTGCAGTTCCTTATAAATGTACTTTGCACGCAATGGTTTCCTGCATGGAAATTAGCCACGTAGGCCTGTGCATTTTGTTTGCTGAATTAAAAAAAGTGACAAAAGCTGCATCCATTGGCTGGGAAGCAAGTCAGCTGTGTGCTCACCCACAATGGTGCAAAGGCATGTTTCTCACCACATGCATCTGTGAAGATTTAAAAAAAAAAAAAAAAACACTCAGACTCACTTGTGCTCTGCTCAAAAATTAGGACATAGGTCAAGATTGCCCCATATGCACACGACTGGAACACTCTCGCCTAAGATAGTTGCTGGCTGTTAGGCACAGAGCGAGGTGAACAACTATCCAAGAGCCGTCGTAACGAACAGCCCATTTTGTGAAAATATGGAAGCCATTTTTATACAAACAGAAATGACTTGTGTTCTCACTGAAATCGTCTCATGCATGACATAGAAAACATCTCTTATTCAACTGGCCGTGTGTAATAAATTCAGTCGTGTGTGTGCGATTCAGTTGTCTTCTTTGGCTCAAGTGGAATTTACTGCACAACCACTGAGACTCCAACTTTGTCTGTCTGTTTGTTTGTTTTTTTTTTAGTTATCTGTATTTCCATTGGAAACAGCTCCCTGCTGCATGGGCACGGAGTATGACATGTGGTGGCATAAATTGGGAATTGCACACCTGCTTCAATTGCACAGTGTAGCCAAATGGAGATAAAAATCAGGTGGAGTCCTCTTATAAAAACATCTGACATGGTTGAACCGATGGATGGGCCCCTCTTCGTGTCTATATAAATATTGCGATAGAGTGAAGAAGTATTACGAGCATGTGAAAAAAAGTAGAATGTTATCACAGGGTTGTCTCAAATCGTAACATGTCAACGTGTCCCGACATGTATACGCTGATTGAATATGTGTTCATTTTTTTATCGAGCACATCAATTTTTGGAAAAAAAAACCTTTTTTCTTTTTTTACAGTTCATGTACACAACAGGAAAAATTCCACCTTAACCTTTAGTAATAACTTATAGTGACAGATAGGTCTTACTGTTTTGACTTAGAGTCATAATGTCTATTATGTGCTTTTTCCCGTAAAACTCGATGTTGACACTGCTCCGCTTCCTCTTTTGGGATATGCTGCACAGAACTCTAGCACACCGTTATGCATGACATAGGCTAGATTTTAACGGTGTCTGTCTATTTTTCAAGAACCCCCCCCCCTCCCCTCCTCCCAAATAAATCCCAGGGAGAGTCAACTTCAGATGTACACGTGTCCATTGCATTCAATGCAATGAGCACACAAAGTTTACATGAGTGATTTAGGACAAATGTATCATATAAAACAATACAGTATTTATTGAGTTTTGCTACATTAATGTATTTGGGTGTGTGTGTGTTTTAAGATGTTTATTTAAGTGGCATACTAAATCACCATAGTGCCCTTTTCCAAATGCACATGTAAACACACAGACCCACGATGCGTCGAAGGCATACATACATACTGGGAGTGGTCTTAACCTTTACCATCTGTTGTTTCAAAGGACATCGACTCAGGTTGCCTCTCACACTGGTGTGGAAACCCCCGGTTCATATATTTACATGTGTGCATCGATGCAACGCACAGCGAGCGGTTTTCCATCCTGGCTCTCATATGCAGTATGGCTGCTCATCAAGTCCATGCTCTGATGTAATCCTATGAAAGCACATTTTTGTGTATGATGAGGACCATATTAATAATATCTTGACAATTCTCCACTGATAAATCCTTGAACAAAGTCACAGTCAATGTGTTGTCTGTTTTAGGGAAAGGAAGAGGAGTGCCGACACGTGTGACCTCACAAGAAACTTGATCCCATCATTTTCAGCCCCCTTTCTCGCTCCCTGTTACCATATTTGTTCCTCTCTTCCCAACTCTTCGCCAGAGCCACAGTGCGCTTCCATTCAGGGTTCCAAAACACACAGCGTATTACGCCTATTCCCAAAGGGCTGTTGTGTTGGCAAGACTTTGCGACGAAGCGACAGTTTGTGAGGGTCAGACGGACTCGCTTCAGGTGGTAAGTCCATCTTTTTTTTTCCTGAGCTGGACTGACTGCTGCCACGTGGTTTAACTTCTGGAGTAGCTCTTACTCAAATTAAAAAAGACAAAGAGAAAGAGAGGATAGTGCTTTGTTGAAGTCCCTTTAACTTGGACATTTGGAAGCATGTTTTGGTTAGCTGTCTATTTTGTGTGTGGGTGTGTTTGTGTTTTTGTGTGATTTGTCCCTCGAGAGAAATGTACAAATAATCTGTGCAAAGCCTTTCTCTGAGTAGAACACCTTTTCATGTCTGGTAGTGTAGTTGCTTCCATTGCCATATCATCCTTAAATTATGGGATGCTTTTTTTGGAGTTTATTTTTTCTTCTACATTTTTTCCATTTTGCAAGGCTATCTGTTCTTTCTCTATCTTTACTCTTATTTGCATATAAACTGAATTGGATTTTTCACCGGCTTAAATGTCACCGCTCTCGCCTAAGTTTCATGAATACCTGACTGTGTGTGTGTGCGCGTGTATGTGTGTGTGTGTGTGTGCGCGTGTTTGTGTGTATGTTTTTGTCATCTTTAAAACTGACAAACAAACCAAAAAAATGCCAATTCAAACATGACTTTGTTTGACCTTGTGCATGGCATAATTTCGGCAAAAAAAAAAAAAAAATGAATGGCTATTTAACTCATTCACTGCCATTCATGAATTTATTCGGGAATTGAAAGTATGACGAAGAGCACCATTCCCGAATTTATTTGGGTTTTGTTTTCTCGTGCTTGGGTGCTGATAAAGCGCTGACCACGGCCTCTGGCAATTTTTTTTCTTTTCCACAAGGAGGCAGAATTTTCCTTGTTTCCACATCAGCACTTTGTTCCAGCTTCAGCTGTTGTTAAAGCGCGATATAAATCAATATGTATGTATTGCATTGTATTTTGGACAGACGCCCTCATTTCAAGGTCATAATTCCAGACCCATATAAATTAGGAATGGACTCTTTTTTTCTGATGAAAGAACAGTCTAAGGTTTCTAACGCTGTATTGAATGTTTATGTAGTCCGAAAACTCAATATTCTGTGGGTCCGAGAATAATAGGGACAATGACAAAAGCCCTGGTACAGGAGTGGACATATTTTTTCACGTCTGGCAGTGAATGAGTTAATATAGGTTGTGAGTACATTTGGCTTATTAGAAAGGAAAACAAAGCTCTATTTGGTGATGAGTCGCGACAAATAATAGTGTAGTCCAGCACCGACACATGAATGTAGAGAGTGTGCCTGCATAAATCATGGGAGGAAAAAAATAGAAGCAATGAGTCGTTTATGCTGTTATATCATAACAGGAACATTTTGAGCACTTCGAAAACCAAGGATGAGTTAACGTAGGTTAACTACACAGTGGAAAAAAGTACAACTTGTATTTTTGAGTAACTAAAAAGTTAATTAAGTTGGAACTAATTTAAAATTTAAATTTTGGACATTTGTTGCAATCATGTTTGCACAATAAAGGAAGCTATTTGCGGAGTGGTTTTGACTTTTTCATTTAGGTTGAGGGACAACTTGTTCTGTAGACTCATTTCTTTATTGGAAATGCGAGAATGCCTATATTCACATTTGCAATGGTGAAAATATTCGGTTCAATCGCTCAACTTTAAATGTTATTGGAGTTTGCTGCCTTGAAATTTTTAATTTCTCAATTGTTGTTTTTAAACTTGATGTTTTCAAAGGAGGCAGCACATTGGTTCAGCGGTGTGAATTGTCGCAGCACAGTAGGCAGGCATCCGTTTTTATCCTTGGTTGGGGAAAGACGGCAGGGAGGGGAAAGGAAGCTGCTTGACTTTTCTGTTGTGAAAGATACTTCAGAATCCTGGAAATTTGTATACTGCAGGTAAATGTGAGTAATTGTGATGGAGTTCAATATATTTCCTGAAGGTATGTTGCGGGGGAAACTATAAAATAAAAACAGTTCCGAACAAAATATGACTTTTCCAACGGATGTGGTGAGTTTGTCAGATAAGATAATTAATTCTCATTCTTATGGCCTCGTTGAAGGTTAAACACGGAGTATTAATATATATCATCACATCACATTTAAAACATACTGTACAGATCAGTGTGAATCTGTCTTGGCATCATATGATAATGCCAAGAACGTGACCAAAGAGACACCAGAATCTAAATCAATGTAATTTTGGCAATATGATATCCCAGAGGCTTGTTATGTACGATATGTGACTTATAAGATCTCGATATAGCAGAATGGAAATGTATTACATGCTCGACAAGTTTTATTTAGATTTAGATTAGATTTTCCCTGGATGTGCAGGGAGAGCTATATTAAGCACTGTTAATAAGAAAATAATGTCTTTTTCATTTGGCATGTTTGTTTTTCGATGATGGTACATAAGGTACATACCTCAGTAAATGGCACCGTAGACATTTCTGATGTCTATTTGTGTAGGGAAAGAGCCACGTGGCTACTTGTGGGAAAAGTGACGCAGTGATGTTTGAACAGGGAGGTCATTCTCAGCTTTTTGTTTGTCGTTGCAGAAGGCCTCAAAGTGAAAATATCAATTTTTGTGGACAAGAAAGCACGCTGCCAATTTGCCCCTAAAACTAAGAAGAAAGGGTAAATCATGAAAAGGTTTCTTCAGCCGTCATCTGTATTTCTTTGAAGGTGTCGGAGGTTTCGCTTCTCATCCAAGAGGCTTTGTCAGCGAACTAAAATTTTGCTGGTAGCTCTGGCCCCTATATATATATATATATATATATATATATATATATATATATATATATATATATATATATATATATATATATATATATATATATACAGTAAAGTCTCGTTATATCGATATCGGATATATCGATAGTCCTGGTTATATCGATACTATTTCTATGCACGCATGGAGAAAATTGCATGCAAACAGGGTCGGATATATCGATAGTCCCGGTTATATCAATATTTTTTCGGACTCCCTTGAATATCGATATAACGAGACTTTACTATATATATATATATATATATATATATATATATATATATATATATATATATATATATATATATATATATACACCTCTGGACAGTAGGGAAGCAAAACATCCAACACCTTCAAAGAAGTACAGATGACGGCTGAAAAAACCTTTTCATCGATGGACCACTCCTGTACTCCTTGATTTAATTTTCTTAACATATAGTCTACAGTGATCATGTTGAAGGGATGCTCGTTCACTGGATATGTGGGATTCTATTTATCGACGGTAATAGAATAAAATATGTGCCGTAATGTCTAACTATAAGTTAATATAAACAACAAGGCTAGCATTACTGGTGACTCTAGAAAGGGCTGACTCATTTCAAGTCCTTAAGGCAAATGTAGCCGTTACTTTTGTGAATGACGTGATGACCTGAAATGCTCGCTTTGGGATCGAATTGTACACAGTGTACTTTTAGTTTGGCCACACGTTTATTTACACTGGAGCCATTTATGTCTCCACTGGCAAGTGTAGCATGTGCTAGCACATGGTGGAATGTCAGGTTGGGAGTAAATATTGTCAGGGAATGTACAGTTTAGCCCAAAGATGGGCAAACATTTGATTTCTAAAAAAAAAAATCCGGAGTGGGGGTGGGGGAAGGAGGTCTTAAAAAAAACTAAACTAAAAGGTTATGTCATTTAAAAAAAACAACAACATCATTGTCCTTTTAAAATGTCAAATTACATACATTATTCTCAACAACAAAACATTGTTGATGATGATAAAATGAAAACATAGACATTTATCTTGTTATGTGGGGGAGAAAAAAAATGTCAACATCAATGCAAGAAAAATCTTGATGACACAAATGCTGAGTGGACCGGATCCAAGAGGCTCGTGTGTAGCCCGCCCACCGCTGGTCAAGCCCCCCTCTCAAAGGCCAATGAGTGACTGTTGTGATCAATTTGACTTGACCTGATGATGATTTTTACCCTTGCTCCCATGGTGAAACCAAATAGCGATAAGGTACGGGAAGAAACATTTGTTTTGGCTGGATGAGTTCACTCGTGTACTTTGACAATGATGACAGGCCGTACCACCGTTGATAATTTTGCTGCTGCTTTATTTTTCTGATAACGCGCATGTTAGGGCAATTTGCTATACGAACATCATTCAAATCCCTAACAGCGCACAAAGTGTATTTTTTTCATTGCTGATAAATGAAGTTCAAATAGAAGCTATTCATTTTTTCCCGAAATTTATTCCGTGCTCATTTAAAAGTGTGCTAAGCTAATTATGTTTGGATTGGATTTGCCTTCATTAGTCTTGCAGTGGAGAAATTTACATTTCACAGCAGCAAAGTTTGAAGAATAATACAGTGAGACCTCAACTTACAAACACCTCAACTTACAAACTTTTTGTCTTACAAACGTCAAATTTATGAAAATTAAACCTTATAATAAGCACTATTTTCATAATACACACCCACCACGGCTGGCGGAGTGATCTTCGGCGGAAGCACACGACCGAACAGCACCAGAGGTTAAGTTACCAACAGTCCTTATGGAAGGTGACTCTCCTTCCATAAGCCATCAATGACCATCAAAAAGGTAAATAACACTTTATTTTACGGCACAGTTTATTTCTTTAATTACAGTCGTCATGTAATGCGCCTCTTTCCAAACAGCAATTCCCTTTGACCTTCGACCTCCAACGCCAAGTGACTATGATAGAATGCAGTGTATTTCTTTCATTACAATACAATAGCACATTTATTATACATAGAATAAGGTATGTTGTGTGTAGTTTTAAGGCTTATTTAGTTGAAAAGTATATTTTATGGAAACCCGGGAATGGATTATTCCCATTTTAATGGTTTCCTATGGGAATTATTTTTTTTCGCCTTACACACTCTGTCTGGGAACCAATTAAGTTCGTAAGTTGAGGTCTCACTGTAATTGTTAGAAATTCCAAAAATAAAGTCAAACTATCTATTCTATACCAATACAAAATGTTCAGAAGAGAATTTTGAAAAAAAAAAAATCAGACTGAAATATAAAACTCGCTCACTATATATTTGTGATGATGATGATGGTGATTTCAGTCTGTGCATTTTTCAGTCCAGCTACACGAAATTGGAAAAACAGCTGCGATGTGTGATGAATACTGTGACATTATTGCAACATTTAATCTGTGCCTCAAGAAATTATTAAGTACGTAATTTAAATAAATGTTTTTGAAGGATCTTTATTGGATGGCGATGCACATTTAATTGGTGCGCCTGATTGATGAAGGTCAGATAAAGTCCAAAAATTCCTGGTGACTTTATCACACTACTCATCGGAAGAGCTTTGAAATGATCACTCATTGTACCCTGATCGGGGATGTTTTTGAAAGGCTATTCTGAATAAAAGGCACTGCGGTGTAATTGATCCTTTGCGTTGTGCTTTTCAGATTTCACTTGTCATTTCATTTACTTTCCAGATCATCTCATCTAAATATGGAAATGGAGAAACTGTCAAATGGTCATGCTGGAGCTGCTGTGCCGATGGATGAAGAGTAGACTACATTTTTCTTCCTTTTCGTTGACTTGTCGCAAATTACCACCACTCTAATGCATTTATATTGTTCACACTGAAAGACCTATCTTTCACTTCCAGGGTCCCACAAGAGGATCAGCTGTTTCTAGGGCACAAGAGTGGGCCCACAAAGACGCCCCAGTTTACCGATGTGAGTATGAAGAAAAAACAAAATCTTTGAAATCATACATCACTCATACTAGTTCAATCAACAAACTTTTCTGAATAGATATAATTCTGAACGTTTTTTATGGGCATTGGCATGCGAGCAAAAAAATTGAGATATGAGCAACAAGTAGGAAATGGTGAACTCTATTCACTTGACTACAAGCAAGTTGAAACACTATCGGTGGAGCAACACTTGCAGACATAATACAATTGTACTAACAGGAATGTATTTGTCATGTGTTGTGAAGAATAATTATTGCATCGTAAAGATAACATTTTTGGAGGGTTTTGGAGATTCTAAAATGGATTACAGGTATTTTAATAGTCTACAATGGGGAATTTTGCAACCTGGATTTCAATTCATTTGAATGGGCAAAGAGTTGTATCAGATGTATATGACTAAATGCAGTTATGTGCATTAATAAAAGTAGTGTTATTGTAGTGAATTAGTTTTTGTTTGTTTATATTTTTTGTCTTATTAACATTTCAACTTAATTCTCTTTCAGTTTGAGGGTAAAACCTCATTGGGAATGTCTATCTTTAACCTGAGTAACGCCATCATGGGCAGCGGGATTCTGGGTCTTTCGTACGCCATGTCCAACACAGGCATTGTCCTTTTCCTGTGAGTCCGTGTCTCATCATACTCAAAGAACTGTTTATGGAGGGATCTCCTGAGTGTTTTTCTGTCTGGCTTCCTCTTCCCGTTGAACCATCTTTTATGCCAAAGACGTAAAAAGTAGCTTTTGGGAATTACTCAATGAGTGAAATTTATTTGCCAAATGCTTAAAAAAGCCTCAGCAAAGTCTATCGTTATGAACCTGGATTCAAAGGCATTTGTATTTTGAGGCCTGATTGTTCTTTTGTGAGCAACGTATACAATTTGCCTGCAGCATAAACAGCTCAATGGCGCAGCACAATGTTGGCTGTGAAAAGGTTTACTTTTTAAAAGCACTGAACTAATTACTCACAGCAGTAAAAGGGCAACCAATGTCACTTTTTTGTTTTTTAACTGACATCTGAAAAACGTTTTATAGCATCTAAAATACCCAAAACACGCAGTATGATATTTTGATTCAAATGCAAAACACCAATAAAAATGACTTAGTGTCCAAAATCTGCAAAAAATTGAGCGGCGAACTGGGCATTTTCAGAAAGGCCCGCCCTCAGTTCGTGACGTCACGCCAAGACGTCTTGCATTGCTGGAGAATCAAAACAATGGCATCAGATTCGGAGAATATGCTTTCCTGTTACTCATCCATTATGAATATGATTCAAATAGTTCTGAAGAAGAAAGCATACGTTTGCAATCGATTAAAGAATTTATTCCGTGTCATTTTGAGGCATCTGGACTGCAACGTAACGTCCCACAAAAGAGGCAGAAAAATGGCGACCAACTCCTGTGAGGAATGAATCAGCCCGTTTCCACAGGCTGATAAATTCCTTCCATGGAGCTTGGACTCCACTCCCACTGCTGACGGCTTCTGTCGGCAACATAAGGTCTTTTTTATGGTCAGGAGGAGGTCCTTTTCTGACGTCACGTACGGACTCGTCACCAACTCAAAAATAAGACTTCCTGAATGTTCAGCGCGAGTCTTAAAACGTAAAATATAGCTATATGCGGTGGAATCTTATTAAAATACGCCCAGTAGAAGTCATTTGAAGCCATTTTACAAATTATGGACACAACTTGACGTCGGTTGTCCTTTAAATGTGTATTTTAAATGATTTTTTTTATGTTACTCTGCACGTATGACAGGGTCTTGTTGATATGTATCGCGTGTCTGTCCTCCTATTCCGTCCATTTGTTGCTACGGAGTGCTGGAGTCGTGGGTAAGACTTCACAAAATATTTTGAAAACAAATTAAAGTACAAAAGTCTGTTGCTTTTGCTTTCTACCTCTTTTTGAGCTCCTGAGTTTTCGTTTTTTTCCCAAGGTATCCGTGCCTACGAGCACCTGGGCCTGAGAGCATTTGGTCATCCGGGAAAGATCATTGCAGCTCTTGTCATAACGCTACATAACATTGGAGGTCATTTTTCAATCTGAATCAAATGTGAATGTAAATGGTGAAAATGACATGACACCGACGCTATATCGGCCAAGAAATGTTTGTCCTTTTCTGCAGCGATGTCAAGTTACCTGTTCATTGTGAAGTCTGAGTTACCTCTCGTCATCCAAGCTTTTCTTGGCCAAACGACTGGGTCAGAGTAAGTAGTTATGTGCATCGTTAGACTGAAAATGAGTTATACCATGGCCAATTTTTGAGTTCTCAAGTCCATGATCAAACTGGAGAGCATTGAAATCATGATGCATGAAGTACATTGGATATTTATGTAGACGGCCAAAATGCAAATTCTTCCTATTTGCAGAAAGTAAACCCTGCCACAGTTTGTCTTTTGACACCTGTGTTTTTTTTCGGGGGGATTGGACCAAATCCATGAAATATCATCTGCCACAATATATGTGTCCAATAATACAAGTGGCAATACACAACTGTGGTAACATTGTGATAAAGGAGTCTCTCTTTATCTTCCTCACCTAGTGATTGGTTCATGAATGGAAATTACCTGATCATCATAGTCACCGTCTCTATCATCCTTCCTTTGGCCCTCATGAAGCACCTTGGTAAATCCCAATTTTTGTGTTTACTTAAATGATCAATTAAAAAAATACAACCTCTACACAGCCATGTTGAAAATGAATGATGTCACAAACATGTGGATTTACCATCATTACTAGGAGTCCTGATTCAATGCTATTGTTTTGTGCCCATCAGGGTATTTGGGTTACACAAGCGGCTTTTCTCTCTCCTGCATGGTGTTCTTCCTCTTTGCAGTAAGTGATTGCGAAATGAAACATTCCAAATAATGTGACTCAACTGAAAGATACAGTAACTAAATACAATGACACGTCATTTCAGGCACCTGTTCTTAACCTGTAGCCATTTTTTTCCACCATTCGAATAGAAAAGTCATCATTTTGAATTGGAGTTTATATGTATCTTGTGGACAAAAAGCATGCTGATATTCCCTTATTCTGTTACAAAAGGTCATCTATAAGAGATTTCATATTATGTGTCCACTGGAGGTGTTTGGCAACCATTCGGTCAGCACTAAACCCTCAGAGGAGATGTGCACCACCACATTCTTTACCATCAACCAAGAGGTAAGCACGGATTAAATAAGACTATATTTTATATTGACGCGTTGAGATCATCTTGCCATCGGAGCATCCATTACTGCTTAATGTAATATATGAGTCGATTGTATACGTGAGAAATATGGCCGGACGGCTGTTGGTTTCAAATTCTTGTTTCTCTACTGGTTCGGTGTTCAACGAAGTTCTGTGATCAAAATATCAGTGACGACGAGAGATGGTGAACAAAAACTACTTTATTCTAGTGAGACAGAAAAAGCACTTCTCTCGTCTAGGCAGGAGCGAAGTCAGGAGCGCACGAACAAAGATCACAAAGAGAGGTGAAGAGCTCCCGCTCTGACTACTTTTTTGAATGTCCACAGCAGCGATCTGTTGTCCAATCAGCTACGGACAACTCAGTGTTGGAAGAACATAGGCTGAAACTTGATACTCGTTACATCCTGCTTTTCACAATGGTTCGACTGATACTTTATTCCATGTAGTCTAAATTGAGCATGCAATAACATAATATGTACTAAACTAACATGAAATAACGTAATATGTTTACTAATGTGCATAAGCACTCTATCAACGGCTATTTCCCCCATTTTGTTTGCAGACAGCGTATGCTATTCCAATTCTGGCTTTTGCCTTTGTGTGTCACCCTGAAGTTCTTCCCATCTACACGGAACTGAGAAAGTAAGGAACAGCCACAAAAAATATGTATATCTAAAATATTTTAGAACTCATTAGTATTTTCTTACATTTACTCCATCTAGTCCAACCAAGAGAAGAATGCAGAATGTTGGCAATATTTCCATCCTTGGCATGTTTATCATGTACTTCCTCACTGCCACTTTCGGCTATCTAACATTTTACGGTGAGTATAGCACTTCAGTGACCTTCACCAAAAATGTCATCATTTCCACTTTAATATTTGTCTGTTAATTTTTTTGGCACAGAAAACACGGAAGCGGAGCTACTCCATACCTATAGCGAGGTGGATCCTCTTGACACGCTGATTCTCTGCGTGCGATTGGCCGTTCTGGTCGCTGTCACTCTCACTGTCCCTGTGGTTCTCTTTCCTGTAAGAGCACCCGCATCGTTAATTCACAATTTACACCATGCCAGATAACAATTTGTAAAGTCTTGCCGATGAATTCTGAATAATCATCGTAAGAAATGCAGGCTGATATAACAAATAAAACTAGCTGAATGGAGATGTCGGTTGTGTGTGTGCATACCCATCAGATCCGTCGTGCCCTGCAACAGCTTCTGTTTCCTGGGAAGGCTTTCCACTGGGTGCGCCACATCGTCATTGCCCTGTGCCTGCTCTTTGTTGTCAACCTGCTGGTCATCCTCGTGCCCAACATTCGAGACATCTTCGGCATTACGGGTATCGCATTTGACTAACCCGATTGGAATTGCTGTGATATTCATCAAGAAATCATAAATGTCATATACAGTAATCCCTCATTTAAGGCGGGGAGTGACGTTCTGAAAAGAACCATAACAAATAATGTTCTTTACCAAAGATTTATTTTTCAAGCCTTATCAGTCCCTGCAAACAACTCATAGTTTTTAGAAATATTATACAAAAGGTTTCCTCGACATTGTGGAGAAAAAATAGACAAGGTGCACAGCTATAAGGCACGGAGACTGTTGACTTTAGTCTACAGTACCTTAGTCAATCACGATACAGAACACAATGCAAAGTAAAAAAAAAAAAAAACAGAAATGCACGAAAAAACATCAAGGGTGCAACAGCAAGGCTATTGCACAGTGTTACAGTGAGGGATTACCGTACTCCAATTTTATTGTGTCAGAAACGTGATACGATCAGAAAACAAACAGGAATCACCCAATCAATGCAAAAATTGCAACATGAGTATCTGACCTGGATGGATAAAATTAACTTCTGATTGGGAAGTAATTTGTGTTTTGGATTAAAAAAACAAGGCACTTGACAGACAGCAGGTAAAATGGTAGATGCCAAAAAACACTCTGGATTTTCATTTTCACTATCATTTTTCAGGACATATTCAACAGAACAACAAAATCATAAGTAAAGCACATCAACTTACAGAATGATACTTTTTTTGGAGGGGCCTAAACTGTTTTTTGTGTGTGTAATTATGTGTCCAGGGGCAACGACTGCTCCCAGTCTGATTTTCATCCTTCCCGGACTGTTTTACATCCGCATCGTTCCCATTGAGCAAGAACCCATGAACTCCAGACCAAAGATCCAAGTAGGTTTTCGCTTAGGGCTTTTTTCGAAGGACTTTTCCATACTGATGGTTCCTCCGTTTGTTTGTTTTTTCCAGGCCGCATGTTTCGCTGCGCTCGGCTTCATATTTATGATCATGAGTCTTACATTCATTGGAATCGATTGGACAAGCGGGGAAAAACAAAATCTGGGTGGACATTAGAGTGCTTCAAAAGCTCTCTGGAAACAACAGCCTCACTCATTCGACAGTCCTCGACTTTCTGTTGGATGGTTTTAACCATGAGCTCGGAGCACTCCATAATGACACGAGGACACATTGTTCCTCCGTCGTGTCAACAACAGCAAGGTGTCCCCGTAAAGCCACTCAGGACATCAGCTGGTAGTGTCGGCCCGCTTCATGTTGACCAAGGAAGCTACCATATTTGCAACTGCCCAACTGAACAAAATGGCACAAAAATTGTGGAGGATAACGCTAAGGAGAAAAATGATTGTATGCATGCTAAACATTTCTAGAATTGTTGCTTAAAAAATGGAGCAGAAAGAGTAGAACATGAAACAAAACCAAACACTCTGGGATGATGGGTGAGGTCGGGGGAGGGATGGGGGTTTTTGAGGTCATTTGATGTGTTGTACTTTGTTATACTGCAGAGCGGTACTTCACAAACTGCAAAAGAAAGGTTAACCTCAGTCAAAAGACAGTGTTGTATTGCATGGCTATGCTGTGAACCAGTGAATTTGGTAAAATGTAACCACTTATTTTGGTTTTGTAAATTTATTGTGGACATATATAATTCAATAAATATTGTCAAAATGTATGTGATTGTTTCAGAGCGCCCCCCCCCCCTGACATCTTGTACACTTTAAAATAACCCCCTTGCTCATATCACGTAATGATTACGTGATATGACCAAGGGGGTTATTTGATGGTTGAATGATTACGTCGTAATCATTCTACCATCTCTTTCTGGGGGGCCGGATTAAGTGCACTAAATTACGCTAATAGTTGACATTTTCACATTTTTTTTGGTGCAGTAGAGTCAGCCACCGATGAACACATCTGCCTCACAGTTCAAAGATTTGCTATTCCAATGCTTTGACTCTGACATTCCTGTGTGGATTTTGCATGTTCTCTCTGTGCCTCGGTGGGTTTTCCTTAGTGACTCTGGTTTCTGCCCACATTCCAAAAGCCTTCACGTTAAGTTCTTTGTTTGACTATAGAGTGGATATAATGTCCACCCAAGTCTGTTCAAATGCCAACATTTTTGAGGAATGTCAAAAGCAGCAAAAATTGAGACCAAGATAATTAATTTGATAGCTTTTTTCCACGGTTAATGTTTTAGATCACCTGAACAACTCATTTTGAAGATTTTTTTTTGGATGGATTGGACTGGATCACCACACAACTGCCACCATTCAAAAGGCATTCATGTAACCTCAAAAAAAGTTGAGTAGCGCTTCTTGTGTATGCTCCAAAATTATTTTTGGTGATTGGCCATTGTTTTCATTGGACCATGACACATGCATGACTTGTCATGTGTCTTTCTGCTACACAAAGACAATCGGACATGATTGTTATATGTACTTAAAAAAGACTGTCACTGGCGGAAATGTTGCTTTAAGTTAGTGTTGTTGTTTTTTTTTTACACTGACCAATTTCCTTCCCCTACTTTAATCGACTCCAAGTCTTGATAATGTCACTGATGTACAGTACCTGCCATAAGAGGCCCGGTGAAATAGTCTGGTTGAATAATTCCTTTAAAACAATGAGATCACTGTGATGCTGTGGAAGCTCTCTGTAGATTGTGGCTTAAAAGGAACAATGCTTGTCCAAAAATGTCAAGAGAATTTTATTTTGGGTTAGTCAGAGGCACAGGTGTACTATATCCCATCAATGAGTTAGAATGTGGTAAGTTACCTCTAAATATGGTGACGTCCAGTTTTTCAACGTTTTAAAGTTTATACAAGTTTGGAAATATATTCCATCGCTGCATTTGCAGTCGTCTGCTCGCCTCCTATACTATTTTGGGTTTTACTTTTCTACCCCTCCTCCGCTGTCAGAATAGCCATAAAACTGCGCCTGTGGTTTAAGCAGACGTCAAACCAAATCTAAAACTGGCTTCATTTTGAACTACAGAGGAAAACACTTGAACTTTTGTTGACCTGCCACATCAGCAACACCAGACACTCCTTTTTGAGAACAAAATAGCAAATCCCAAAATCTGCCAGTCCTCTTCTAACCTGTTCATCTTTAGTCAGCTAGTTCGCATGGCTCCAGTCCCAGCAGTGAAGCAACCTTAGATTCTGGCTCCAGCACCCTCTCCTGGCCCAACAACCTGTTCTCGGTTTCCACTGTTGGGGCTGAGCGTGAGGTTGGTTGCAAACGAGACTCCAGGCCTATGCTGCAGTCGCCCGAGTAGCTAATTCTGTGCTGCTAAGCTGCAGCTGTCTGAAAGTGAAGTGGCTCAAGCGCCGCCATATGAGTGGAACAAATTGAAGCTTATATCCCACTTGCCTGACCACTTGAACCTGCCCAACAAATATTCTGCCAATGTAACCCTGACAATCTCCTGCAGAAGTTTCTTGTTGGATTAATCTACTTTATGAGGACATGACTGCCTTTTCAAATTGCAAGAGAACTAAAAAAAGTTTCAAGGATGTGTACACATCGACTTTTTTCCCAAATTATGTTGTGCATCATTTAGATCCATCACTGATAATTTTAGATGACCGTACTTCAATTTTAAATTATGCATGTTGAAAGGTGACTTAATGCATTTAAAAACACAAATACAGTTTAGGAAATGTACACTACTGCAGAATCACGTCAACATTTAAAGGTTAGATGAACAACAAGACTATGAGAACTTCTCATGACAAGCAGAGTGTGTTTAGTTTCACCAGCACCTGACATGTTGTGAGTCAATACGGTACTCAGTAAATGGGTCTAAACTACTTAACACTATCGGTAATCTCAATTAGTCGCATGTCACTATTTCGACATATGTGACTGTGATATCCTGCAAGCCCTATTAGTGATGACTCAACCATTTATGATGTTTGAAGCAGAATCATGAGTGATGACTACTGAATGTGTGCGTGTGTGAAAACTGGTAATAAACGTCGAAAACACTATTTTACAGTAGCTACATGTTTTTAATAACAGATGACACATTCAAATACCATTCATTCAAAATTCAGTTCAAATAGAGCTCATTCATGAAATTACAAGGGTGTTGCTGTATTAAAAAATGCAATCAAGTATGTTTTACCCAATTTTTTTAAACAATCATGACAATGTCCCTTAAACCTTTCATTAGCTCATTTAATGTTGTCATTTATCATTATTTTCATCTGAAGTTGTTTCAATGACCAGTGTGTGTTTTGGAAACTGGGGCATGTTATGTCTCAAATGTGAACAACACGAGAAATCAGGCATCAGCATCAATATGACATTAAAAATGCTTGTTTCGGTACTGTGGTACATATACAATCTACGCTTTTGAAGAAAAGCACCTCACAGATACCACAGCAGGCGGGAAGTGTTGATGAACACCAATTCTTTCGGCCTAAGACCGATTTAAGTCACGTTTAGAGTAACAATTGTTCTTTCGATTGGTGATCAGTAGGTAGATCAGAATCAGCCCTCTCTAACCTTGGCAGTAAGTGCAGAATTCTCTTGTCGGATAGCCTTGTAGTCTTCTAGAATCTTCTCCAGATTTGACGCAGTTTTGTTACTATTTTCTGTGTCAATCTGTGGACAAATGAAAAAAATATTAATTGTTAATCACTGATCGAGAGAGAGAGAGAGAGAGAGAGAGAGAGAGAGAGAGAGAGAGAGAGAGAGAGAGAGAGAGAGAGAGAGAGAGAGAGAGAGAGAATGTTTTAAAGTGCTCTATCAATACTGTTGAAATATAGAAAGATGAGTTGAAAATATTTTTTTTACCTGCTCTTCTAGATCTCGTATCTCTCTCAAAATTGTACCAGTATCCTCGATGGTTTGTATCAATTGATTGCAGTTCTACACCAAGAGAGAGGGAAACAGAAAAAATATGATATTGCAAGGGAGAGTGGAAAATGAATTGCGGCCGAAAAAATTGAATATTTGATTGTACTTCATGTAGGGCAGCCAGATACTTGTAGGATTTGCGGACCGACTTGTCTTTTTTGGCATCCTGGAAGTGATGAAAAATAAATATTTTTGCCATTCATGCAAGTTAGCAAAAGAAAATAAAACGTGACTTTACAAAGATAAAATCTTGAAATGTCTCAAACTACATCTAAAATTCCATTCTACACCTGCTAGAAACTTGAGTTTGGCATTTTGCTCCAAGTGATCACAGCAATCAAGAGACGATTACAAACAAAAGCACAGAAAAAGGAACGTGTTTTAAGGACCTTAAAGACAAGCTCATCTGTCACAGCAAAGGTTCTGTCCAGTTTTCCTGTGAGGCTGTTGATCTCTTTTTGTAGTTCTTTCGTGTCAGACAAAATCTGTGATTAGGAAAAAGGATAAAGAGTTGATGAAACGGGTCAAGCATCATTACGTCCTTAAAATTGCCACACAAAAGAGAAAAATCAAAACTTAACCATGAAATACGTCTGTGGAAGCTCTCAGTCGTACAGGAGTGGTCCATCGATGAAAAGGTTTCTTCTTTGAAAGAACGAAGTACAGATGACGGCTGAAGAAACCTTTTCATCGCTTAACCATGAAAGTAACCAAAATGCTCATATTAGGAGCATTGAGTGTCTGGTCAGCATGAAAAGCTACGAGCATCATATCTTTTTAAGTCCACAAACAACTCAAGCGCATGCTAAAAGGACAAACGACGTCTCCGGACAAGTTGTGTTTATAATTTCTAAAATGTCTTCAAATGACTTCTACTGAGCGTATTTTACAAAGATTCCACCGCATATAGCTATATTTTACGTTTTAAGACTCGCGCTGAATATTCCGGAAGTCTTGTTTTTGAGCTGGTGACGAGTCCTCATCTTACGTCACTGAAGGAACGCCCCTGACCGAAAAAAAGGACACATTGTAGCAGTCCTTCCATCACGTCAATGTATTTTGCTGTACTTTGGTCTGAAAACTTTGTGTACGACAAAAAAGAGGCAGAAGAGGGTGACAAAGCTCCATGCAAGGAATTAATCCGCCTGTGGAAACGGGCTGATTAATTCCTTACACGGCTTTGTCGCCATTTTCTGCCTTTTTTGGGTGCGACATTTCCCACCCCTGATGCCTCAAAATGACA
This sequence comes from Hippocampus bargibanti, assembly GCF_051943395.1. Classification (NCBI taxonomy): domain Eukaryota; kingdom Metazoa; phylum Chordata; class Actinopteri; order Syngnathiformes; family Syngnathidae; genus Hippocampus; species Hippocampus bargibanti. The sequence continues at coordinate 21,543,388 of NC_142734.1, forward strand.
CGGAATAAATTCTTTAATCGATTGCAAACGTATGCTTTCTTCTTCAGAACTATTTGAATCATATTCATAATGGATGAGTAACAGGAAAGCATATTCTCCGAATCTGATGCCATTGTTTTGATTCTCCAGCAAGGCAAGATGCCTTGGGGTGACATCACGAACAAGGGGGCGGGACCTTCTGAAACGGGCCACTTCCGGGTTCATTTTTTTTTGGGACACTAAGTCATTTTTATTGGTGTTTTGCATTTGACTAAAAATATCAATATGCGTGCTTTGGGTATTTTAGATGTTATAAAACGTTTTTCTGATGTCAGTTAAGAAACAAAAAAGTGAGGTTGTTGTCCTTTAAAGGCACTTGAGAAATTTGCAGATAGCCGATGAGAGCTCTGAATTTAATTTTCCTTTGCTTTTCTTTCAAGGGAAGATGCTGGTCGGCAAGTCTTACCTTGGTGATTTCCTCCTTCTGTTTCTTGATGTTGCTCACAATCTCGAGAATCCTTTGTGTGTAAGATGCTCGAGACACATCCTTGGGAAGACTTTCTAACTCTGTGACCTATAGTGTGAAACGGCAATGCAAATAGAAAACTTGCATTTTCATCACATAATCATAAAATGTGTTGCTTTACTGTATATACTGTAACTCATGCATTTGCAGAAAAAACTGCAGATATTACAAAAAAGCAAAAGTATCTACTCGATAGCAAACCACATATGCCACCTATGCACTCAGAGGGTGTGGAAAAGTTGTCCGGCAGCCATGGTGGCACTGTTCGGCCATGTGGTTTGGTGTTCTTCCGCCGAAAACTAGTCCGCCAGGCATTGTGGCGCTCCGTGTGTTTCCCAAAAACTAGTTTGTATGCCAAGATTATATTCTTGCGAATTTAATGCTCGTAAGGCGAAAAGTTTGTTAGCTAAAGCGTTCATAAACCGAGGTATCACTATATATGGATATTTTTAATACTCAGATTACCAGCTGTTTGTGTATTTCCTCTTTTTTCTTGGCCTCCTCTGTTGATATTCGAATTTTGTCATGTAGACCCTTGATGTCAGACAGCTTTTTCGATGATTCCATCTGTGAAAAATGCTGAAAAATTAACTCTTGCGCATACAATCTTTTTGAATTTAATTATCACCATTATTTTCCTATGCGTACTCACATCTTGATTACTGCAGATTTCTTTAAGTCTACGGTGTTCATCAATGAGTGGCGCCCGATGTTTCTCCCACTTAGAGGCCAGGTTTAACACCCGCTGAGCGCTGGCCTCCACCAGATCCTGCAGTAGAAGGCCATGATTAATTTGAAGCCACTGGAGATTTTGAAGAAAAGAAATTTCACCTAACCTGAAGCTTGACGATGTTGTTCTCACCGTCTGGTAATAGATCAATGGTTTTCTTTTTCAGATGAATCTTTTCTTCCAGCTCATTGTTCTGCCGCTCTCGCTGCTTGAACTCATCCAGTACCTACACAGATAAATACAGATGAGATCTTTTGTCTGAAGGCCTCTTAATGGATTTCACCCTCTGGAACACAGCATCAGAATCTTAAATCCAATAATATCACATTAGAACCAGACTCAAATGACTCAATTATGTGATTTTGATCATGTTCCTCATGCAGTGGCCACGACGCAGAGTAAGCCAGTTAACCATGTTTATTTTTTTTTCTATATGGGAAACCCTGAAAGTGGATGTGACTTACACAGAACGGGTAAAAATCTTCTGAGTTATGTGTCGAAAAGAAACCAGTACAAGGGGCAAATATTATCTTTTGAAAAACGATCAAAATCCTTTAGCAAAATGTTTTGAAGATACAAACACTCATCTTTTTTGTGCCTGTAATGGGCAGCATTTTCAAAGCCCTGCTTGGTTCAGCGGAAAGGTCGGTGCTGTTGGACAATCTGCAGCTGGATGGCTTGAGGAGACCGCGTTGAGAAGAAAGGAGTGTCGATGCGTATGTGGAACTGTCGCGGTTTGGAATTGAAGCGGATTTATGTGGGACAGGAGATGTGAGACAATCTCTTTTCATCAATAAAGGCTACAGCTTCGTGTTTTCTTTCGACATTTAGCTTGTAGCAGACATGCACACTCCACCATGATGTCCCTGATCCACTGAAAAGGACACGTTGATCCTCTCCTCTTTCATGAAGAACTGCTTCAACAACAAAGACGGTAAACAAAGTGCTTAAGATTGAATGACAGCATGTTGTGTCACAATATTTGTTATTTAGATTCTTTGTTGTTGTTTTGACTTCAAGATGGCGCCTCGAGAGTGGCTGCCTTTACAGCAGCTCCTGTATTTTGTTTTTCTACTTCTTCCTTTCCTTTCATCTTACTTTCATCACTTTGCTGCTGAGAAATGTAAATTTGTCCCCTGTGCGAAGGCTAAAAAAACATGAGGCGTGCATTTTCTGTCAATGTCGGTTGGTTGACATCATTACATGATGAACCAATAAATGAAAATTCATTTCAGGGCAGAGAGTCAAGGGGTCGCTGCTACCTGAGCATTAGTGACACTCAGGTGCTTCAGTTCAGTAGTCAGTTGGTCCACATCGCTGCATAGTTGCTGAAACTGTTGCTGCAAAGACACAAGCTCCTCCAGTTGACTGCGGTGGTTAGCATCTGTCCGCCGCACAGGGGATGGCGGTGCTTCCGTCTCCTGACCAAACACGCACAAATAAAGACAGGCGGTGTTGATTAAATCCACACCATTGTTTTCATTCTGCACCGCCAGGCGTACGCACTTGTGTAAAAGTAAACTTCTGGGAGTGAGTGAAGTGAGAGTCCTTCGTCAGGGTGTGAGCAGAAGCAGCAGACCCTCTGAAGGATTGCAGTAGGTCAGACAAATCAGAGGTGGCACCAAGACCGCCAAAGGCACTTTCCGTGGGGGGAAGGGCATCAGAGCGAAACTGCTCCCCGATACGTTTACGCAAGCGAGTCAGTTTTCGGGCTCTGTAGTCCTGTGTGAAAGAAGACAATTGTTGCAGCAAATATGAGCGTGTACAGGAAATATTTATATCAGAACATTTTCATGATGTCCAACAGACTTCTGGAGGAAAAAAAAACATTTTTAGATGGAAATACTTATGCATACACAAATCCATACATGTAATATGACGACATGAGGATAAAAAACACAGCGACTTGAATTTTGAGTCTCTTGCCATTCTTCATGTCAGGCCAGAAGGTGACATCTGATATTCTTTTTGAGAAAGAAATAATAATAATAATAATATATTATTACTATTATTATAGTAATTAATAGTAATAATAATAATAAATAAATAAATAAATAAATAATAATAATAATAATTTTTATTTATAAGTGCCAAAATACTGGCTCTAATTTATATTTGATTTTAAAATGGACATAATGTAAACTAAAACTAGTCTAAACTCAGACTTATGCATTATGCATACTTTATGACAGTGGAATGAATAACGTGTAATGGTTATATGTTATTGGTTAATAATAATAATACATTTCATTTCAAGCGCCTTTCAAAACACCCAAGGACACTTTACAATAATAACAATAAAACAAAGCACATAACAATAAAACCATAAGTAAAATGATACATAATAAAATAGCAGATTGAATTAGACTTTGAAACCAATTTTAAACAAATGGATTTTGAGGTGGGACTTGAAAATAGGGAGGGAGTCAATATTACGGATGTTGGGTGGAAGTGAATTCCAGAGTTTGGGAGCAGAGCGGCTGAAAGCTCTGCATCCCATCGTGGTGAGACGGGCAGAGGGCACATAGAGGTGAAGGGAGGATGAGGATCTGAGGGACCGAGAGGGAACAGAGATTTGAAGCAGGTCAGAAAGATAGGGAGGGGCAAGGTGGATGGCTTTGAATGTAAACAGAAGTATTTTGAATTCGATTAGATGTTTAACAGGTAGCCAGTGAAGTTGCTGGAGGACAGGGGTGATGTGGGGTTTTGGACGAGTTGGAGTTTATGGAGAAATTTCTGATTGATACCGAAGAGAAGTGAGTTACAATAATCGATGCGGGAGGTGACGAGACTGTGGATAAGGATAGCAGCGGAGTGAGGGGTGAGCGAGGGACGGAGACGGTTAATATTACGGAGGTGGAAATAAGCAGACCGAGTTATGTTACGTATATGGGAGTGAAAAGATAGTGAGCTATCGAGGATGACACCCAGGCTCTTGACCTGAGGGGAGGGGGACACGGTTGAACTGTCAATGGTGAGAGAGAAACTGCTAGTTTTGTGGCGGGTGGATTTGGTACCGACAAGGAGAAGTTCAGTTTTTTCACTGTTAAGCTTGAGAAAGTTATGGGAAAGCCAGGATTTAATTTATGAGAGGCAAAGTGAGAGGGATGAAGGTGGAAGAGAGGCATCGGGTTTGCTGGAGAGGTAGAGTTGGGTGTCATCCGCGAAGCAGTGAAAGTGAATGCCAAACTTACGGAAAATATTGCCAAGAGGAAGTAGGTAGATAATAAAGAAAAGTGGCCCCAGGACAGACCCTTGAGGCACACCAGAGGACACAGGAGAGGACCGTGAGGTGAACGAGTTGATAAATGAATGGATAAATTGTCAGCGATCAGAGAGATAGGAATGAAACCAGCGAAGTGGGGTGTGGGTGATGCCGAGGGTGGAAAGTCTGTCGAGCAGGATAGGGTGGGAAATGGTGTCAAAAGCTGAAGTCAGGTCAAGAAGGATGAGGATGGAGAGTGAACCGGCATCGGCTGCCATAAAAAGATCATTTGTGATTTTTATGAGAGCCGATTCAGTACTGTGGCGGGGGTGGAAACCAGACTGGAATTGTTCGTAAAGGTTATTGTGAGTGAGGTGAGAGTGAAGCTGGGACACAACTGTCTTTTAAAGGATGTTGGCGATGAATGGAAGGTGGGAAATAGGACGCAAGTTATTGAAATCGTTTGGATCTGAGCCAGGTTTTTTCAGGATTGTAGTAACAGCTGCGGTTTTGAGTGGGATAGGAACAATTCCAGTTGATAATGAGTGAATAATGGTTGAAATAAATGGGAGAAGAGAGGGTAGGCAGGACTTGATAAGGATAGTAGAGAGGGGGTCGAGTTGACAGGAGGAGTTCTTGGATTTGGTGATAATGTCTGAGATTATAGAGGGATGGGGGAGTTCAAAAGTGGAAAGTAGTTGGGAAGGAGTAGAAAGGCTGGGAGAGGGGGGGGGGCAGAGGACCCGAGGTGCTGATGGATTTTGTTGATCTTTTCACTAAAAAACATAGGCAGAGTGTTGCATGTATCAGAGGAATAAAAGTGTGAGGGGAGAGAGATAGGTGGTTGTATGATTTTGTGATAGAGGGAAAAGAGGACCCGTGAGTTTCCAGGATTAGTGTCAATGAGTCCAGAGTAATATTGCGATTTTGCGCGTGAGATTGAGTCCTTGTAATGGGTGAGGTGAGTTTTGTACATGTCCTGTAAAGTCTTTAGTTATTGTCTTGATGGAGTGGAGATAGGCGGTGAACCAGGGGGCAGACTGGGTAAATTGGACAGACCGGGACTTTACAGGAGCAAGGGCGTTGAGGGTGTTTGTGAGGTCCGCGTTGTACCGGGAGACAAGTTCATCAGGGGATGAGTTGCAGTCCGGAGTCAGGGTCGCAATCATCTCAGCGAGGGTGGCAACGTTGATGTCCTTGATGTTGCGATACGTGTTGACACGGGGTGGTTTGGGGAGAGAGAGGGTGATGGAAACGTTGAATGAATCCAGGAAATGGTCTGTTATAGGAAGTTCATTAGCCGTGCAATTCTTTGGGATAAGGCCAGACATGCAAATGAGTTCCAGGGTGTGGCCTTTTATGTGGGTGGGAAAGTCCGAGAATTGATGCAGACCAAAGCTGTCAAGTGAGGAGGTGAAGTCTTTAGTGAGGGGAAGAGTGGAATTGTCCATGTGGATGTTGAAGTCCCAGAGAATAATTTCATTTGGTGACATGGTGGAGAGGTGTGTGAGGACATCAGAGAATTCTTTTAGAAAGTCACAATGTGGTTTTGGTGCAGAGTATACAGTGGCTATGATAGTGGGCGAGGGTCCAGAAATTTTACATGCAAGGCATTTGAATGATAGGGTTTCCTGGAGTGAAACTTGATGGATTTTCCAGTTCTTGCTGTAAACTATTAACCACCTCTGCGGCCTGAGAGGCGGGGCTTAAAAATGTAAACAAAGCCTGGAGTCGCGTCGTTGAGCTCGGAGAAGTCTCCCGCCATTTGCCAGGTCTCATTTATACAAAAACAGTCAAGCTTACGGTCAATCAGGATGTCTTGGATAAGACACCCCTTTCCCATAAGCAAGCGGACGTTGAGGAGGCCGAAGTTGACGCTGGTGGCGTCCCCACTGCGAGGCGCATTAGCCGACCTAGCCGGTTAGCAGGCTAACAGTTCTGTTTTGCAAAATAACTCAAAGAAAGCCCAACCAAATATTTTGTTCATGATGGATGCTTGGTTTAGGGTCTGTCCTTTTAGAAGTGGCGACAGGATCTTGCACAACTATTTTGCTATATTGGCTTCAGTTATCCTCCTCACCCACACTTTCCGCTGGATTGAAAACATTTTAATTCAAGTAAGCAGTACTCAATCAATTTCTGCCAACTGTAAGTACCCTAGCACCTATTCTTAAAAATATATATATAAAAAAAGGGTTTAAGTCATTCACGAATTCATTCGGGAATTGAAAATATGACGTAGAACACCATTCCCGAATTTCTTCGGGTTTTGCTTTTTCTTGCTTGGGTGCAGATAAAGCGCTGGCCATGGCATCTGGCTGTGTTTTTTTTCTTTTCCACAAGGGGGCAGCATTTCCCTTTTTACATGTTAACGCTTTGTTCCAGCTTCAGCTGTTGTTAAAGCGCTATATAAACCAATATGTATGCATTGTATTTTGTACAGCTGCCCCCTTCCAAGATGAGATAACTCAAGACCCATATAATTTATGAATTAATTATTTTTTCTAACGAAAGAAGAGAGTCTAAGGTTTCTTACACTACATTGAAAATTAATGTTGTCCTAAAACTGAATATTCTGTAGGTCCTGGAATTTGAGTGACAATGATAAAACCCCTGGCACTGGAGTGGACACATTTTGGCACGTCTGGCAGTGAATAAGTTAAATAGAGCATGGGATTTGGAATCATATGTTTCGACATGTTTTGACATACTTCAGTAGCAAGAAAAACTAATGATTTACCTGTGGAGTAAGGCGAGACAGGAGTCCCTGGCTATTCCACTCATTGTACCATTCCTGCGCCGCACTGAGTTCAGCTGTGTGCTGGTCCAGTAAGGACGCTGCCACGGTGGCATTATGGGCAAGCTGAGCAGTCACAGGAGGAAGAAAATCTCGCTGGTAGTCTTTCACCTCTGAAATCATGGAACCCACTTCAATTCAGTTGCAATACTTTCAATAAAACAAAACAAACAACAAAAAATTCCAACAGGAGCACAGGTGAGATATTCAAAATCTATTTCCACGTATGGAGATAGATTCACAATACTCTGACAGTGCATGCAATAAAATTATGAGTAAACACAGGTGTACATTGCATTTTTGGTCCACTACGGTTAGCTCATTGAAATTCCACTTTCAAGAACATGAGAGGCACTCAAATAGATATTGACTATCTTATTTAAAAGTAATCTTCAACCAAACGTCATTTTTAGAGGGAAAACTAAAATTGATGTGTGAAACAAAGTTCGTCAGAAAAAAAAAAAGATTAAACATCAACCAGTCATTATGAACTTCTGCTTACCTTTCAGTGATTTCTTCCCTGGATCTTCAATACAATAAGGTAAACTGAGGGGTTGCTTGTGGAAGCTGTGCATTACACCTAAACTCTACGGGTAGAAAAGCACACGGAGGACAATACAATATATATGATTTCTTTAACATGTGCATAAAAGGCCTTTAAATTGATGACACATTGTCTGAAACCCATCATCGTGGTTAAATAAAGTAGCAAGAATAAGAAAGTGCCCACTGCACTCATTCGCCCTCCTGCCCATATCATAACTGCAAACCTGACAGACAGTAAAGTGCAATTTTACTTAAGTTTAAGAGTTTACTTGTGTTTCACCATGGAGTGATAGCCTGCAGTTTGGAGGGAGCCAAGGCTGTGCCAGCTGGGCTTTAACAGCAGCAGCAATAGCTCTCTGAAGCATGGCAGATTTGCCTGTTGAAAAAAAAAGTCTGAGCCCTTAAAATATCAACAAAGCATTAAAATTACAAGCCATACCAAGAATGTGGACAAGTAGCAAGAATGTGGACACGTAGTCTAATGGCTGTTGTGGTAATACTGTAGCCGTTGAGGAAAGAGCACACACGACTAAATGTGGAGACGTGTTTATTCCAACGGCTAACAAGTGAATCTAACTCAAACAGAAAATGCAGTAAAATATATGTAACATAAACCAACCCCCCTCCCGTGCACCTGCTGGGTGAGATGCCTGGTCCTAGTGCCCGCCACACAGCCCCTCCCCCAGAACACCCAGAAGGAAGGTCAAGATGAAAATTTTGCAGGGGACTTGACCAGCCTGCCACAACGACTACGTACGTACGGTGGTGAAGGTGAACTCATTCGGGCAGGTGATCCGGGTGAGACCTGAGCAGGGGAACAACACTCAACCCTGGCAAGCCCCGGTGAGGCCGGAGGTTTCAGAGGGCGTCCACGACGTGGGACCCGGGCCGGTGAAACATCCTCGCCTGCAACTAAATGAGCCGGTTTGAGTCTGTCTATTGAAATGCCCTCCCTTCGTCCACCCATATCGAGCACAAAACTCTTTTCAACGTGTTCAAGCACCCGAAACGGGCCATCGTACTGCGGCCGGAGGGGAGAGCGGTGGGCATCGTGACGCACAAAGACAAACCGGCTGACCTAAGAGCAGACGGAACGAATATTTTGGGGACGCAGTGGTGAAATGGTGCTGGAGTCAGGGGCTCTCCTGGCAAAAGGGGGAAAGAAGGTGTACCCGAAGCTTCAGGCAGAAATTCACCGGGAACGCGGAGTGGCTGACCGAACACTAACTCTGCCGGAGAGGCGTTAAGGTCTTTTTTTGGGGCCGAACGTAACCCGAGCAGGACCCACGGAAGCCGGTCGACCCAGTTACCGTCCGATAGTGTGGCCCAAAGCGCGGCTTTACGTGACCGGTGGAAACGTTCGCACATCCCGTTAGCCTGCGGGTGGTAGGCCATAGTGCGGTGTACCTGCACACCCAAGGACTGCGCCATGGCTGACCAGAGCTCGGACACAAACTGGGGGCCTCTGTCCGAAGTGATATCGGATGGCGTGCCGAAACGTGTGACCCAGGACGACAGAAAAGCACGGGCAATATCTGCCGAGGTCGTGGAGGACAGGGGGACTGCTTCCGGCCACCTAGTGGTCCGATCGACCTTAGTGAGATGTGTGCAACCCTGGGAAGGTCGAGGTGAAATCTCCTGGCCGGAATCAGAAAAGATTTGCCTGTGTGTGCCTGTGGACTTTGGCGCGCTGACATGCCACGCATGCAGCTGGCCACTTCCTGGCGTCTTTTCGTAACTTGGCCCCAAGTATTTTGACTGTAGCCCGGAAGCCAGGGTGTGAGAGGGAATGAATAGAAACAAAAAAAAAAAAAATCGCCGATGGCACTCCTGCGGAACCACGGGACGTGTGACACCCGTAGACACATCGCAGAGGAGAGCGGAACCCCCTTCACACAGTGCCACCTCCTCAAGCTTCAGGGCCGTGCCTGCTGCCTTGAGTTCGTGGATGTCCGGATTCTAAGATTGGGCGGTGGCCATCTCTGAAAAATCCACCCCGAGCTGGACTGGACACACGATCGTGCGTGACAAGCAATCGGCCAACGGGTTACACTTGACGGCCACGTGCCGAATGGCGTAAATTCTGAAATGGCTGCTAAATGTCGTTGCTGTCGGGCCGACCACGATTCAGTAACTTTCGACATCTCTCTGTGCCTTTGTGTTGTCATATTACAGTAAAGTCTCGTTATATCGATATCGGATATATCGATAGTCCCGGTTATATCGATACTATTTCTATGCACGCACGGAGAAAATTACATGCAAACAGGGTCGGATATATCGATAGTCCCGGTTATATCGATATTTTTTCGGACTCCCTTGAATATCGACATAACGAGACTTTACTGTATTTGTTATTTTTGTTTTTCCCAAGATGGCGGCGCGTGAACACGCAGCGGCTCCCCTCTCCCGGCAGAATGGCGTTTTCATGTTTATTATGTTTGTTAATGTCATAAGTGCCTTGTATGCTGGGTCCGAGGTAATTTCATCTGTGCTGTATGTCATGCATATTAGGCAATTTGACAATAAAGCTGACTTTGACTTGGCGAATGTGAGTGGTTTGTGATCCACATATGTGGTGAACCGGTGCCCCTCGAGAAGGAAAACGAAAATGGCATGTTGCAAGATAGAGTGCTAACAACTCTCTGTCGAAAACACTATACTTGCGTTCGTTATCTTGCAGCTTCCGACTGAAAAATGCAGGGGCTTCCATTCATTTTCCACAAGCTGCCCGACCACAGCCCCTACGGCAACATCAGACGCTTCGGAAATGAATGCCTTTCCAGCGGCTCCTGTGTTTTGCTTTTCTACTTTCATTTCTATCATAACTTTGCTGCTGTGAAATGTAAATTTCTCCACTGCGAGACTAATAAAGGCAAATCCAATCCAATCCAATCCGGTGAAGGGCTGGCAACAAGGATGTCATCGAGATAGACGAATACACAATCGAGGCCTCGCAAGACTGAGTCCATCTGTCTTTGAAAGGTCTGTGCTGCCCCCTTCAAGCCAAAAGACATGCGGAGAAAATCAAAAAAGCCAAATGGGGTTATTACCGCAGTTTTAGGCACACCCTCTGCCCGTACCGGCATGGCACCTGGTGATAACCGCGAACTAAATCAACTTTAGAAAAAAAATCAAGGCGCTGGCCAAACGTACGGAAAAGTCTTGGATGTGCGGAATGGGGTAACGGTCATCTGTGGTTATATTGTTTAGCCGCCGAAAATCACTGCACGGCCGCCAAGAACCGTCACTTTTGGGCACCATGTGTGATGGTGAGGCCCACGGGCTGTTGGAACGCCTCACGTTGCCCAAGCGCTCCATCGTCGCGAACTCCCCTTTCGCCATTGCCAATTTTGCCGCGTCGAGGCGACGAGCGCGGGCTAAATCTGGCGTGCCGTCCGTGGGGATGAAATGCTCTACCCCGTGTTTCGTCTTGGAATTGGAAAAGGTGGGAGTAGTTAACGACAGGAAATCGGTCAGCAGACGTTCGTAAACGTTAGCTGACGTTAAATAATTTGCGTGTGTTAACGCTCCGAGCCCTTGAGCCTCACACAGGAAAGTCGTGAAAGAGATGGCGTCAATCAAACGACGGGTAGCAATGTCCACAAGTAGCCCGTGAGCACATAAAAAAAACTGCGCCGATTATCGGAACTGTGATCGAGGCTACAATAAAGTTCCACTTGAATTCCCGTCCGTGGAAGCGCACAGTCACCGACCTGGAGCCAAACTTGGCGATGGGCGAGCCATTAGCTGCGCACAAGGCATGCCTGCATTCACCTGCCGTCTTGTCCGCGGCGGTCGGCGTCAGCAGGCTTACTTGTGCCCCGCTGTCCACAAGAAAACGTCTTCCTGACGAGGAGTCAATGATGTAAAGCAGCACGCTTTCGTTGCCGGTGCCCACGGCTGCTACTGGGTGCCGGGCGTTGGAGATTCCCGGAGCCTCGTAGGAGCAGAGGGGTACACAGCGTCGAGCCTTGGCGCTGAACAGCTGATGGAAAAAGCAGATGGCTTTCCCGTGCCGCTTCTGCGATCCTACTCCGGCCACGGCGGTCGGATCGATGCTCGACGGCACTTCATCGAGGGGTTCGGCCGTCATGCTTTGCACGGCGAACCGCCGTGTCGCTAGAAGCACTCAATCTGTTTATTCCGTCAAACCACGATAGTAGCCGGTGGCTAGGCACGTCGAGTTAGCTAGCGCGGCGCGCACTGCGGCCGGTAGCTGGTGAAGAAATATGTGGGGGAAAAGGAATCCGCCATCATCCGAATTTAACAGCGACAGCATTTTGTCCATGAGATCCACTGCTGTTCCGTCGCTGAGTCCGGGAAGGGAAAGAAGTCTGTCTGCTCTCTCAGAGGCTGATAGCGTGAACCGCCTGAGCAGCAGTTGTTTGAGCGCGTCGTACTTCCCGCATCGTGGAGGCGTGTGCAGAAGCTGCATCATGCGATGTGTTGTCGGTGGGTCGAGGGATGCCACAACCATGTAATATTTTGGCTCATCTGTCGTGATGCCTCGAAGGTAGAAAAGTGCTTCCACATGCTGGAACCACGAAGCCGGGTCGCTGTGCCAGAACTCGGGCAACTTCACGGCGTAGGCGACAGCTGCGAGTTGGGGCGCCGGTCGTGGCGACATGGCCGTAGAAGACACATCTTTGTCTGTTGCCATGAACATTTCCAACGTCAGGGTCACCAGTGTATCCGTTGAGGAAAGAGCACACACGACTGAATGTGGAGACGTGTTTATTCCAACGGCTAACAAGTGGATCTAACTCAAACAGAAAATACAGTGAAATACAGTGAGACATTGGCTTACAAACTTAATTGGTTCCCAGACAGAGTGTGTAAGGCGAAAAGTGTGTATCCCCAAAAAAAATTCCCATAGGAAACCATTAAAATGAGAATAATCCGCTCCCAGGTATCCATAAAATATAATTTTCAATTAAATAAGCCTTAAAACTACACACAACATACCTTATTCTATGTATAATAAATGTTCTATTGTATTGTAATGAAAGAAATACAATGCACTGTATAATAAAGTCACTTTATTTACATTTGTGATGGTCGTTGATGGCTCTGAGTTGACACCTGTTGCTTTCTGACTGGTAAGATCCTATGAAACTGAGGCATCACATGATCATTCATCATGTTGATGATTCTCATAGCCTTTTCTGGATGGAACTGTTCAATAAAAGCATGCACATCAACTCCTGAATGGCCATCTTCTGCTTGTCCTCTTGAAGGCAAATCAAATCCTCTGTGTTGAGGACCTCATTATGGTCAGCAACAAGCTCCTCGATGTCATCTGCATCCACTTCGAGTCCCGTAGGTGCTGGCAGAGATTTTATTACAATAAGCCTGTCAAGGTAGGCAAAATGAAATGGCACACTCGCGATCCCGGAAAGCAACAAACTTACGCGATCTCGGCTAACAATCACCTCGGGCAAAGCAAATTCTTGGACTTGCCAGCACAAGACACAGCGAGGCGTCGTAATAATGTCACTGGTGAGGTGACAGCGACTCGTTGAAATGTCCCAGTATCGGCGATTGGGGATCAACACGCACACCTCGTTCGTGTTTCTCAATGATCTCCTTCTTCTTCTCGACTGTAATTTTGTTTTGTGTCTTCTTCGGCTGGCGGAGGTCGGCAGCGGCGGCCCCGGCCCAGCTGTCAACTCGCACGTGACAATTTCGGTGTCATTAGTCACGTGAAAGCATCGACTAAATAACACCTTTGTGTCAAGCTTATTGCGAAGGATGGTAGCTATGGTGGACAGTACCGGGCTCTTTATTTGTCGAATGGTCGTCGAAAGTTACTCTCAGGGAAGTGACACACAGCGTGGGAGATGTGTCAGGCTGAGATTCACATGACAGGCGCGGTGCGCACATGTGACGCCACAAGCGCACACCTCGTTCGTGTTTCTCAATGATCTCCTTCTTCTCCTCGACTCTAACTTTGTTTTGTGTCTTCTTCAGCTGTCGGAGGTCGGGAGCGGCGGCCCCGCCCCAGCTGTCAACTCGCACGTGACAATTTCGGTGTCATTAGTCACGTGAAAGCATCGACTAAATAACGCCTTTGTGTAAAGCTTTTAGGCGAAGGATGGTAGCAATGGTGGACGGTACCGGGCTCTTTATTCGTCGAATGGTAGTAGACAGTTACTAGACTGTTATTTTGTTTTGTGTCTTCTTCGGCTGAACACGAGTCTGTGGTGGCATCATTTTCGGTCCCATAACGGCAAAAGTATCGTTGAAGACGATCGACGTGTGCACTCATAGAAAGGGGGTGTGGAAAGGTAGGCCGGCTGGAACGCTGTTCGGTCGTGTCCTTTTGTGTTCTTCCGCCGAAGATTACTACGCCAGCCGTGGTAGGATGTGTATCGCAAAAATAGTGCGTATGCCAAGGTTTAATTTTCATAAACGTAACGTTCGTAAACCGAAAAGTTCGTAAGGCAAGGTGTTCGTAAACAGAGGCCCCATTGTATATGTAACATAAACCCAGCACCCTCCCGTCACCTGCTGGGTGAGATGCCTGGTCCTTGTGCCCGCCACAATACATTCCTAAAATGGAACATACAGTAAAGTCTCGTTATATCGATATCGGATATATCGATAGTCCCGGTTATATCGATACTATTTCTATGCACGCACGGAGAAAATTACATGCAAACAGGGTCGGATATATCGATAGTCCCGGTTATATCGATATTTTTTCGGACTCCCTTGAATATCGATATAACGAGATTTTACTGTATTCTGATTTTTGTTTGTACTGGTATATAGTCAATAGTTAGATCTGCATAGTGTTTGCCCACCCATTACGTGTGGAATTAAACAACCAAGTAAATCTTTAGTGATCTATCTAGTTCTGAAAATTTGCCTGTGAGCGAGCTGTTCCGAACTTCTACCCCACTGTTACATAACAATGGGTGAAATAAACACAATGTTTCTCCACCAATGACTTGGCAGGTAAGCGGCTCTAGCATTTGGCAACATAAGATGGCCGCTGCCGACGTCGCTCTTCCCGACAGGGAGTAAGTGGCATTGTTCGTCCATTCGAATATATTTTGGTGTTCTGTACCTGCTGGCTGATCTGAAGCTTCCGCATTTTCTCTGGGCAGTTTCTCCATAAGAAACATGAGTAGAGAGCGAATCTCTGTCTCACTGCTGTACAAGAAGGTTTGATAACCTATTTCGCCTTTATAACCAATGTCCTGCAAACAAGTTTGATATGTTATTATTCCGTCAGGTGTTCAGCGACAACAGCTTTTTGCCCCCAAAACACACAGCCATACAGCCCCCCCCACACACAAACACACACCAAAAAAACTCTGTCTCTGTTCATTTAAAAAAAAAGAGTTAGTACACAAGTCAATAAGTCATGAGTGCTGGTACCTGACATGCCTGTGCCAGGCTCATCCCCACCCTGAAGCGGGCAGACATGCCAGGCGGGAGGGAGGTTGGCAACGGGCTCCCCAACCCAGGATCGATCACCCGGATGCATCTCACCACCGCCTCCACTATCAGCTCACTGGTGAAGTCTTTGACACTTGCAACCTCCTCACTCAGCTCTCTACAAGCAGAACAAATGTACTGTTTTGGAATGTGTGATTGCGTGATTAATTGCAAGCTAACAGGCATATACCCACATGTTTGATCATGTGATGGCAATTACCCCAGACACAGTCTGACTGATTGAGTGACAAAGTAAAATAAATGTTGTTAATGCTAACAATTGACGAAAACAAATATAAAACCTTATTTTCATGCCATCAATCACCTTTGTATTCTACAACATATTGATGAGAAGGTTTCTTCAGCCGTCATCTGTACAAAAGTGAAGGTTTCGGACGTTTCGCCTCCTATCCAAGAGGCTTCGTCAGCGAACTAAAGTCTGACTGGTCGTATCGGCCCCATTTATATATCCCTAATGTCCAGACATGGTGGCGCCGGACACAGCTATGATAGGTCCCTACTCTCAGGTTGGGGGGCAGAGAGTGCATCCAAAAGATAGGCTACCAAATGAAAAACAAAGTAATGTAGTTTATTCCATACATTGTAAGAATGAAAATTGTAAAGAGCAGTACATTGGGGAGACTCAACAAATTCTCAAAAAAAGACTATCAACATGGCAGGGATAATATAAGTGGACCTCAATCGGCAGTACATTTGCACCTAAAAGCTAGCAACCACTCATTTGACGACAATGAGGTTAAAATCTTAGCGAAAGAACATAGATAGTTTGAAAGGGGGGTAAAAGAAGCGATTCTTATAAAACAACAAAATCCTTCATTAAACCGGTCTGGTGGGGTGAGGTTCAATTTGGATCGTTCATACAATAGCCTGCTTAGGCAAAACAGGTTAGTCAACTTTCGCAATGCTGATGAGGGTCGTTATGCTGATGAGGTGATACCGGGGGGAGTGGGGGTAATAGGCCAGTCGTTAGTCAGGAATGTAGGAACAATCAGTGGGGCCACAGGGAGGGGTCCTCTGCCCCCCCCAACCTGAGAGTAGGGACCTATCATAGCTGTGTCCGGCGCCACCATGTCTGGACATTAGGGATATATAAATGGGGCCGATACGACCAGTCAGACTTTAGTTCGCTGACGAAGCCTCTTGGATAGGAGGCGAAACGTCCGAAACCTTCACTTTTGTACAGATGACGGCTGAAGAAACCTTCTCATCGATGGACCACTCCTGTACGACTGAGAGCTTACACAGACGTTCTACAACATATTATATCTTTGATTAAAAAGCGACGTGTATAAATGCCACGTTTTTTTCCTTTGCATCCTTTGCGATGTCTTGTTTTAACTGTGGAGATGAGATGAATGTTCACCGAGAGGGAATATTTACTGTTCGTAAATCAATATCTGCAATCAACACATAAACGACAGCAAGTACTTACGTGCCGACTTGTTTTAGGGCAACTATCAGGATTTTGTCAACTTCCTCCATGTCGGGTGTTTTAATTTAAGGCGCGGGATTTAAGTACTGCATCAAAAGCGTGCAGCTTGTAGACCAAGCAGTCAATGAGTGAAGTGTGACTTCTCCATGGTGGCCATATAGCAGAAGAGCAAGCCTCAATCGGCTAGCATTTACTACTCGTTCGCAAGCAGAACCTCGCCTCTCGCGTCCATTCTGTTCTCCAAGTGAAAGAAGGCGTATATGTCATACGAAACAAATTTGCTTCTGTCCCAATCTTAAATTAACAGTTTCGTCCGATGTCAAGTTCGATAATTTTGACAAGTGAATGCATTTCTCCGTGGAAAACGATTGAAAATTGTGTTATAATTGAAAAAAAAGAAAATGTCTTTCTGGGAGATGGAGTCTTTCTGACAAAAGGATTATGCAAGCGAGGAGGGGGAAATAACTATATTTCCCAGCATGCATCAACATCTCGGTCTCATGACTCAAGGTTGCATGAAATTATTGAAACACTTTTGAGGGACTATAACAAAAGAAATAACAGAGAATGTAGTTTTGATGAAGGAATTAGCTAAATAGGTTCCTACCCTTTCAACTTTTCAAATTTTGAAGCCGTCCGATGAGAGTTTGGATAAGTACAGCGATATAGAATGTAACCACTAGATGGGAGTAGTACAATGTGAAATTCTTTTATGAACGGAAATCCGAAGAAGACCACCAGAGGAGCCATTCGGCTAACCTGATCATGTTATTGATCATGATGTTGCTGTAGATGTGAGAAGGACATTTTTATCCACGAGCCACGTTGATCCAAAACCGAATTGTAAAGATGGCAGGCGACGAGGAGAGGGGCGTAGTTCGGGTTAAAGTGAAGGTATGTCGGCTAGTTAGTGACAATCCAGAATACTGCTGTTGCTCTATGTAATGTGTGTTTTTGGGCAGTTTACATTTTAATTCTCCATGTACATATTGTGAGACTTCGTCACGTTTAAATGCCCGGAAATCGTTTCAGTTACATGTCAGACACAGAGGTCGTATCTTGTTCAGAATTTTATAACGATCATCATTGTTGAAATCGCCGGCGTGCTTCGATATCATATTATTTTGAGACCTTATTGTATACCCTATTGTGCTTGACAATGTCTGTCCAATGTAACAAAATATAAGGCAGAAATATCTACCCTGCGTCAGGACGAACGTCAAAGCAGTCCGGAATGACGTCACTCGGCACGCACAACAACACGCGCGTTCATCTGCGCTGTGCATCTCTTCTAAACTCAAACGAAGAAGCTGCATCAGTACAGTATACTGTTTTTTTTTTAAAGCATTTAAAAGCATTTTTTTAAGTTCTGGACGTCCATTAAAACACCTTATACTGTCTCTTCCGTTATTATTACGACAAAAATGTCCCAACCCGTATTTTCCCCTCACTGTCATCTCGGCAGCTTTTTTGAAACTTGTTTTTCCACTAGCGATTTATCCTGAGTTTCTTAAACAAAGACACCAATTTGAATTACAAATTAATATTGTCTATCCACGCCAATGTCGTTACAGAATATAATCAACATGAATCGTATCAAAAACCCATTGCTTGCTTTTGTTTATCCTGTAGCCGTTGAGGAAGGAGCACATACGACTTTATGTGGAGACGTGTTTATTCCAACGGCTAACAAGTGGATCTCACTCAAACAGAAAATGCAGTGAAATATATGTAACATAAACCTGTCCCCTCCCGTGCACCTGCTGGGTGAGATGCCTGGTCCTGGTGCCCGTCTATTGAAATGCCCTCCCTTCGCCCACCCATATCAAGCACAAAACTCTTTTCACTGTGTTCGAGCACTCTAAACGGGCCATCGTACGGCGGCCAGAGGGGAGAGCGGTGGGCACAAAGGCAAAACGGGCTGACCGAAGAGCAGACGGAACGAATATTTTGTGGACGCAATGGTGAAATGGTGCTGGAGTAAGGGGCTCTCCTGGCAAAAGGGGGAAAGAAGGTGCACCCGAAGCTTCAGGCAGAAATTAACCAGGAACGCGAAGTGGCTGACCGAGCACTAACTCTGCCGGAGCGGCGTTAAGGTCTTCTTTTGGGGCTGAACGTAACCCAAGCAAGACCCACTAAAGCTGGTCGACCCAGTTAGCGTCCGATAGTGCGGCCCGGTGACCGGTGGAAACGTTCACACATCATCCCGTTAGCCTAAGGGTGGTAGGCCATAGTGCGGTGTACCTGCACACCCAAGGACTGCGCCATGGCTGATCAGAGCTCGGACACAAACTGCGGGCCTCTGTCCGAAGTGATATCGGATGGCGTGCCGAAATGTGCGACCCAGGACGACAGAAATGCGTGGGCGATATCTGCCGAGGTCGTGGAGGACAAGGGGACTGCTTCCGGCCATCTCGTGGTCCGATCGACCATCGTGAGGAGATGTATGCAACCCTGCGAAGGAGGGAGGGGCCCTGTTCGGTTTAAATTCTTGCTTCTTTCCTGGTTCGGTGTTCAAAGAAGTTCAGTGATAAAAATATCAGGAACGACGATAGATGGTGAACAAAAAAACTACTTTATTCTAGTGAGACAGAAAAAGCACACTCTCGTCTAGGTAGGAGCGAAGACATGAGCACACGAACAAAGATAGGAACAAAGAGAGCGAACTCCCGCTCTGACAAGTTTTTGAATGTCCACAGCAGTGATCTGTTGTCCAATCAGCTACGGACAACTCAGTGTTGGGAGGGTCTTAGACTGAAGTTGAAGCCGTTGTCTCTTTGCAACGACTACTGATCTAATAAGCTTGATAATGCTATGTAACTAAATTAAACGTGCAATAATCATAGTGTGTACTAAACTAAACATGAAATAACATAATATGTTTACTGATGTGCATAAAACACTCTATCAGGCCCGACCAGATGCATGTGGTCAAATCTCCTGGCCGGAATTGGAAACGTTTCCAGGTTTTCCCGGGAGTGCCTGTGGACTTTGGCACGCTGACATGCCACGCAAGCAGCTGCCCACTTCCTGACGTCTTTTCGTAACCCGGGCCAGACAAACTTGGCCCCAAGTAGTTTGACTGATGCCCAGAAGACAGGGTGTGAGAGGGAATGAATAGAATAAAAAAATCGCCGACGCCACTCCTGCGGAACCACGGGACGTGTGCGACCCGTAGACACATTGCAGAGGAGAGCGGGACCCCCTTCACACAGTGCCGCCTCCTCAAGTTTCAAGGCCGTGCCTGCTGCCTTGAGTTCGTGGATGTCCGGATCCTCAGATTGGGCGGTGGCCATCTCTGAAAAATCCACCCCGAGCTGGACTGGACACACGATCCCGCGTGACAAGCAATCGGCCACGGGGTTACATTTGCCGGCCACGTGCTGAATGTCTGTTGTGAATTCCGAAATGGTTGCTAAATGCCGTTGCTGTCGGGCCGACCACGGTTCACTCACATTCGACATGGCGAATGTGAGTGGTTTGTGATCCATATATGCGGTGAACCGGCGCCCCTCGAGGAGGAAACGAAAATGGTGTGTTGCAAGATAGAGTGCTAACAACTCTATGTCGAAAACACTATACTTGCGTTCGTTATCTTGCAGCCATTCGTTCTCCACAAGCTGCTCCACCACCGCCCCTACGGCAACATCAGACGCATTGGTAGTCAAGGCTGCTTGTGCGGTTGAGATCGGGTGGACCAGAAGAGATGCACTCGCGAGAGCGTCCCTTGCTCGTTGAAAGGACTGTGCTCGTTGCGGGGCCCACTCGACTGGGTCATTAGCCTTCTTTTTTCTCAAGGCGCCGTAGAGGGGTTGTAGGAGGTCGGCTGCGTCAGGAAGAAACGGTTGTAAAAATTGATTATGCCCACAAACTCCTGCAGAGCCTTAACTGTGGCCGGGCGGGGGTTGGCGATGGGCGAGACGTTAGCTGCGCACAGGGGAGGCCTGCACCCACCTGCCGTCTTGTCCGCAGCGGTGGGCATCAGCAGGCTTACTTGTGCTCCGCTGTCCACAAGAAAACGTCTACCTGACGACGAGTCCGTGATGAAAAGCAGCTCGCTTTCATTGCCGGCGCCCACGGCTGCTACTGGGTGCCGGTGTTGGTAGTTTCCTGGAGCCTCGTGGCGGCAGGGGGGTACGCAGCGTCGCGCCTTGGCGCGAAACCGCTGATGGAAAAAAACAGGTGGTCTGTATTTGTCTGCAATTGGAGCTGATGAAAGCCATTCGAAGATGAAAGCATCCATGTTTTTGCACGTTGTGGGAGAGGAAGCTCTAGAGTTCTACAATAACTTCACATTTGATGCTGAGGATGACAAGATGAAGCTTTCAAAAATAATGGAAAACATTGAAGCTTACTGCATTCCAAAAGGCAATGCGACATTTGAAAGGCACAGATTCTTCACATCTGTACAGACAGTTGGAGAAACTATTGACCAATATGCTAATGAGCTGAGAAACAGTGGATTAACAGAATCACTGATCAAAGACAGAATAGTGTGTGGCATTACAGACAAACTGAGAGAACGGCTACTCAGTGAATCAGATCTGGACCTGGAAAAAGCCTTGGCGCTGTGTAGAGCCGCTAAGACTGTTAAATCACAGGCTAAAGAGCTGCTAAATGAGGCTAGCTGCAATGTGGATGCTGTGGCCAGAAATGCACACAGATTCAACAAATACAAGACTGCTGATATGAAAGCAAGAGTGAGACAACCCAATAAAAATAGGATATTCATACAAAAATGTTGTACTTGTACGGCAAAAATACATAGAGCAAACATGAAAGTAACAGCTTATGCGTGTGCAGTCATACCATTGAAAGGAAAATGCATTGTGAGTGTGACACATAAAGGCCAATTACATAAGCTATCTTTCATCATAGTTCCACGGGATGTGCAGGGTCTACTAGGATTGTCGGCATGTGAGAGACTACACCTAGTGAAGAGAGTTTTTGTCGTGGACAGACAAAAAGAGACAGTATATGATCAACTGATGAAGCAGCACAAAAACTTGTTTCAAGGGTTAGGCTGCCTACCAGGAGAACACA
This sequence comes from Hippocampus bargibanti, assembly GCF_051943395.1. NCBI lineage: Eukaryota > Metazoa > Chordata > Actinopteri > Syngnathiformes > Syngnathidae > Hippocampus > Hippocampus bargibanti. Next base: position 21,565,116 of record NC_142734.1, read on the forward strand.
CAATCAGAGTGGACAAATGTGTGCCACCAGATAAAACAAAAGCAGCTAAAATCAGAATGGAGAGCAGGCATGTAATAAAGGAAATTGATGAGCCGACTGACTGGGTCAGTTCCCTTGTTGTCAGAGACAAAAAGAATGGAAAACTCAGAATATGCCTGGATTCAAGAGATCTAAACAGAGCCATCAAGAGAGAACACTTCAAGCTACCTACTCGTGAAGAGATTATGGCACAGTTTTCAAACGCAAAGTATTTCAGCAAGCTAGATTCTTCTTCAGGATTTTGGCAAATGAAGCTGGATGAGCCAAGTTCCAAACTATGTACTTTCAACACTCCGTTTGGAAGATACAGATTACTCAGACTACCTTTTGGCGTTGCTTTAGCTCCTGAAGTTTATCACAAAACAATCAACATGATATATGAGCATTTGGAAGGAGTTGATACCTCAATGCATGACATCATCATTTGGGGTGCCACCAGAGCTCAACATGACGAAAGACTGAAAGCTGTGCTAGAAGCAACAAGAAAAGCAAACCTGTAGCTGAATAAAGAGAAATGTCAGCTAGGTGCAACAGAATTGACATTTGTGGGAGATATCCGAAGCAGTGAAGGTATCAGACCAGACCCATGAAAAGTGTCCGCTATAGAAAACATGCCAAGGCCACAATGCAAAAAAGATGTGCAACGGTTTAATGGGATGATCACTTTCATGGGAAAATTCATACCCAACCTGTCAGAAAAGATGAGACAACTAACTGAGAAGAAGATAGAATGGCAATGGAATCATGAGCATGAAAAGGCTGGGAATGAACTGATGAAGCTGCTCACAGAGGAACCAGTACTGAAATTCTATGATCCAGAAAAAACAATCAAAGTATAATCGGATGCATCACAGAGTGGGCTTGGTGCAGTACTTCTACAAAAACATGAGGACTGGCAACCCGTAGCATATGCATCACGTTCGATGAAGGATCCGGAAACACGTTATGCACAGATTGAAAAAGAACTGCTCAGCATCACGTATGCCTGTCAGAGATTTCATCAATTTGTGTCAGGACAAGAAATCAGCGTGGAGACTGATCACAAGCCCTTGATGATGATGATGATGATCAGGCTGCAACGCTACTCATTGGTTGCATACACCCCTGGAAAACTGATATATACAGCTGACACGCTATCCAGAGCTGTTGACCCAAAAGAGCACCTTCCTCTGAACACAAAAGAGCACTCGAAGGCAAGACTGGCTGAAGAAGTTGAAGCTTATGTACACATGATCACAAGTGCATTGCCAGTTGCAGATGCAAAGATGGAGATTATACGGGTGGAAACAAACAACAATGAGACACTGAAACAATTGAAACAAATCGTCAAAAATGGATGGCCCGAAGTGAAACAAAATTGTTCACCAGACGCAGCAGAATATTGGAATTACAGGATGGAGTTATCTGTAGTGCACAACATCATATACAAAGGCAGTAAGATTGTCATTCCAAAGACGTTCAGAAATGAAATGCTCAAAAAGATTCATGAAGGAAAAGAGCATGACAACTGATGTTCTGGCCTAGAATGAATCAAGACATCACAGATCAAGTGTCGAGATGTACAATTTTCCTCAAATATCAAGCAAATCAACCGGCAGAACCACTACACCCACACCAAGCACCAGAAAGACCATACCAGAAGGTGGGTGCTGACCTGTTTTCATGTCAAGGTAAAGATTATCTTTTGGTTACTACTCCCTGTATCCAGAGGTTTGCAGACTGCAAGCTACAACAGCAGAAACAGTGATACCATGCATGAAGGCCACATTTGCTCGAAACGGGATTGCAAACCAAGTGTTTTCTGATAACGGTCCACAATTCGTCAATGAGAAGTTCAGAAAATTTGCGAAGGAGTGGGACTTTAAACACATAACCTCAAGTCCACATTATCCACAAACCAATGGATTGGTGGAAAGTTCTGTCAAGACTGTGAAACGGCTGATGTACAAGGCAAGAGACAGCGGAACGGATGTCTACCAGAGCTTGCTGGTGTATCGCACAACACCGCTCGAGTGTGGTATGTCTCCGGCCCAGCTACTCATGGGACACGTGCTGAGATCCAACTTACCCATCCCGGAAAACCTGATAACGAGAAAGGAAGGGGAGCAAGTGAGGAAGATCAAAGAACAACAGAAACAAACACAGAAGTTCTACCTTGAAAGTGGAACATGGAACCTACCTGAACTACACACCGGTGACCAAGTATGGTACAAAGACAAAACAGACACATCGTCACAGAAAGGAACTGTTCTGCATCAGGTCCAACCAAGGTTATACAACATTCAGACAGAGGAAGGTGCTGTTTTAAGAAGAAGCCGCTCAGATCTTCTCAAAGAACCAACCATAGCAAGTCAACAAACAGAGACTGTAACAGAGACTGTTATAACCCCTCTAAATCCAGGACATGCTATCCGAAAATCCTCAAGGAAAGTGAAACCACCTGAGAGGCCGATTGAAACAATTTAACTTCTAAGTGATTTCTAAATGATCATGTGGTGAAAAAATGATGTGAATGTTTCATGTAAATGTTTCATTTATTGTTGCAAAATTTGACTTTATTCAAGTTTAAATTTGCTAATGACTGACATAATTAAATTCATTACATTTGTGCACCTGCTGGGTGAGATGCCCTGTCCTAGTGCCTGCCACAATCCGTAAAATAAATGAAATGCCTCTTGTGCAACGCAGAATACTTTATTCATCCTTTTATCAACACATTATTTAAACCTACACAGTTCTTGATGTTGTGGTGGGCACTAGGACCAGTCATCTCACCCAGCAGGTGCACGGGAGGGGGCGGGTATATGTTACATATATTTCACTGCATTTTCTGTTTGAGTTAGATCCACTTGTTAGCCGTTGGAATAAACACGTCTCCACATTCATTCGTGTGTGCTCTTTCCTCAACTGCTACACTGGTGACCCCGACTTTGGAAATATTCATGGCAACAGACGAAGATGTGTCTTCTACGGCCATGTCGCCACGACCGGCGCCCCAACTCGCAGCTGTCGCCTACGCTGCGAAGTTGCCTGAGTTCTGGCACAGCGACCCGGCTTCGTGGTTCCAGCATATGGAAGCGCTTTTCCACCTACGAGGCATCACGACAGATGAGGTCGTGGCGTCCCTCGACCATCCGACAACACATCGCATGATGCAGCTTCTGCGCCCGCCTCCACGATGCGGGAAGTACGACGCGCTCAGACAACTGCTGCTCAGGCGGTTCACGCTATCGGCCTCTGAGAGAGCAGACAGACTTCTTTCCCTTCCCGGACTCAGCGACTGAACAGCAGTGGATCTCATGGACAAAATGCTGTCACTGTTAAATTCGGATGATGGCGGTTTCCTTTTCCCCCACATATTCCTTCGCCAGCTACCACCTGCAGTGCGCGCCGTGCTAGCTAACTCTACGTGCCTAGCCACCGGCGACTATCGTGGTTTGGCGGAAGAAGCAGACAGAGTGCTTGTGGCGACACGGCGGTTCGCCGTGCAAAGCGTGACGGCCGAACCCCTCGGTGAAGTGGCATCAAGCATCGATCCGACCGTCGTGGCCGAAGTGGGATCGCAGAAGCGGCGCAGGAAGGCCATCTGCTTTTTCCATCGACGATTTGGCGCCAAGGCTCAATGCTGCGTTACCCCCCTGCTCCGACGAGGCTCCGGGAATCTCCAACACCCAGTAGCAGCCGTGGGCGCCGGCAACGAAAGCGAGCTGCTTTTCATCACGGACTCCTCGTCAGGTAGACGTTTTCTTATGGACAGCGGGGCACAAGTAAGCCTGCTGACGCCCACTGCGGCGGACAAGACGGCAGGTGGATGCGGGCCTGCCTTGTGCGCAGCTAACGGCTCGCCAACTTTGGCTCCAGGTCGGTGACTGTGCGCTTCCACTAACGGGAATTCAAGTGGAATTTTATTGTTGCCTCGATCACAGTTCCGATAATCGTCGCAGATTTTTTATGTGCCCACGGACTACTTGTGGACATTTCTAACCGTCGTTTGACGTAATTTACGAACGTCTGCTGACCGATTTCCCGCCTTTTCCAATTCCGATACATCCCCACGGTCGACCCGCCAGTTTTTGCCCGCGCTCGTCGCCTCGACGCGGCAAAATTGCCAATGGCGAAAGGGGAGTTCGCGCTTGGGCATCGTGAGGCGTTCCAACAGCCCGTGGGCCTCACCATGACACATGGTGCCCAAAAGTGACGGTTCTTGGCGGCCGTGCGCTGATTTTCGTCGGCTAAACAATATGACCACAATATGACCACACATGACAGATCGTGGTTATCACCAGGTGCCGGTACGGGCAGAGGATGTCCCGAAAACTGCGGTAAATAACCTTATTTGGCCTTTTTGAATTTCTCAGCATGCCTTTTGGCCTGAAGGGGGCAACACAGACCTTTCAAAGACTGATGCACTCAGTCTTGCAAGGCCTCGATTTTGTATTCGTCTTTCTAGATGACGTCCTTGTGGCCAGCCCTTCACCGGAGGAACACCTGTCGCACTTAACTAAGGTTTTCAAGTGTCTTGATTCGCACGGCCTTATCGTTAATCCTGTGAAGTGCCAATTCGGTCTGTCCGAGATCGATTTCTTGGGGTACCGCATTTCTCCACAGGGTGCCATGCCCTTCACTGCCAAAGTGCAGGCAGTGGTGGACTTCCCCCGCCCGGCCAGAGTTAAGGCTCTGCAGGAGTTTTTGGGCATGGTTACTTTTTATAACCAGTTCCTACCTCACGCAGCCGACCTCCTTCAACCCCTCTATGGCGCATTGAGAAAAAAGAAGGCTAATGACCCCGTCGAGTGGCCCCCGCAACAAGCACAGTCCTTTCAACGAGCCAAGGAAGCTCTTGCGGGTGCAACTCTTCTGGTCCACCCGATCTAAACCGCACAGGTGGCCTTGACTACCTATGCATCTGATGTTGCCGTAGGGGCTGTGGTCGAGCAGCTTGTGGAAAACGAATGGCATCCCCTTGCATTTTTCAGTCGGAAGCTGCAAGATAACGAACGCAAGTATAGTGTTTTCGACATAGAGTTGTTAGCACTCTATCTTGCGACGCACCATTTTTGTTTCCTCCTCGAGGGGCGCCGGTTCACTGCATATGTGGATCACAAATCACTCACATTCGCCATGTGACTGAACCGTAGTCGGCCCGACAGCAACAGCATTTAGCGGCTGTTTCAGAATTATAACAGACATTCGGCACGTGGCCGATTATTTGTCATGCGTGATCGTGTGTCCCGGGTTACGAAAGGACGTCAGGAAGTGGGCAGCTGCATGCGTGGCATGTCAGCGCGCCAAAGTCCACAGGCACACCCAGGCAAATCTGGAAACCTTTCCGATTCCGGCCAGGAGATTTGACCACGTCCATGTGGATCTGGTCGGGCCCCTCCTTCCTTCGCAGGGTTGCACACATCTCCTCACTATGGTCGATCAGGCCACTAGGTGGCCGGAAGCAGTCCCCCTGTCATCCACGACCTCGGCAGACATTGCCCGCGCATTTCTGTCATCCTGGGTCGCACGTTTTGGCACGCCATCCGACATCACTTCGGACAGAGGCTCCCAGTTTGTGTCCGAGCTCTGGTCAGCCATGGCGCAGTCCTTGTGTGTGCAGGTACACCGCACTATGGCCTACCACCCGCAGGCTAACGGGATGTGCTAACGTTTCCACCCATAACTTAAAGCCGTGCTACGGGCCGCACTATCGGACGGTAACTGGGTCGACCGGCTTCCGTGGGTCCTGCTCGGGTTACGTTCGGCCCCAAAAGAAGACCTTAACGCCGCTCCGGCAGAGTTGGTATTCGGTTAGCCACTCTGCGTTCCTGGTAAATTTCTGCCTGAAGCTTCGGGTACACCTTCTTTCCCCCTTTTGCCAGGAGAGCCCCTGACTCCAGCACCATTTCACCACTGCGTCCCCAAAGTATTCGTTCCGTCTGCTCTTAGGTCAGCCCGGTTTGTTTTTGTGCGTCACGATGCCCACCGCTCTCCCCTCCGGCCGCCGTACGATAGCCCTTTTAGAGTGTTCGAGCCTGGGAGAAGAGGTTTGCGCTCGATATGGGTGGGCGAAGGAGGGCATTTCAATAGACAGACTCAAACCGGCTCATTTAGTTGCAGGCGAGGACGTTTCGCCGGCCCAGGTCCCACGTCGCGGACGCCCTCCGAAACCTCCAGCCTCACCGCGGCATGCCAGGGTTGAGTGTCGTTCCCCCACTCAGGTCTCACCCGGATCACCTGCCCAAATTAGTTCACCTTCACCACCGAACGACGGACTGCGTAGTCGTTGTGGCAGGCTGGTCAAGCCCCATGCAAAATTTTCACCTTGACCTTCCTTCTGGGTGTTCTGGAAGGGCTGTGTGGCGGGCACTAGGACCAGTCATCTCACCCAGAAGGTGCACGGCAGGGGGCGCGTTAATGTTACATATATTTCACTGCATTTTCTGTTTGAGTTAGATCCACTTGTTACCCGTTGGAATAAACACGTCTCCACATTTAGTCGTGTGTGCTCTTTCCTCAACGGCTACAATGTTATGTTTTGTCAAAAAGTACATTTCTGATATGTATGACCGACCTTGCTTTTGTAGTTATGTAGCCCATGATATCCATCCGTACATATACATCCCTGTGATGTTTTGGTTATAAATTTGTAATGCACCCTAATGTATTTCAGAAATATGATGGTGCACTTCCTGTGGAGCTTCGATCCTTTGCCGTTGATCCTCAAATTACATCCTTGGAGGTGCTGCAGCATATTCTAATTAAAGCTTTTGATTTGACTGGGTAACTAAAATGTTTTTGACTTTAAAAGTATCAAGTCAATTTGATTGCAATATGCCAAAATGTTGCTTGTTTTCGAAAACCAGGAGGCGGAATTTTGAGATCAGTTACATGTCTCGAGGTGTTGGCGTTGCAGAGATGTACCTGACTTTAACATCTGATCGGGATTTGGATGTTGCATTTGCCAGTGCAGCCGAACCATATTTACAACTCAAGATGGACATGAAACCATCAGAAGACAGTAAGAACACAAATAACAGTCCTCCACATCATTCCACTCATGCATTTAAAAAAAAATAGATTTACACAAATTACTTCAGTTTGAAATGCTTTCTGAAACTAAGGTCAGAAATGTTTGCTGTTTAAATGTAATACAATCGGGAAAGACTCTCTTGAATCTTTCATGTTTAAAAATGTTGGTAAATGCGAATGCATTAACAATGTGTCACTGTTTGTTTAATTTGAGGTCCTGTGATGGAAGACTGGGATATCATCAGTGCCAAAGATGTGATTGGCTCTGAGCAGCTTCTTTCAGAGAGGACCAGATCCTTGGCAACTGCAGCACTTCCTTTCACCCAGTCTTTAATGTCTCAGGTCCATTTTTAACCAAGACTATCCAAACCTTTAACTTCCACACAGTGCATCTCCGTTGTCATTCGGCTCTCATGAATTTGTGTTTAGGTCGGCCGGACACTGACACGAGTCCAGCAAGCCTTCAGCTGGTCTTATGGGGAAGAGCTCAAACCTTTCAAGCCCCCGTTGAGTGACAGTGAGTTTCACAGTTATCTCAATGGTCTAGGACAGTTGACACGACCAGAGGACCTAAGGCTGCGGATCTACCATGGTGGTGTTGAACCGTCACTGCGCAAGGTGGGGGTTCGTACATCTGCTAAAATATTTAAGTAAAGACTTCCCACTGATCCTTCTTGCAAATAATTAAACATCGCCCCCTGCAAAAAAACAAACAAACAAACAAACAAATACACTAATTGTAGTTAACATTCTGGACTCTGGGGACATTTTTGATTACAGTGAGACCTCAGCCTTCGAACTTAATTGGTTCCCAGACAGAGTGTGTAAGCCAGAAAGTGTGTATCACAAAAAAAAATTCCCAAAGGAAACCATTAAAATGGGAATAATCCGTTCCCAGGTTTCCATAAAATATACTTTTAAACTAAATAAGCCTTAAAACTACACACACCATACCTTATTCTATGTATAATAAATGTGCTATTGTATTGTAATGAAAAAAAAATACACTGCACTGTATAATAATAATAACAATAATAATACATTTAATTTACAAGCGCCTTTCTGAACACTCAAGGACACTTTACAACAAAGACAACACACAAAACAGTAAAATCATGCATAAAGCAATAAATAATAAAACAGCATAATAAATTAGACCATGTAAGCAAGTTTAAAGAGGTGGGTTTTCAGGTGAGATTTGAAAGTAGGAAGGGAGTCAATGTTGCGGATGTTGGGTGGAAGTGAGTTCCAGAGTTTAGGAGCGGAGCGGCTGAAAGCTCTGCACCCCATCGTTGTGAGACGGGCAGAGGGCGTGTAGAGGTGGAGGGAGGAAGAGGATCTGAGGGCCCGAGTAGGAACGGAGATTTGAATTAGGTCAGACAGATAGGGGGGGCAAGGTTATGGATGGCTTTAAATGTAAACAGAAGTATCTTGAATTCAATACGGAGTTTAACAGGGAGCCAGTGGAGCTGTTGGAGGACAGGAGTGATGTGGTGAAATGAGGGGGTTTTTGTGATGATCCGGGCTGAGGAATTTTGGACTAGTTGGAGTTTATGGAGACATTTTTGATTGACCCCGAAAAGAAGTGAATTACAATAATCGATACGGGAGGTGACGAGACTGTGGACGAGGATAGCAGTGGTGTGAGGGGTGAGAGAGGGACGGAGACGATTGATATTGCGGAGGAGAAAATATGCAGACCGGGTTATGTTATTTATGTGGGAGTGAAAAGATAGTGTGCTATCAAGGATGACACCCAGGCTCTTAACCTGAAGGGCGGGGGACACGGTAGAATTGTCAATGGTGAGAGAGAAACTGTTTGCTTTGTGAAGGGTGGATTTTGTACCGACAAGGAGAAGTTCAGTTTTTTCGCTGTTTAGTTTGAGAAAGTTATGAGAAAACCAGGATTTGATTTCTGAGAGGCAAAGTGTAAGGGATGCAGGTGGAAGAGAGGCGTCGGGTTTACTGGAGAGGTAGAGCTGGGTGTCATCCGCGAAGCAGTGAAAATGAATTCCAAATTTGCGGAAGATATCACCAAGGGGAAGAAGGTATATAATAAAGAGAAGGGGCCCCAGGACAGAACCTTGGGGCACACCAGAAGACACAGGGGAGGACCGTGAAGTGAATGAGGTAATTTGGATAAACTGTGAGCGGCCAGTGAGGTAGGAGTGAAATAAATAATAAAGTCACTTTAGTTACATTTGTGATGGTCGTTGATGGCTCTTAATTGACACCTGTTGCTTTCTGACTTGTAATGTCTTAGGAAACTGAGGCGTCACATTATCATTCATCATGTTGATGATTCTCATAGCCTTTTCTGGATGGAACTGTTCAATAAAAGCCTGAACAAATGATATCCTCTGTGTTGAGGACCTCATTATGGTCAGCAACAAGCTCCTCGATGTCATCTGCATCCACTTCGAGTCCAGTAGGTGCTGGCAGAGAATTTATTACAACAAAAGGCGCGAGTCCAATGATTCCACGGACGCGAAATAAAACGCGTCATTAGTCACGTGAAAGCATCGACTAAATAACGCCTTTGTGTAAACTTTACACAAAGGCGTTATTTAGTCGATGTGAGAAACACGAACAAGGTGTTCGTTTGTGGCGTCACATGTGCACACCGCGGCTGTCATGTGAATCTCAGCCTGACACATCTCTCACGCTGTGTGTCACTTCCCTGAGAGTAACATTCTTCATTTCCACCATTGCAACCATCCTTCGCCTAAAAGCTTTACAGTGTTGTGTAAACTTTAGACAAAGGCGTTATTTAGTCGATGCTTTCACGTGACTAATGACGCCGAAATTGTCACGTGCGAGTTGACAGCTGGTGCGGCGCCGCTGCTCGCGACACTTCAGTTTCATTTCATTTCAACGAGTCGCTGAAGACTGTAAAGCTTTTAGGCGAAGGATGGTGGCTGAGATTCACATGACAGCCGCGGTGTGCACATGTGACGCCACAAACGCACACCTCGTTCGTGTTTCTCAATGATCGCGTTCTCCTCGACGGTGATTTTATTTTTTGTGTCTTCTCCGGCTGAACACGAGCCTGTGGTGGGTTTTTTTTTCGGGCCCATAATAGTAAAATTATCTGCAAAAAGCTCCTCGGAGGCGATTGACGTGTGAATTCAGAGAGAGGGGCGTCGAAAGTAGCGCCGGCTGGAGCGCTGTTCGGTCCTGTGCTTCCGTCGAAGATCCGAAGATCACTCCGCCAGTTCCGAAGAACACTCCGCCAGCCGTGGTGGGTGTATATCGCGAAAAGTAGTGCGTATTTCAAGGTTTGATTTTCATAAATTTGACGTTCGTAAGACGAAAAGTTCGTAAGATAAGGTGTTCGTAAGCTGAGGTCTCACTGTAGTTTACATTCACTGCCATTCCCGAATTAATTTGGGAATTGAAAATGTGACGTGGAGCGCCATTCCCAAATTTGTTCGGATTTTGGTTTTTATTGTGGGGCTGGGGAGGGATGCCAATAAAGCACTGGTCAGACCTCTGGCAAGGTTTTTTTCCTCCCACGAGGGGACAGCATTTGCCTTTTTAACAGCCGCCCCATTTCTAGCTCAGATACAGTAACTTCAGAACCATATAACTTAGGAATTAACTCCTTTTTTTCTGATGAATGAAGAGAGTCTAAGATTTCTAACGCTGCATTGAATGTTTATGTAGTCCTAAAATTCAATATTCTGTGGGTCCTGGAATGAAAATGACAAAAACCCTGGCACTGGAGTGGAAACATTTTTGCCATCGTCTTGCAGTGAATTAGTTAATTTTAGTATAAGTCTCCACGGCATTCATGACATGAAAGTGTCAATTTTGGGGGGAAAATTGGATGTTGTGTTGCATTGCAATGCCATTTTTCTTCTGTTGTTTTTAGGTTGTTTGGCGCTACCTCCTTAACGCCTACCCGGATGGACTAAGTGGACAGGAACGAATGGACTATATGAAACGAAAGACGAGAGAGTACGACCAGTTGAAGAAAGAATGGACGGCCCACGTCAGTCAGGAGGATCTTGAGTTCATCCGGGGAAATGTACTCAAAGACGTTTTAAGGACAGACCGTGCCCATCCGTACTACGCAGGCTCAGAAGACAGTCCACATCTGACCGCTCTCACAGACCTGCTTACTACCTTTGCCATCACTCACCCACAGGTGTTTGTTTACATCTTTTTTTGGCTTTTATTGAATGTGTCCATCTCAAACTCTCAAAATAACAATGATACAGTTGCTGTTGGTTTCATGATTTCTCAGTTTTTTTTTTCATTTGAACTAAATACCAAATACTATATATATATATATGTGTGTGTATGTGTATATGTGTATGTGTACGTATATGTATATATCAGAATCAGAATCATCTTTATTGCCAAGTATGTAGAACACACAAGGAATTTGTTTCCGGTAGAACACGCTGCACTAGTATCGTCGTCAAAAAAAAACTGCTAAGTGGCACTATACAGTTCCATTTTGGCTACTGTTGAAAGAGTTCAAAGAGTTCAAAGAGTTAATGGCTTGGGGGAAGAAGCTGTTTAAATATCTGCTGGATTTGGTGCGCATGGATCGGTAGCGCCTGCCTGAGGGGAGTAGCTGGAAAAGGTGGTGTGCAGGGTGTGGAGGGTCCAGTAGGATTTTCCGTGCCCTAGTTTGGATTCTTGCAGTGTGCAAGTCTTCGAGAGTGGGTAGGGCGGTGCCAATGATTTTTTTTCTGCCGTCTTAACTGTCCGTTGAAGTCGGATTTTGTCCATTTTTGTGGCGGCCCCGAACCAAACGGTTATGGAAGAACACAGGATGGATTCGATGACAGCCGTTTAGAAATGTTGCAGCACCTCCTGTGGCAGGCCATGTTTCTTTAGCAGCCTCAGGAAGTACAGTATATATATATATATATATATATATATATATATATATATATATATATATATATATATATATATATATATATATATATATATATATATATATATATATACAGTAAAGTCTCGTTATATCGATATTCAAGGGAGTCCGAAAAAATATCGATATAACCGGGACTATCGATATATCCGACCCTGTTTGCATGTAATTTTCTCCGTGCGTGCATAGAAATAGTATCGATATAACCGGGACTATCGATATATCCGATATCGATATAACGAGACTTTACTGTATATATATATATATATATATATATATATATATATATATATATATATATATATATATATATATATATATATGTGTCCTCGTCTCACCCCTCATGGGTGGTGTCTGTCCCCCATTTTTCTGGACCGAGATGTCCGATGTTGTTCCCGGGATCTGTTGCAACCACTCGTCGAGTTTGGGGGTCACTGCCCCGAGTGCTCCGACCACCACAGGCACGACTGTCACCTTTACCTTCCAGGCTCTCTCCAGCTCCTCTCTGAGCCCTTGGTATTTCTCAATTTTCTCATGTTCCTTCTTTCTGATGTTTCCATCACTCGGGACCGCTACATCCACAACGGCTTTCCTTTCCCCTTTATCTATGAGCACGATATCTGGTTGGTTGGCCATTACCATCTTGTCAGTCTGTATCTGGAAGTCCCACAGGATCTTTGCTCGGTCATTCGCCACCACTTTGGGAGGTGTTTCCCATTTTGACCTTGGGGTTTCCAGTCCATACTCCGCACAGATATTTCGGTAGACTATGCCAGCCACCTGGTTATGGCGCTCCATGTAGGCTTTCCCTGCCAGCATCTTACACCCTGCAGTTATGTGTTGGATTGTCTCAGGTGCCTCTTTGCACAACCTACACCTTGGGTCTTGTCTGCTGTGGTATATCCCTGCCTCAATGGGTCTGGTGTTCAGGGCCTGCTCTTGGGCAGCCAGGATGAGTGCCTCTGTGCTGCCCTTTAGGCCAGCCCTCTCTAGCCACTGATAGGACTTCTTGAGATCAGCCACTTCTGCTATGGTTCGGTGGTACATCCCGTGTAGGGGCTTTTCCTCCCATGATTGTCCCTCATCCAGCACCTCATCCTCTGTTCCCCATTGTCTGAGACATTCTCTGAGTACATCATCCGTTGGAGTCTTCTCTTTGATGTATTCATGGAGCTTGGATGTTTCATCCTGGACAGTGGCTCTCACACTCACTCGTCCCCAGCCTCCTTCCTTACGGCTTGTGTACAGTCTCTGGACTTGGGATGGAACCCTCCGTGCATGGTGAGGCGTTTTCGGGTCTTAACATCCGTGGTCTGAATCTCTTCCTTTGGCCACCTTATTATTCCTGCAGGGTATCTGATCACTGGCAGAGAATAGCTGTTTATTGCCGGGTCTTGTACTTGCCATTGAGCTGGCTTCTGAGGACTTGCCTCACCCGCTGGAGGTATTTGGTCGTAGCCGATTTCCTTGTTGCTAATTCGAGGTTGCCATTGGACCGAGGTACTTGTAGCTGTTTTCAATATCTGCTATTGTTCCTTCAGGGAGTGAGACCCCTTCAGTGTGGACTACCTTGCCCCTCTTAGTCACCATCCGACTACATTTCTCCAGCCCGAATGACATTCCAATATCACTGCTGTAGATGTGTGTGGATCAGGGAGTCTATGTCCCTTTCGCTCTAGCATACAGCTTTATGTCATCCATGTAGAGGAGGTGACTGATCGTAGCTCCATTTCTGAGGCGGTATCCATAGCCTGTCTTGGCGATTATCTGGCTGAGGGGGTTCAGTCCTATGCAGAACAGCAACGGGGAGAGTGCATCACCTTGGTATATGCCACATTTGAATGACACTTGCGTTAGTGGCTTGCCATTGGCTTCAAGTGTGGTTTTCCACATCGTCATCGAGTTTGCAACGAAGGCTCTCATGGTCCTGTTGACCTTATACAACTCCAAGCATTCAGTGATCCATGTGTGTGGCATCGGTCATATGCTTTCTTGTAATCAATCCAGGCTGTGCACAGGTTGGTATGTCGGGACCTGCAGTCTTGTGCGACTGTTCTGTCAACCAGCAGCTGATGTTTGGCACCTCTAGTATCTCTACTAATGCCTTTCTATGCTTTGCTCATGTATTGATCCATGATGTCAGAATCAGAATCATCTTTATTGCCAAGTATGTAGAACACACAAGGAATTTGTTTCCGGTAGAACACGCTGCACTAGTATCGTCGTAAAAAAAAACTGCTAAGTGGCACTATACAGTTCCATTTTGGCTACTGTTGAAAGAGTTCAAAGAGTTAATGGCTTGGAGGAAGAAGCTGTTTAAATGTCTGCTGGATTTGGTGCGCATGGATCGGTAGCGCCTGCCTGAAGGGAGTAGCTGGAAAAGGTGGTGGGCAGGGTGCGGAGGGTCCAGTAGGATTCTCCGCGCCCTAGTTTGGATTCTTGCAGTGTGCAAGTCCTCGAGAGTGGGTAGGGCGGTGCCAATGATTTTTTCCGCCATCCTAACTGTCCGTTGAAGTCGGATTTTGTCCATTTTTGTGGCGGCCCCGAACCAAACGGTGATGGAAGAACACAGGATGGATTCGATGACAGCCGTGTAGAAATGTTGCAGCACCTCCTGTGGCAGGCCATGCTTCTTTAGCAGCCTCAGGAAGTACATTCTCTGTTGGGCCTTTTTCAGGATAGAGTTGGTGTTGACCTCCCACTTCATGTCCTGGGAGACTGTGATTCCCAGGAACTTGAACGTGGCGAGTAGAATGGCTTGCAGTTGAGAGACAGCGATTCCAAACCAGGGCTGCAGTGTGCGTCGAGCATCGTGACATCGGTGCACCATTCTTCGTTGATGTAGAAGCATAGTCCACCGCCTTTGGATTTCCCCGATTGCTCCGTGTCACGGTCGGCCCGAAGGAGACGGAATCCGGGTAGGTGTAGCGCGGAATCCGGGTGGCGGTCACTGAGCCAAGTCTCAGTGAAGCACAGCGCAGCAGAGCGGGCAAACGTTTTATTGGTCTTTGTGAGAAGCAGAAGTTCGTCCATCTTGTTTGGTAGTGAGCGTAGATTAGCGAGGTGGATCGATGGGAGCGGCGTTCGAAATCCACGCTGCCGTATCTTGACGAGCACGCCGGCTCGCTTCCCCCTCCTACGCTGGCGTCTCAAAGCTCCTTACAGAGCTGCTACGCCGCTCGCGAGCAGCCCCGAAAAACCTTGTAGATTTTGGTGTGTCGGTGAAAATAGTCCAAGAGTGGATTCCCCAATGCTCAGTAACTCTTCCCTCGTGTAACTGAGTCGCGTAGGATCGCAAAAAAACAAATGAAAATGACAAAACCAGGAACAATACTAGGGAGCGTGTGACCGAGGCTGCCATCCGCGGCGCCATCTTGGTTCCAACCATGTCCACTTATCTTAGCCGCAATGATGCCTGACATGTTGTGGAGAGACAGGTTATTGGCCGATAGTTGGAAGGAACTGCACCCTTTTAGGAATCCTTCATGATCAGGATTGTTCGCCCTTCGGTTAGCCATCCTGGGTGAGTCCCATCCATCAGCAACTGGTTCATTTGTGCTGCTAGGCGCTCGTGGAGAGCTGTGAGTTTCTTTAGCCAGTAGGTGTGGACCATATCCGGGCCTGGTGCCGTCCAGTTTTTCATACCTGAGACTCTTTCTTGTATATCTGCCGCTGTGATGGTAACTGAGTTCTGTTCAGGGAGGTTGCTCACCAGCCATTGTGCGCTGCTGTTATGTGCGACCTCCTTCTCCCATATGCCTTTCAGTTTCCAGCCTTGGAGGATCTGCTCTGCTGTTAGAACCCTGCCACTGAGCGTACACTTTCGCAGGTTGTGTTGCAAACAGCCTGTTTATTCTTCTAGCCTCATTCTCTTTCGTGTACCTCTTTAGGCGACTGGTCAAGGCCTGGAGCCTTTGTTTGGCAGTTTCGAGTGCTTCAGGTATGGTTATCTGCATGTACCTCTTGGGTATTGGCCTTTTATTGACACCTCTCTGGGTCTCCGTCAATTGACTCACATCTTTCCGAGCCGCCTTGATCTTGGCCTCCAACCGTCTTTTCCATGGTAGGTAATGAATCTCGTGGCTCTCATGGTTGCTCTTGTAGCCAAGCATGTCTAGGATCACTGATGCTGAGGTGTATATCAGCTCATTGGTTTCCGTGATCGTTCCGGTCGGGATCGTTCTCAGTGCTGCATTCACAGTTTCCATGAGACTTTCAGGTGGTACTTCACATAGCCGTTGTAATCGGTGCCTTCGTTGCCCAGTTTTCATTCTTGCCATGATCTTATCTCTCAGGTCATTTGCTGCCTCGCTCAGCATTTCATTTATTGGGGCTGGCTTCCCAATCTCATTATTCATTGGGGCTTGCCTCCCAATCTCTGGTTGAATATATATATATATATATATATATATATATATATATATATATATATATATATATATATATATATATATATATATATATATATATATATATATATATATATATATATATATATATATATATATATATATATATATATATATATATATATATATATGTATGTATAT
Organism: Hippocampus bargibanti; assembly: GCF_051943395.1. NCBI lineage: Eukaryota > Metazoa > Chordata > Actinopteri > Syngnathiformes > Syngnathidae > Hippocampus > Hippocampus bargibanti. Next base: position 21,581,613 of record NC_142734.1, read on the forward strand.
GTATATATTATATATATATGCCTTATCAACTGAGCTATCCAGCCGCTATATATATATATATATATATATATATATATATATATATATATATATATATATATATATATATATTTCGATGAGAAGGTTTCTTCAGCCGTCATCTGTGCAATTTTGAAGGTTTCGGACGTTTCGCCTCCTATCCAAGAGGCTTCGTCAGCGAACTAAAGTCTGACTGGTCGTATCGGCCCCATTTATATATCCCTAATGTCCAGGCATGGCGGCGCCGGACACAGCTATGATAGGTCCCTACTCTCAGGTTGGGGGGAGCAGAGAACCCCTCCCTGTGGCCCCACTGATTGTTTCTACATTCCTGACTAACGACTGGCCTATTTCCCCCACTCCCACCGGTATCACCTCATCAGCATTACGAATGTTGCCTAACCTGTTTTGCCTAAGCAAGCTATTGTATGAACAATTGTATGAACGATCCAAATTGAACCTCACCCCACCAGACCGGTTTAAAGAAGGATTTTTGTTGTTTTATAAGAATCGCTTCTTTTACCCCCCTTTCAAACCAGAGAGTAGGGACCTATCATAGCTGTGTCCGGCGCCGCCATGCCTGGACATTAGGGATACATAAATAGGGCCGATACGACCAGTCAGACTTTAGTTCGCTGACGAAGCGTCTTGGATAGGAGGCGAAACGTCCGAAACCTTCAAAATTGTACAGATGACGGCTGAAGAAACCTTCTCATCGATGGACCACTCCTGTACGACTGAGAGCTTACACAGACATATGTATATATATATGTATGTGTATATATGTATATATATATATGTATGTGTATATATATATATATATATATATATATATATATATATATATATATATGTATATATATATATATATATATATACGGCTGGATAGCTCAGTTGATAAGGCATCGGTTTGGCATATGGGAGACGAGGGTTCCCGCAGAGAAAATGAGCACAATGACATCATCCAGTGTGGGTCCTTGGGCAAGACCCTTCACGCTAATGCCTACCTCATACAATGATGAGAGACAATAAATGGAATGACATGCCGGCTCAGACGTCGCCCGGCCAAACAAGGTCTGCGTCAGGTGCTGGGGAACCAGAGCACCCTGATGAAAAATGGGCTACTGGAACAAAGCGGAGATGGACGAGATGCGATAACATGGCTCTGTTGGAATGCTACTACTCAAGCAACCCTAGTCAGAGGGGTTACATGCGAAGAATGGGGGCTGAATGGTTACTTCGAAACCCACAGTCACGGTTGACCACGAAACAACTAGTAGCTCAGTGTTCCAATATCCACAAACGGCAATTGCTATCACAACTTGAGATTGATGAGGTACAACACAAATTCCGAGGTGACGGGCCCCAGGCTGCCACATCAGGGGAAGAGGTTCAACCAGAGATTGGGAGGCAAGCCCCAATGAATGATGAGATTGGGAAGCCAGCCCCAATGAATGAAATGCTGAGCGAGGCAGCAACTGACCTGAGAGATAAGATCATGGCAAGAATGAAAACTGGGCAACGAAGACACCGATTACAACGGCTATGTGAAGTACCACCTGAAAGTCTCATGGAAACTGTGAATGCAGCACTGAGAACGATCCCGACCGGAACGATCACGGAAACCAATGAGCTGATATACACCTCAGCATCAGTGATCCTAGAGATGCTTGGCTACAAGAGCAACCATGAGAGCCACGAGATTCATTACCCACCATGGAAAAGACGGTTGGAGGCCAAGATCAAGGCGGCTCGGAAAGATGTGAGTCAATTGACGGAGATCCAGAGAGGTGTGAATAAAAGGCCAATACCCAAGAGGTACATGCAGATAACCATACCTGAAGCACTCGAAACTGCCAAACAAAGGCTCCAGGCCTTGTCCAGTCGCCTAAAGAGGTACACGAAAGAGAATGAGGCCAGAAGAATAAACAGGCTGTTCGCAACACAACCTGCGAAAGTGTACGCTCAGTGGCAGGGTTCTAACAGCAGAGCAGACCCTCCAAGGCTGGAAACTGAAAGATACTGGAAAGGCATATGGGAGAAGGAGGTCTCACATAACAGCAGTGCACAATGGCTGGTGACTCTGAAAGAGGAGCACAGCAACCTCCCTGAACAGAACCCAGTTACCATCACAGCAGCAGATATACAAGGAAGAGTCTCAGGCATGAAAAACTGGACGGCACCAGGCCCGGATATGGTCCACACCTACTGGCTAAAGAAACTCACAGCTCTCCACGAGCGCCTAGCAGCACAAATGAACCAGTTGCTGATGGATGGGACTCACCCAGGATGGCTAACCGAAGGGCGAACAATCCTGATCATAAAGGATTCCTCAAAGGGTGCAGTTCCTTCCAACTATCGGCCAATAACCTGTCTCTCCACAACATGGAAGCTCATGTCAGGCATCATTGCGGCTAAGATAAGTGGACACATGGATCAATACATGAGCAAAGCACAGAAAGGCATTAGTAGAGATACTAGAGGTGCCAAACATCAGCTGCTGGTTGACAGAACAGTCGCTCAAGACTGCAGGTCCCGACATACCAACCTGTGCACAGCCTGGATTGATTACAAGAAAGCATATGACTCGATGCCACACACATGGATCACTGAATGCTTGGAGTTGTATAAGGTCAACAGGACCCTGAGAGCCTTCGTTGCAAACTCGATGAGGATGTGGAAAACCACACTTGAAGCAAATGGCAAGCCACTAACGCAAGTGTCCATCAAATGTGGCATATACCAAGGTGATGCACTCTCCCCACTGCTGTTCTGCATAGGACTGAACCCCCTCAGCCAGATAATCGCCAAGACAGGCTATGGATACCGCCTCAGAAATGGAGCTACGATCAGTCACCTCCTCTACATGGATGACATAAAGCTGTATGCTTAGAGCGAAAGGGACATAGACTCCCTGATCCACACAACCAGGATCTACAGCAGTGATATCGGAATGTCATTCGGGCTGGAGAAATGTAGTCGGATGGTGACTAAGAGGGGCAAGGTAGTTCACACTGAAGGGGTCTCACTCCCTGAAGGAACAATAGCAGACATTGAAAACAGCTACAAGTACCTCGGTATACCACAGGCCAATGGCAACCTCGAACTAGCAACAAGGAAAGCGGCTACGACCAAATACCTCCAGCGGGTGAGGCAAGTCCTCAGAAGCCAGCTCAATGGCAAGAACAAGACCCGGGCAATAAACAGCTATGCCCTGCCAGTGATCAGATACCCTGCAGGAATAATAAGGTGGCCAAAGGAAGAGATTCAGACCACGGATGTTAAGACCCGAAAACTCCTCACCATGCACGGAGGGTTCCATCCCAAGTCCAGCACCCTGAGACTGTACACAAGCCGTAAGGAAGGAGGCCGGGGACTAGTGAGTGTGAGAGCCACTGTCCAGGATGAAACATCCAAGCTCCATGAATACATCAAAGAGAAGGCTCCAACGGATGATGTACTCAGAGAATGTCTCAGACAATGGGGAACAGAGGATGAGGTGCTGGAAGACAGACAATCATGGGAGGAAAAGCCCCTACACGGGATGTACCACCGAACCATAACAGAAGTGGCTGATCTCAAGAAGTCCTATCAGTGGCTAGAGAGGGCTGGCCTAAAGGACAGCACAGAGGCACTCATCCTGGCTGCCCAAGAGCAGGCCCTGAACACCAGAGCCATAGAGGCAGGGATATACCACACCAGACAAGACCCAAGGTGTAGGTTGTGCAAAGAGGCACCTGAGACAATCCAACACATAACTGCAGGGTGTAAGATGCTGGCAGGGAAAGCCTACATGGAGCGCCATAACCAGGTGGCTGGCATAGTCTACCGAAACATCTGTGCGGAGTATGGACTGGAAACCCCAAGGTCAAAATGGGAAACACCTCCCAAGGTGGTGGAGAATGACCGAGCAAAGATCCTGTGGGACTTCCAGATACAGACCGACAAGATGGTAATGGCCAACCAACCAGATATCGTGGTCATAGATAAAGGGGAAAGGAAAGCCGTTGTCGTGGATGTAGCGGTCCCGAGTGATGGAAACATCAGAAAGAAGGAACATGAGAAAATCGAGAAATACCAAGGGCTCAGAGAGGAGCTGGAGAGAGCCTGGAAGGTAAAGGTGACAGTCGTGCCTGTGGTGGTCGGAGCACTCGGGGCAGTGACCCCCAAACTCGACGAGTGGTTGCAACAGATCCCGGGAACAACATCGGATATCTCGGTCTAGAAAAGCGCAGTGCTGGGAACAGCACGGATACTGCGCAGAACCCTCAAGCTTCCTGGCCTATGGTAGAGGACCCGAGCTGAAATGGTGGACAGACACCACCCATGGTGGGTGAGACGAGGATTTTTTTTTTTTTTTTTTTTTTTTTATATATATATATATGGTAATTTGATGCAAGAAAATGTTTCCTCAAGGCTAAAATCATGGGTTCGAACTCAAACCATTTTAGGGGAAGGAGCAAATTCCCCTGTTAAATTTGAATGCATGGATCAGATGAATATGAGACTTTTTTTAAGACATTCGAGGGCAGTTTTGTTCAAAACGGAATTACTGTAATTCATAGTTTCCATTTGAACAAAATTGCCTCTTTTTGGTTGTCTCTGTGAATTGTCAATGTGCATTCTGAACTTTGTGTATGGATTGTTTTTCAGATATCTTACTGTCAAGGAATGAGTGACATCGCTTCACCTATACTCGCTGTGATGGATAATGAAGCACATGCCTTCATTTGTTTTTGCGGCATTATGAAACGCTTGGAGGGCAACTTCCGGCCTGATGGACAATTTATGTCCATTAAATTCCAGCATTTAAAATTGCTTCTGCAGTACTCAGATTATGAATTCTACTCATATCTGGTTTCCCGTGGAGCTGACGACCTTTTCTTTTGCTACCGCTGGCTACTTCTGGAGCTCAAGCGAGAGTTTGCTTTTGATGATGCGCTTCGAATGCTCGAGGTGATGTGGAGTTCGCTACCACCAGATCCACCTGAAACTGAAGTGGAGCTGCTCGGACCACCATTAGAGACGGATAAAATAAATTTTGCCGACAAGGACGTTCCCAGCAGGAGTCGCCCCGTGCGTGACTGGCAAATAAAAGAGAAGCAACGTCGACAATATATGCTTCGACCATCAAGGGAAGAAACTAATGTCGATTGGAATGCTGAAAACTGTCAGAAAACCGGACCTGGTTGTGACAGACGCGCGCCACCAGTGGGTGCGGGTCAGGCGCGTTTTGTGACTCCTTCTGTTGAGGAGAGCTTTGGTGAGTTTAAATACTATTCAAACTGCTTTGAGAAGAAAGATACGAAGCAGCAACAGGGGTTGACTGATGCACAGTCATCGTCACGCATTCCCATGCGTCAGTCCACCACAGATACCGAGGAGGATCCCGAAGAACTAACACCGCTCATAAAACGCTACAGCAATGGATTTTCACCAGGATCATCTCCTCCCGTCCCGCCAGTCTTGAACAGTGGCGCTGTATCACATTCAACTTCAGTCTTCCCTTCCAATTGGTCACTTACTACTCCTGACTCTACCCCAACATTTGGTTTTGCGACCAGCGGAAGAGAGGCCTTATCAAGAACTGTCCCAAAAGTCATCACATCTTCTGCACAATTGCTCAGGAGTTCGGGGTTGAACGTAACAAGCCCGGTTGTAAAAACGTGTGCAACAGCTCATGCCCATGCTCAAAATCGCTCTTTTCTCTCGTCACCAATTTTGCCGTTTGGAAGAAGTCCTTCGCAGCCCGGCTCCAGGTCCTCCTCCAATAACCTTCCTTCCCCTAAAGTTGAGAGCAGTATCAAACCGTGTTCTCTGCCCCCTCCCCAAGAGTTTGGAAAAGGCAATCCCTTCATGCTTTTTTTGTGCTTGTCCATCTTGCTGGAACACCGCAACCACATCATCAAAAACAGCCTGGATTACAATGAGCTGGCGATGCACTTTGATCGCCTGGTGCGGCGCCACAACGTGAGCAGTATCCTGAAGCGAGCCAAGGCCTTATTTGCAGACTATTTGCAGAGTGAAGTGTGGGACTCGGAGGAGGGGGACGAGGTTAGCTCAGACTCTCCAATATTAGCCGCTGCTGCTCAGTACTCGCCACCTTTAACCATCCCTGCCCGTTCCATTTATAGCCCCTTATCATCTCCTCAGTCCTCATCTCGGAACTCGACCTACAACCTGACAACAACCATTCCTTCACCAACAGCTAAAGTCTTCCTTTCACAGATGTGATTTGCACAAGTATTCCTTTCTTGACGTTGTCAGTCACTTCTTAGCAAAGTGGCTCAGTAGGGCGTGGACTATTTTAAACAGCCTCCCATTCTGGAATTGGCTGCTGAGGTATCTATATGCCTGATTATACAATCTAGGAATGATGCCAGGAATGATCATAACATGTTATTTGTATTGTCGCCACTGGGACGTACTTCGATAGAGCTTTCTTTTCCTGCATCCTTCAAAGTTTATAATGCATGCATTTTTTGACTGGATAATCTATTTCAAATAACATTACCTCAGCCACTTCATGCACATCATCCATTTTGCTCTCATTATGTGCTGGTATTTCAATTCAAGTAATGTCTGGACACCAAAAGGTATATTCAATAGTCCTCTATTAAAGTAATCTCATTAACCTGAAATAAAACAAAAAAAACAATCCTCCGTGCAGGGAACGACTGCACTTACAATTCCTATTGAGAAATTAAAATCAGGCTAGCTTTTCAGCAAGCTTTTCTGCAATGTTAAATTCTGGACTGTCACATTATCATCATGTTTAACTTCATCTGGCCGTTTTGAAACCCAGTCTCGCTATCATTTATTATTTATATTTTTAGTCTCTTTTTAGGCTTTGATTGTGTTTTCCCAAGTGCCCATGCATATGAATATGCACACAAAATGGCGTCCTTGAGTTTTTGTTTTCTCTCTGGGCTTTACACAGAGATGGCGAAGTCTACAGTGTCATCTTTTTTTTAAAATAAATACATCATAACTATGTTGCCTTTATTAGTTCGCAATGACACATGAATTCCTGTTTTTTAATATGACAGCCTCCAACAAATGAATGAGAGAGGCTTTACAGAAATTGTGCTCCATTTACTTCATTTATTATCACCCCAAGCTAACTGGAATTGTATTTCTAAACGAGTCCCAGTGAATTATGATATCCTGTAATCATACTATTTATAAATAATTGACCGTATGTAATTATACTGTATGGTCCCCCATTTCAAGGGATGAAACAATTTTGCACTTGATTTTTTTTAGATATTTTTTGCTGTTTAGCCAAATTGAACAAAAGAACCACTTTATGTGTCATTGTGTCATGTAAGTTTTTTAGCTGCCTGAGAGGCTGAGAGAAATTTTCGGCTCTCCAAACCATTTCTTTTGCTGTTGTTGCTTCTGTGTGATTAATAGTTTGACACCTCATAGCATCTGGTGCTGCATTTTAGAGAAGTGCCTCACGCTTGGGAGTCGGATACATTCAAGTGTATTTTCATCTGTGCTAAAAATATCTCCTGCTATGATGTAGAAACTGCTGCCTCTTTGGGTCGATTGAATAAACACCACCTGCTATTTTTCGACAGCTTTTCAAGTAACGGGATTGTACATGTCCTCATTAGCCAGGCAAAAATATGTGAATGTTGGGTCAGGTTGCTTATGTGTGACATGATAAGGAAATTACAGGCTCTTAAAATACCATCAAAACACGACTTTTTCCCACTTTTTGCAGGGTTTTGTATTTCATTTTGGTGAACTTCTATCTCTATCTATCTGTCAATGCATATCATGAATCAGAAAGTATGATGTGCTTTTGTATCCTGGGCTTATAATATTGTTGCTTTTTCTCATCAAGTAATGAACACGTTGATTGAGTCAACCCTGTTGAACTTTTTCTTACATATAAAATGGAAATGTCTAATATGTACTCGCGTCAACTCAAGTCCTGTTGATTGTCTGCCAGTCATTTCCCCCCTTGTTTAGTTTTTGGAACTTTGAGCACATGACACTATATGCCAAAACTATGAGCTGTGTTTATACACCTTTGAACTGTTTTGCATTTAAATTATATGCACAATATTAAGGTCAAAGGGGCCTTTTTACAACAAGTGAGCTACTTGAATTAATGTATTTTTCAAAAGTGGACTTTTTTGGTAACATTTCTGTTTATTATTATTTTGAGGCCTTTGTTTTTCTCAATTTGAATGTGTGTGTTTTTTTGGCATTGTTATGATGGTAACATTTGCTCTTGCCTTCCAGTCCTTCCATGTATAATGAGCATATTAAATATTTTAAAGCGTACCTGACTGGACCGTGAACCAGAGAGGTGTGCGTTTATTAAAAAAAACCTCATCTTGTCTCATATGGTGTTATGTCTCATATGGTCGTTTTCTGATAGTGTATTGAATCCCAATTAAACGGATAATTTGTCTTTAATTGTTGTCATTACATAGTACTCACTGTACTTGGCCATGGCTTAACCATGAGCCAGGCTGGGTTTTATAGTATTGATTTGAGCTACATGCCAGAGACCTTTGGTCAGCCTCGAGTGAATGGTGGACAAGCTATTGCATTCAACTGTCGATACTTATACAAGTGAAAACATGAAGGCCTTGGAAACTTAGTGGTTAAAATTTAGGGTGTGTGTTTAAAATATGTGTGCAAATTATATATTTTTTATATTTTTACTTTTGTTCACATTTTACTATTTCCAATGTATTCAGTTATATTTAGATTCAATTATTTAATAAAATATTCGTGACCTTAGGTGGTTGGAAAATGGATGGACAAACCGTAACTCTGTGTAACTGGCGGGTATCTTGTCATTGGTTGCCACGGCAACAAAAATATAATTTATTTACACTTGTTATTCTGTAAAAGTGTTTAATGTTTCTATGCGAAACTTTATGTGTGTTTTCTAAAATTCGTATTCGATACTTTATTTATGTTTTGTCATTGTCACTTCCGCTTCCGTGTCAGGTGTTTTAGATAAAAGCGAATACGACGAGAAAGACGGAACGAGACTAATGCGAGAGTGAGACACAAGCAGAGCAACTGCTAGATAGAGAACGAAAGTCTCGAGAGAGACACAAGCAGAGCAACGAAAGTCTCGAGAGAGAGACTCAAGCAGAGCAACTGCTAGATAGAGAACGACAGTTTCAAGTCTACGTCAACGTTTGTCTACTTTCGGTTAATAAGAAGGTTTCTTCAGCCGTCATCTGTACAAATTTGAAGGTTTCGGACGTTTCGCCTCCTATCCAAGAGGCTTCGTCAGCGAACTAAAGTCTGACTGGTCGTATCGACCCTATTTATATATCCCTAATGTCCAGCCATGGCGGCGCCGGACACAGCTAGGATAGGTCCCTACTCTCAGGTTGGGGGGAGCAGAGGACCACTCCCTGTGGCCCCACTGATTGTTCCTACATTCCTGACTAACGACTGGCCCATTTCCCCCACTCCCACCGGTATGACCTCATCAGCATTATGAATGTTGCCTAACCTGTTTTGCCGAAGCAGGCTATTGTATGAATTATCCAAATTTAACCTCACCCCACCAGACCGGTTTAATGAAGGATTTTGTTTTATAAGAATCGCTTCTTTTACCCCCCTTTCAAACCATCTATGTTCTTTCGCTAAGATTTTAACCTCATTGTCATCAAATGAGTGGTTGCTAGCTTTTAGGTGCAAATGTACTGCCGATTGAGGCCCACTTGTATTATCCCTGCGATGTTGATAAAGTCTTTTTTTTGAGAATTTGTTGAGTCTCCCCAATGTACTGCTCTTTACAATTTTCATTCTTACAATGTATGGAATAAACTACATTACTTTGTTTTTCATTTGGTAGCCTATCTTTTGGATGCACTAATTTTTGCCTTAACGTGTTTATCGGTTTGAAATAAGTAGGAATTTTGTGTTGTCAAAGGACTCTGTAATTTTTCAGAAACTCCTGCAATGTAAGGTACTGCTCCTCCTCTCCTTTTTGTATCTTGAGAATTATTGGTTTCATTCCCTATTGTTTCTTTCTGACATTTGTTGAATGACCACTGAGGGTACCCACAGTTAGTGAGTGCTCGCCTGATATGTTTTGACTCTTTTTCTCTACCTTCAATGCTAGTTGGTATTAGTTTAGCCCTATGCTGGAGGGTTCTGATAACTCCTAATTTGTGTTGTAAAGGGTGGTTAGAGTCAAAAAGTAAGTATTGGTCAGTGTGCGTAGCCTTCCTAAAGACTTCTGTTTTTAGCACTCTGTCCTCTTTTATAATTACTTTACAATCCAAGAAGGCTAGTTGGTTCTCTTTAATGTCCTCACGAGTAAATTTAATGTTGATGTCTACAGAGTTGAGGTGATCTGTGAAGGATTGAATTTATTTAATTATGACAAAAGTATCGTCCACATATCTAAACCAGTGTCTAGGTTTTGTCCCAGGAAGGATGTGAGGGCCTGTTTCTCCATCTCTTCCATGTACAGATTAGCCACTATGGGTGAAACTGGTGAGCCCATAGCACAACCATGAATTTGTTTATAAAATCTTTCCCGAAATTGAAAATACATAGTATTAAGGCAGATTTCCAATAATTTGCAGATGTGATCCGCTTTAAGTTTGGTTCTTTCATGCAGAGAAACGTCCGCCAGCAGACTCGTCCTCACCACTGAGACTGCTGCTGGGGTTGGGACAGATGTAAAGAGAGAAGTCACATCGTATGATGCCAAAGTTTCCTCAGGTTCCAATATGAGGTCTTTGATCCTCTCTACAAACCCTGTGGTGTTCTCTACGTGATATTCTGTGTTACCAACCAACGGAGCTAAGATAGTTTTTAAATATTTGGCTACATTGTATGTAGAGGAGCCAATGCTACAAACAATGGGTCTGAGGGGGAACCCTTCTTTATGTATTTTTGGCAGGCCATAGATACATGGTGTGGCCTCTACCGGGTATAATCTAAAATACAACTGTTTGTCTATATGTTTTCCTTTCTCTAACTTTTGGAGACAGTCTATCATTTCTTTCTTGTATCTATTGGAAGGGTCCCTTTTTAGTTGCTCATAAGTGTTAGAATCACTGATTAACCTATTTATTTTGTCTTCATAATCCAATGTGTTGAGAAGCACTGTGCATCTGCCCTTGCCTGCTGACAAAATAGTAATATTTTTGTCTTTTTGTAGAGTAGTTAACGCCTTTCCCTCTTCTAATGTTATGTTGGACGGAGGTAGTTTAGCACTACTGAGAAGGGCTGATATTTTAATGCGTAGATCATCTGCCTCTGCATACGAAAGTTTGTTATTTTTAATAGCCGATTCAGTAGCTGTGATGTAATCTATTGTAGGTATTGTTTTAGGAGTCACTGAGAAATTTAAACCTTTGGTTAGTACCGCCTTTTCTGTCTCGTTCCGTCTGTCTCGCCGTATTCGCTAAAACACCTGACACGGAAGCGGAAGTGACAATGACAAAACATTATAAATAAAGTATCGAATACGAATTTTAGAAAACACAAAGTTTCGCATAGAATCATTAAACACCTTTACAGAACAAGTCTAAATATATTATATTTTTGTTGTCGTGGCAACCAATGACAAGATACCCGCCAGTTACACTGTGAACACAAATAATCCATTGCCATTGAGGCGACGATTGACTGAACCTAAAATAATTAGTCGCAATGTGCGTGACGTTCCACAAAGTGGCAGTAATAACGCGGCAAAACCCATCGTACGTCAAAGAAGAAATCCCGCCGTTGGCGGAAGCTTTTGTTTCCATTTCCGGGACAATAAACTCGTTCCCAAACTAGGTCAAAATGTTGTACCGGCTCTCGTGGCTTGGGTCAGTTTTTCCACGGTTATGTTATCGACTACCGGTTCGGTGCGTGTCCCAATCGAAGCCGAGTGGCGCTGCCGGTGCGACTGCTGTGACCGAGCTGCATCAGGCTGCACCGAGTGACAGCCATGGTGAGGTCAGCCCGTATGTCAAGGTGAGTTCTTGTAATTTTGCACGCTTACAATAAATGTGATATTGATTCGCGCATACTAAAACTAACAAATGACTCTTCTATTGAGACTAATGATTTTCTCGTCGACGTCTTGTCTTTGTTGTGACTGACACGAACGAGGCGTAGTTAGTGCACATCATTCCTCATTCAATTCGACGTTCACGTTTAATTGTGAATTAAATATGACTTATCGATCCTAACTTCCGCCCTCACAATTTTAAACTGTTCCCCAGTTGCTTCATTAGTAACGCTTTTGTGGCATGGTTTCGAAAGAATTATTTTTGAGAATATTTCTTACCTTTTTCTTGAATGCCCTAGCCTAAAGAGAATAAAAGTAATTTGAGGCGACGTTGTCTGACGCGAACATACTCATTCCACTTGTTTAAAAGTCGTTCATAAGAATCTAATTCTGTTGACTCTTTTCAAGTGTGCACACATAGAGATTCCATTGCATTATGACAGATGGATGCAGCATTTAATAAATACTAATATAATTATAATACGGAATGTGTTGCTTATTATATTCTTTATTGTCGTTGCGTTAACATATTTACATTTTGTAATGAATTTGCTATGCGTAATTTGGCACTTGTGAAACACGGGACCTGATATTTGTACTCTAGGCATAATGTTTTTTGTTTCCCTGCTGCTTCACAGAATCCAGAGTACCATGGCTTCTCAAGCGACCCGGTGGTTGATCAATGGAATATGAGACTGGCATTCTTCTTTGGCATCTCTGTGTGTCTCGTGCTTGGCGGAACGTTCGTTCACTATTTACCAGACCACGGGTAGGACTTTCACAGACTCCAGTTTTATTTCAACCTTGTTCAAATTTTATGTTACAGAAACCCACTATTAAGTTGAGACCTTGTGCTCAACTTAAATAAAGAACAAAAACCTGTGATTTGCTGATCATGTTCAACCAGTATTAAGTTATATACTCGACAACGACAAGATATTTAATGTTAAAACTGATCAGCTTTATTGTTTGGCGCTACTTCCCACTGTACAACTTAAAACACCTTTATGCAAAACGAAAGCTATTCATCAACAACACCCAGAAATGCTGCTGGCTTCTCCGGTCCCAGAGTCATTGAAGGTGGACAAATGGAAAGTGGAAAAATGTTCTGTGGTCTGACAAGTCCACATTTTCTAATTCTTTTTGGAATGTGTGGATATTGTGTCCTCCAGGCCAAGTGGACGCCAGACATGTACACAGTGATTTTCAAGTTTAGCGGTTTGAACTTTCAATATTTTCTCTTTGTAGTGTATTCATTTTAATATCGGTTCAACATGATTTGTACTTTGTTGTATTATTTTGTTTTTTAGTTTTCAAACAAAGTTCCAACTTCTTTGGAATTAGGTTTGGAGTATCAATACTGGTTATCTTAGCATAGGCTGGTCCTCTTAATATTTCACTGGGTATTTCTCCAATGCCTCTTTGTGTGGCAGGATGCGCCAATGGGCCAGAAGGGAAGCTGAACGTGTGATCCTGCAGAGAGAGAAGGACGGTTTGCCTCTGCTAGGAGAAAACTACTATGACCCCAGCAAAATTATTCTGCCCAGTGGTGAAGAGAAATAAAATGTCTAACGATCCGTTTAATGTATTGCAGGAATATTGTATTTCACCGGAATACAATAAAAGCTACGTGTTGGATTCTTTAAATATATGTGGACTCTGACTTGCAAAGAGAATGGTTTAAAAAAAATAGGCATCATGAAGAATGAATCAAACTAAATATAATTCTAAAAAAACGCTGTAACTCAACCGATTGCAGCTCATAAAAACATGATTAAATACTATACACTGAAATCGTTGTGTTATGGGTGTTATGGTGTGCATTCATGGTTCAAACGCAATTATAATATGAGCGAGACATTATCAGTGGTTCCAATGCTTGTAACCTTTGCATTGAAGGGAAAAACACATTTCAGTTTGATACGGTGTTCTTATACTTTTGTGCATATAATACCAACTGTAAAAATATATACACATCGCTATGCAATAACAACAATCTTCGAACGATACAGTCCAAGCAAAAAAGATTGATTACGCGATGGCCTTTGTTATAAAGCGCAAGTGCAGTTGGGGTAAAGCCAGGTTCCTATCCAGTAGGTGGCGGTATGCAGAATAGAGCTGTACTTCAACTAAGAGAAGAGGAAGGCGGAAGTAGTCAACGGCGCCAATTGTGGTTGTCATTTTCTCTTTTAAAAGCGACTTCCAATCACCATCAAATTGGTCACTTCACCTTCTTTCCCCTTTTCCACATCTAAGCTGCCCATTACACACTGCTGTATCATGTCTGAATCGTCGTTGGACGGAGTCAAAGTGCAATTTCCTTTCCCTCCGTATGAGTGTCAGAAGGACTACATGATGAAAGTTATTGATTGTCTAAAAAGGGTGAGTGTTTACATCGGAGAAACAAACGGTGGCCTTTGAATTATATATATATATATACACACGCACCCTCGTTCTGGCCTGTAGTGCCATGTTTGTAATTAAATACAGTAAGCACTATGACGCCATGCATTTTTCAATTTCTCTTTCGTGTCTAATTGCGTGTATTCAATTTTTATTATTGTTTATTTTTTTTGCAAAACTACACACATGTTTTTGCAGGGGGTTAATGGTGTTCTGGAGAGCCCTACAGGCACTGGAAAAACCTTGTGTCTATTATGTGCCACCTTGGCATGGAGGGAGCATTTCAAAGACACAATCACTGCGCATAAAATAGAAAGACTCGATGAGAAAAATCTATCCGTTGACAATTCTCTTGCATCTTGGGGACCGGCTTCAGAAGATGGTTCAACAGCAAGTATGTACATGGCACAATGTTGTTTATTTTGTCATTTGTGTTGAAGACTGAAAAACCACTGAAATGATTCCCTCACCAACTAAATTGTTGACGGGGTTGACACTTGTTGCGCTAAGTGTTTGAAAAAATAATACAGGAATACTCATACACATTAGAACAAAGAGGTGACAATTTCTGATTATTTTTTTTATTATTATGTATTTTTTTCAATAGAAATCTGAGCAATGGAAATACAACAAACCCCTCATGCTAAAAAACATGCTTGCATGCACCTGACATCTAACACATTTTTTTTTAAATTAAAAAGAAAAATTCCCACAACAATACGCCTTTCACAATACACCAAAAACCATTCGCCTTTGCCACAAAAGCCCACACTGGAAAAAAATCACCTAAAACAATCTAACTCTGGCTAAAAAAGTAAATTCACCGGCAACACACAAAAAGATTCATTTTCCCTTTGTTTGATTAAGAGTTTTTGGTGTGCATGATTTGTTTTTATATGGAAATATATTGTATTAGTTTTGTTTTGGTCATTGTTTTACAGCTTCCTACAGTGATGTTCCCAAGATTATCTATGCATCACGGACACACTCTCAACTTAGCCAAGTTGTTAATGAGTTAAAGAATACATCATACAAGTAAGTTGTCTTATTTCAATAACTGTTCGTTTCCAGAATCAATTAGCCCAAAGTTAAATTCTGAAGCGTTAAAAATAAAATACCAATACAGCTCCTGCGCCTTGCACCTTATGAGTGGCTTGATAGAAGCCAGCATTGAATTGCATGCTGATGCCTTTCGGTCTTACCTCTGGCGAGACAATGATTTTGCAACAGATCATACTGTTGGGACTGTGATGCCTAATGCCAGTTTAGTTAAAATAAAATCCAATGTAACATGTAATCCATGTTACTCTCAGGAGAAAGAAGCAAATTCAAAGCCAATTTCTGCATCTCTTCCAGTGACTTTTTTAAAACCTTTTTGGATATAGAAAAATTTATTGTAAATATTCTGAGGGAGCTTGACGAATGGAGAGCGCTTTATGTCTGGTGAACATCATTTCTGTGTTGTACTTTCTAGTGAAAAACAGACATAGTCAATGAGTAGATGAACGAGAACTTCATCCACTGCTGGGAGATACAGCACTGATCCAACAACAATGAGAGTATTTACCTGTATATGAATTAATCTCAAATCATATTAATCTGTGATTCAGACCCAAAATGACCGTGTTGGGGTCAAGAGAACAGTTGTGTATCAATCCAGAAGTGATGCGTCAGGAAAGCAACCATGCCAAGGTAATTTTTTTGTAATGTAATCGAATGCCAAATAAAAGTATTTGATGAGCCATTTTATCAATGTTCTTATCTTTTTACTTCAAGCAATATTCAACATACACAGTAACAAAGCAAGAAGGGAGATTTTTCACCATGAGAAAATATGTTGCCCGTGTGTTTATTTTTCAACCCGGCTTGTTATTATTTTAAGGTCCATATGTGTCGAGCAAAGGTCGCCTCAAGGACATGTCCCTTCTATAACAATGTTGAAGGTAATAGTTTTATACCAGCAGTAGACAACCACAAAATTGCCACTAATGAATGCTTCTAGATAATCAATATCTAGTTTTTTTTGGTACTGTGATTATATGATATGTTCATAATATTGATTAATCTTTTGCATTGTTTTAAGAGAATTCCACTGACAAAAGATTGGTGGAGGAAATTGTGGATGTGGAGGACCTGCTCAAATTTGGGAACAAAAAACGGTGTGTTATGTTGATCTAAACTCAGGCTGAGCGATTTATCTGTTTCATGGAGTCATTAAAATGTATTTTTATGCATGTTTATTTCTCTATTTGTGAATTCCATAGCCTACTGCCAGTGTTTGCGAATGACATGTCGTGTTGCCGATTTAGCAATTTTATCACGATTGCGCAGATTATTTTTCATATGAAAAGCATTCATAGAGTCAGTTTTGGCAAACAGTCCGTTTTGGCAAACATTGCCTCATACTTTGTGCCCATTTTACAAAAAGTAAGTTAACTCTCAATGCTTTGCCATTTGAACAAACACCTGGTCAAATCTTCACTGTCAACATCACAAGACAATGTCAGCGATAGATTAATTTGAGATTTTTTAATGGATTTTTGGCTTCCTAATCTAATTCCTCTTTTTTCTCTTTTTCCTGCAGTTCTTGCCCTTATTTTCTCTCACGTTCTTTAAAACAGCAGGCTGAGATAATATTTATGCCTTACAACTACCTTTTGGATCCCAAGGTAACCAGTAGCATTAATTAGACTGTATCGCGCTGAATACAAATATTTAATAGTATACATCGTAACTGTCAGTGATGTTTGCTCAGAAACTGTGCACAAAGGCTCGAACACAGGAAGATTGTGTTTTATTGACGACAGGGGGTGCCGTTTTCATGAAGCCACTTTGTGTGCTCTTCTTTGAACAACGCCCGCCCCTGCAGTCCTCTGCAAAGCTATTTATTGAGAGTATATGCAAATTTAAGTGATACATGAGTAAAAACAGCCTTCTTGATTTGAATACCACACCCCTGGATGTCCCATGGACACCCCGACAAGTCATCCTTTGGTTCAAGCACCATCATCCCTAAACCAATAGAATGTATACATTTTAATGGGTGGGTGGCCTTTCCATGAACTGATAGATTTGTAACCTGGCTAATGATATCTTTTTGTGCAGGAGTGTAACAAATGCTCCCTTCCGCCCTGGGTTAGATAGATCTCTGACTCAAGGATGACAGTTTAACAGGCTGTTCTGTTCGCCTCTAAACGACCCCAGATTCTCTATGCTCCATTGTGTATACTGGCCTTGTAGTCACACATGTTCGGCCAACTGAGCATACAACAGGATGACACTTTTAAACATGATAACCTCTATTCTGTCTATTCTCTATCAGTAACACATTTGAAATGTTTTGGATTGCTGAAACATTTCTCTCTGTCTTTCCACAGAGCCGCAAAGCTCACAACATCGATTTGGCTGGATCTGTGGTCATCTTTGATGAAGCTCATAATGTCGTAAGACATGACTCATCTCATTTAATTGTATAGCAAAGTCTGGCCGTGTTTTAATAGTGCTGACATTAAACTTCCTACACAGCTTTTTAATGCATGTGCATGACATCTTTCCGTCTATGTGAAGCTCACATAGAGGCTAATTTTAGCAAGACAGCATTATTCATATCAGTCAGTCTCAAATGAGGTTTTCCTGTTGGCAGGAAAGGACGTGTGAAGAGTCAACATCATTTGACTTTACTCCATATGATCTGGCCTCAGCTATTCAAGCGCTTACCAGATTGTTAAGTGACCATGCTCAAGAAGCCAGTTTTGGAGAAACTTCCTCTCATGGTTTGTCATGTAGAACGCCTCAATTCTTGTCAAAATAGTTGTCTGCTGTTGGTTTCCCTCAGCGAATTAAATAATTGTTCAATTGGACTGTTTTGCACTCTTTTTTGTAGTATACCTAAAAGAATAGAACTATGTCTTCAGCCTTTATTTAGACCTGTCCTAAATGTTAGACTTCTCATTTTTTCACTTTCAGGTCTAAAAACAGATGTAAAAGTTGTTGCTAAACTCAAAGGTTTGTGTTCAAATTAATTTATCCCCATTTACTAATTACAATCGATCATGTATTTTTCCAAATAAGAAGGAAAGGATCAAGACCGTTGTTAATGTAATTGACAGAGATTTTCTTGAAACTGGAGGAGGCTATTGATTCGTTTGTGGTTCCCGATGACAGAGGCATAACAAAACCTGGAATGTAAGTGACAACTGTCAGTCAAATTTGTATATATATTTTTTTTGAATGCTTGTGATGTACTTCACAGCTTCATATATGAGCTGTTAGAGAGAGCCCACTTGACATATGACACTAAGGGCGGTGTTTCTGAGACTCTGGAGCAGATCATTGGATACTTAGCAGGACGTGAGTAGGGCTTGTTTGCTTTTCTGTCTACAATTGATAAAATCAGTTACCACATTATTGTTTGTGAATAACCTTTCTGTCATCACCACATTTAAAGGACAACCGACGTCACTTTTTTGTTTCCTAACTGACATCAGAAAAACGTTTTATACCATCTAAAATACCCAAAACACGCAGTATGATATTTTTGGTGAAATGCAAAACACCAATAAAAATGACTTAGTGTCCAAAATCTGCAAAAAATTGAGCGGCGAATTGGGCATTTTCAGAAAGGCCCGCCCTCAGTTCGTGACGTCACGCCAAGACGTCTTGCATTGCTGGAGAATCAAAACAATGGCTTCAGATTCGGAGAATATGCTTTCTTGTTACACATCCAGTTATGAATATGATTCAAATAGAGGAAAGCATACATGTTAGCAATTGATTAAAGAATTTATTCAGTGCCATTTTGAGGCAACATTGGGGGGAATTGTATCACCAAAAAAGAGGCAGAAAATGGCGACCGAGCTCCGTGTGAGGAATTGATCAGCCCGTTTCCACAGGTTGATAAATTCCTAACATGGAGCTTGGTCGCCCTCTTCTGGCTCTTTTTGGTGCAACATGACGTTTTCAGACCAAACAAGTACTGCAAAATATATTGATGTGATGGAAGGACTGCTTCAATGTGTCCTTTTTTCGGTCAGGGGCGTTCCTTCAGTGACGTCACGTACGGACTCGTCACAAACTCAAAAACAAGACTTCGGAATATTCAGCAAGAGTCTTAAAACGTAAAATATAGCTATATGCGGTGGAATCTTTGTAAAATATGCTCAGTAGAAGTCATTTGAAGCCATTTTACAAATTATGGACACAACTTGTCCGGAGACGTCGGTTGTCCTTTAAGTCACATACAAGCACACCCTAAGCCAGTTAGACCCGAACTTCATATTAATGGAAACATTTCTGCCACTGTTGCACATGTTTTGGATGACATGAATTTCACAGAGCCAGGGATATTTCTCAACACGAGCGGGTTGCAGAAACTCTTGGACATAATGCAGGTATGTCAAGTGAACCTGCAAATGAGTTAAATATCTTGGAGAAATATTCCTTTCTTAATCTGGAATACGCAAAGCATTGGTAAGATTATATTTGTCCAAGAGTGCAATAACACTGGAAGCAACTGCTCCTCAATGCAGTGGACAAGCGGCACCAGATGAAATTACTTTTTTCTGCTTCCCTTATAGCTGGTGTTCTCTGGCACTGCATCGTCACGGAAAGACTGGAAATTGAAAATGGAAGCTAATACAGCTCATTTTAAGGTGAGTTACCTGTCACAGTAATACACTTTATTTCCTAAACCATTTTATGATACATATGGAGTACAGAAATTATGTAATTTCAGTCTCAAAACCTTACTTGGAATTTGTGCACTGTTTTTGTTTGTGTTTTGGTCTTCGCTTTCAGCTTTACGTATTGTGAGTTTTAATCGTTCTCCTCCCCTTCCAGGACACCACCACCGCACTACACCACCCCAAAAATAAGACTCATCACTTAACTCATTCACTGCCAGACGTGCAAAGAAATTGTCCACTCCAGTGCCAGGGTTTTTGTCATCGTCACTAGAATTCCTGGACCCACAGAATATTAAGTTTTAGGACTACATATACGTTCAATACAGCGTTAGAAACCTTAGACTCTCTTCTTTAAACAGAAAAAAAGGAGTTCCTAAATTATATGGGTCTGGGGTTATATGAGCCTGAAATGAGGGCGGCTGTCCAAAATGCAATACATACATATTGATTTATATCGCCCTTCAACAACAGCTGAAGCTGGAACAAAGCGCTAACATGGCCCCCTTGTGGAAGGCAAAAAACATTGCCAGAGGTCTGACCAGCCTTCTATCGGCATCCAAGCAAGAAAAAACAAAACTGAACTAATTTGTGAATGGCGCACTACGTCATATTTTCAATTCCCGAATAAATTCGTGAACGAGTTAATAAGATCAATATACTGTACAAATAGCTTTTTGCGAATTTCAACTTTTTGTGTAGAGTAATATCATCTTGTACTGGTTGCAGGTTCACATTCATAAAGACAGCAGCACTCAGAAAAAACAAAAAAATGGCGACCTGTGGGCTTTGTCATCAAAGAAAGAAGGTAGGGCGAATGCTTTCAATGTCAATGGTTAAGCTGCTAAAATGCAAATTCACCATGTTCTACTTATTTATTTATTTTTTGCACCATGTAGCTAATCCGCTGTCAAGACACAACCACTGTTTTGAAAGGACAACCGACGTCACTTTTTTGTTTCCTAACTGACATCAGAAAAACATTTTATAGCATCTAAAATACCCACAACACGCAGTATGATATTTTTATTCAAATGCAAAACACCAATAAAAGTGACTTAAAGTGTCCAAAATCTGCAAAAAAATTGAGCTGCGAATTGGGCATTTTCAGAAAGTCCCGCCCCCAGTTCGTGACGTCACGCCAAGACGTCTTGCATTGCTGGAGAATCAAAACAATGGCTTCAGATTCGGAGAATATGCTTTCTTATTACACATCCAGTTATGAATATGATTCAAACAGTTCTGAAGAGAAAAACATACATGTTTGCAATCGATTAAAGAATTTATTCCGTGCCATTTTGAGGCAACATTGGGGGGAAATGTGTCAGCAAAAAAGAGACAAAAAATGTCGACCAAGCTCCGTGTGAGAAATTGATCAGCCCGTTTCCACAGGCTGATCAATTCCTAACATGGAGCTTGGTCGCCCTCTTCTGGCTCTTTTTGGTGCAACATGACGTTTTCAGACCAAACAAGTACAGTGGTACCTCGGTTCTCGAACGCCTCACAGTTCGAACAAATCGGTGTTCAAACAAAATATTCAAGATATTCTTGCTTCGGCGTTCGAACATCAATCAGTATTCGAACGCCAATACGACGCGTGAGTGCGTACGCGAGGGTGGAGTGCTGAGCGCCGTACGGGTGTATCGCTCTCTCCGTGACCAACTGTTGTCGGTTGCGGACGTGCTGCGTTTTGCTCTAGCGTTTAATATGTAGGTGTCCGAAGAGTTTTAGCCCCTAATCATGCCTCCAAAGAAAGTAAGTGCTGCTAAAAGTGAAAAAAGAAAAGTAGTGCGTACAACTATTGCATTTAAGAAAGAAATAATCGCAAAATATGAAGGAGGTGTGCGAGTGTCTGATCTGGCTAGCGAATACAGCATGGCGAAATCTACGATCAATACGATATTAAAGAATAAGGAGGCTGTGAAATCTAGTGATGTGGCATAGGAGTGAGAGCAAGTGTCATTGGATAGATATTTTAAGAGAAAAGAACATCCTGTAGCCGAGTCATCCGTAGCTGTCACGTTCCGAGCGAGAGTGACGGCAGCTGACTCGTCGGAACCTAGTGGAATGTTTGGGACTCCAAAGCAGGCGGCAGAGATGTATTACCCAAGCAGGATATTTATTCACAAATAAAAGAAAACAGCGAGTAAGAAGGCAGGGGGTGATCCGACCCCAAAGAGGTGGTTTCGGTGTTCGAAAAAATTGCTTTTCGAACAGGGTCCAGGAACGAATTATGGTCGAGAACCGAGGTACCACTGTACAGCAAAATACAGTAAAGTCTCGTTATATCGATATTCTCGGGAGTTAGAAAAAAATGTCGATATAACCGTACTGTCGATATATCCGTCCTGCGCCGAACTGCATTAAAGGTGGGGGGGGGGGGGGGGGGGGGGGGGGGGGCACGTAAACGGGGGATCTTTGATATGGCATGTCATTTTATCATTGGGTTCATGGATTGTGTATCTAACATGCTTTTTCTACAGTAGTGAAGTGAAAAATAAATTTGTGCATAAAATAAAAACGTCTTTACACTTTTTTAATGACTACTGTATTTCCTTTCAAAAAATCAACCAATGCAAAATCCTCATGTTCTATTCACACGAAACCACGAAAAAAACAGTGATTGTTGCAAGCGATAAAGATATCTGAATCCTACACAATTAAATACATGGATGAAAAACCAAAACTGCAACGTTTACATTACTTACGTTGATGAAGTATGTTTGGTCTGAGAACCGTGTTGCGACCAAAAGCCGCCAGAAGAGGGCAACCAAGCGCCATATAAGAAACGGAGGTGGCCATAGGAGCTCGCCATTTTGTGCCTCTTTTTTGGGGGGTGAGAGATGTTCCCCCAATGTTCCCCCTCAAAATGGCACATATCATTCTTTAATCGATTGCAAATGCAAAAATGCCATTTGTTGTCGCCATTGTTGAAGACGGTAGAAAATGTCGTCTGCTACACATGAGCTGGCGTCTGAAAATGAAAATGGCGTCTGCTATACGGGAGCTGGTCACGTAACAAACTCACGTGACCAAGTCACGTGACCAAGTCGACCAATGGCGCGACCGATACAGTGACTACTGTATAGAAACCCCTAAGCAAATATCGATTCACCGTAAGTATTCAACAGCACCGTAAGCAAAATGGCCGGCGGGAGATGAAAAAGAGCACCGTAGTAACCGGATTATCGTAAAAACCACGAATCGTACTAAACGGAATTAATTATACATAAAAAGACTAGAAATGTGCACAGGAATTTAAAATAGTGTCGTAATAAGCAGTATTATCAGTATAAACAATATCAATATAACGAGACTTTACTGTATATTGACGTGATGGAAGGACTGCTACAATGTGTCCTTTTTTCGGTCAGGGGCATTCCTTCAGTGACGTCACGTACAAACTCGTCACTACCTCAAAAACAAGACTTCCGGAATATTCAGCACGAGTCTTAAAACATAAAATATAGCTATATGCGGTGGAATCTTTGTAAAATACGCTCAGTAGAAGTCATTTGAAGCCATTTTACAAATTATGGACACAACTTGTCCGGAGACGTCGGTTGTCCTTTAAGGTTTTTTTTTTTTTACAACAAATACACATTATTTGTGTCTGCGCATTTATATCTTCCAGGAAACATTTTGAGTTATTGGTGTTTCTCTCCGGGCTTCAGCATGCAGGACTTGAAGAATCAAGGTGTACGTTCCATCATTCTGACCAGTGGTACCCTGTCTCCCCTCAGCTCCTTTATGTCAGAGATGAGAATGTATGTTAACTTGTCTCAAAATACATCTATACATTTTATACACACACATCCACATGATTGCCTTTATTAACAGTTTTTTAAACCATTTCTGTTTGCACGTGTTTTTGCAGACCGTTTTCAGTCACTTTGGAAAACAGCCACGTGATTCAGCGGGATCAGATCTTTGTGAGTGTCATTGAGCACGGTCCGGATAAGGTACCGTTGAGTTCAGCGTTTAATAGAAGGTCAGTACGTACGTAGTAAGCCGTAGTCCAGGTGCTGCACAAGACATAATCATGTTCATCGCAACTGTTTGGTTTATTACCTACTGGGTGGCTTAGAAACTTAATGCTGACATGGCTGACTATTTCTTTCTTTTCAAGACTTGATCCTGAAAACTTGTCATCTTTAGGAAACACTGTGGGTATGTACTTTGAATACAGTACTCAATTACCATCACAATGATTATCTTGGGGGGGTAAAAACACCCTCTTTGCCTCAAAATAAGTTTCAACGTTTGCTGTCTCCTCAGTAAACCTGACCCGGATTGTCCCTGATGGGCTACTTTTGTTTTTTCCCTCTTTCTACTTAATGGAAAAAACTTTGGAGTTCTGGAGAGTGAGTGAAGACTAAATGAGCTCAGTCTTTTATTATAGTTGTGTGCTACTTTTCAAGTTTAAATATTTCCGTGATAAAAAAAATTGCATTCATTCTTCCCAGGATCATGGACATGCAAATCGGATTGAGAATATAAAGACAATGTTTATTGAACCGAAAGGGAGGGGACCTTTTGCTGAGGTGAAGTGTTATGATTTCTGTGACCACCCTTTGTTTAAAGCCCAGTATTACTAATACCCGCTTAACTGTTTTCTTCAATGCAGTCTCATACTAAACATGTCGCAAAAATATTCAACAGCTATATCAAAGTTGCTATTGTCTGTTTTAGGCTATTGAACGTTATTACAACAAAGTGAACGACTCCCAATCAAAAGGTGGAATCTTTACCGCAGTGTGTCGTGGAAAGGTGAAGACATTCTATTTCTGGATGACAGTCCTACTTGATGGCGTGTGACATTCTTTATTTTGCCATGGTTATTTACCATAGATTTACAGGTTTTACATATACACCACATTAGTGGGCAGCATTTTCCTCCACTGATGAGGGAATTGACCTGGTTCAGAAATTCAGAAAACCATGAGGGTCTGTGATTTCACAAAAAAATAAAGTACAGCTTTTACCCAGACTCTTAATAGTTACTCCCCCTGCCCCTTTGCCATCAGTAGCTTTCCACATGACAATATCACCGAGCGCACTTTTTCTACTGTATGTTCCAACCACTGGTTGGATTCATCCATGCTTAGGGAGGCCTCACTTAGGGAAACATGCCCTCATTTTAAGTAGAAGAGCTGAATCACAAGTCTCAAGCGCACATGAATACATTTAATAAATTAGAAAATGATCACATGGTTGTTTGATTTTTTTTATTTTTTATTTCTTTATTTTTCTTCAGGCTAGCGAGGGTCTGGATTTTGCAAATACATTTGGTCGTGGAGTTATCATCACTGGACTCCCCTTTCCACCGAAGTTAGACCCTCGTGTTGTTTTAAAGATGCAATTCTTAGATGAGATGAACCGAGGGAAAACACCGGGACCTGGCCAGAAGGTAACATTGAAGCAAGTAGACAGTACTGGATACACGGGCAATGCTAAATTGGAGGGTGTTTTTTTTTAGCATGTGCCATGTCATATTAGGACACTGCACTTGTCTTGTTTTCACATGTTTTTGCGTTTGGGATACGGCTGCATCTTTTGCAGTTACTTACGGGGCAGGAGTGGTACAGAGAGCAAGCTTTCAGAGCTGTCAACCAAGCCATTGGCCGTGTCGTTCGCCACAAGGATGACTATGGAGCCATCTTTCTCTGTGATCAGAGGTCAGATCAGGTGCTTCTCGAATACCGTCATCCAGTGTCTTTACAAACCATGAATATCAATATTAGGAATGTGCCAATCATGCTTTTTTTAATCACCTCAGCGCAAGTCTTTGTTTTTAAACCTTGTCTGAGACATAATCCAATAATGCGTTCAGAAAAAAGAGCCTGCATCAGATTTTTCTGAAATGTAGATATCAGCATTTACATACAGATATGAATATGCATCAATTTATATCTTATATATACAGAAAACATGTTTTTTAAAGCATAGCATTCTGGACCTCTTTTGAAGCCATTAAAAATTGTGACCTTTCAAGTGTTAATAATACCAACCTTGAAATCTTCCCCCCCCCTCACAGATTTAAAGGTAAAGATGTACAATCTCACCTTCCAGCATGGTTGAGGCCTTATGTGCGTTCTTATGACAACTTTGGGAGCATTGTTCGGGATGCCTGCCATTTCTTCAGGGTCGCGCAAAAATTGGTATATCATGGTTTTTGACCCATTCTATTGCTACTATTTTAGTCTGTGTTGTATCGTGATAATAAGGAGACACAGACTATGCGTTATAGTTATCATTTGTGATGATAAATTGTCTATATTTGCTGCTTTGTATACAGTACACATTCATGCATGCATTGTATGACCTGAAAGGACTGATACTTGAAATATTAGTTTTAACACTTCACATAATGATATAACCGTCTCTGAATGAACTCTTGTTTTGTTGAAATGTGGAACCAGAGGCCCTTTTTGGCGAAGAATCCTGCGGCCAATCCGCGAGTGTTTCCTTCAAGCAGCTCTCATGCATCTGATGATACCTCATTCGCATCCTCCCAGAAGCCAGACACTCAGAAGGCCAAAATGCTGGACGTGTACACTTCCACTCTGAAAAGAGCGAGAACTGGTCAGTCTTTGTTTGACCTTATAGGTACTTTGGGCTTCATGACTTCAATAAGTTATTTTTGATAGGAATGTTTTACATTTTTATTTCTCATCCTTTCTCCTGTTAGATGAAAATATGGAATACGCTGGTATTTTAAAACCGTATGAATCTCAGACTCAAAAGAGGAAAATTAAACCGGGCAACCTGCTTGATGCCCTTGAGCGGGTGGAGCACCAAAGAAGCAATGGTGCTTGCGGATTAGAGATGGTAGCTTTCATTCTTTTTATGTTTTATTTGTCTGGAAAGGCTATGATGAAAAATGGTTTCACATTAGATTTATAAAGCATGGAAAAATGATGAACACTATATGCACTCCCCTGCGTATCCTAACAATGGTACTTAAACTTCAGACTAAAGAGCATATTTAGACCTCATCATCACAAATTAGAACATTCATATTGCTTCGTACTATTGTCTTTACTTGCCACATGCGATTGGACAACAACAAAGCTCCTTAACTTCAAATCAGCCATCTACTTGCAACATGTCGGTATCTTCAGAATGGCATTTCCTTATCTTTTTGTGATGATGCAATGTCAGTTTTGTTTCAGAGGAGACTGATATTTCCATTGTGGAACCAAGGAGTATAGTAAATGGATGGACATGTTTATACTTCATTTTAATTTCATTGTTGTGTTCATTGCTTTTCTAGCAAAGCAATTTGTCCACGCTGTCGCTTCAACATGACAAAAGAATGGATGAGATGATGCGTGGAGTCAAACGCACAATAAAATTGATTCAAGAACAGGTACAGATATTTATCATTTCCAGTGAAACAACTATTTGTTTACTTTGTAATTCTTTTTGAAAAAATTTCACTCCCTTTATTATTTTTCCAGAAGCCAAGCTTTTCTGGGTCTGATACCGGAGATGGGAAAATCAACATCGCTCGGTCATTTTTGTTAGAAATGAAATCCTCCCTGAGCCAGGTCAGCTTTGAGCAAATTCGCCAGGCTCTGACCGACTACAAGAAAGACGATAACCTGTACAATCTGCTATCTGGGACGTCTTTATTAACCCTTGACCCTCATACTTACAGACTTTATCGTGGTAAGTCAATGACAGTTCGAACCCCCCCCCCCCCCCCCCCCCCCCCCCGATAAGCGGGGCTCCACAGAAGTTTAATGTTACATGTCATAATGAAGTAGCATATGATTAAAAATCATCAAATGGGTTACAGGTTTATACCCCTTTGTACGACCGCATCACAGAAAGGCATTTGATGAGAAATGCAAGGAGCTGACTGGTCAAGGCTGTGGCTTCAAGCCAGAACACTCGTTGAAAAGTGACGAAAAGAAATCAAGGATGACACATAGTGGTAGGTTAAGATGGTATGGTAGCACTGATGTAATGATTGCCGTTTTTTTCATGTTTTTCAGTCATTCTGTTCGGTTTCTTTTATACTTGTCTTTAGTGATTGCCTTATGTAGAAATTCATTGTTGTACGACTGAAAATTAGAGCAATGACTTTGCAGTGAAAAACTGAACTTGCAGTCCCAGTTCCCTCTACTAAGTCGAAAATAACACATTTTCATGCATCAATATGTGATTACATTTTTATGTGAAATAATCATTTTCCCAGGCACTTTGAAATATTAAAGGTGAAGTTGTGTTGAATAATATAAAAGCCACAACATATGTTTTATTTACTGTTCTTAACTTCTAGTGAGTAGAGAAAATAGACAAATGCAGTTCCTGGTGTGACAACAGTTGAGAAACACTGGTAAGGGTAAAAAAAACATCCTGCCAGTTTAGATGAACACTCGTAATATATTTATGAGCAGGTTGATAATGGCTCTTCAAATCAAAAATAATTGCAAAAAATTGATATGTTTATAATTGAGTTGGACTTTGTTAAATTAATAATTACAAAATAAGTCTCATGAAGCAACTTACCTCAAGTAACACGAGATAGTACATGTTCATCCAAAATCTGAATCCTCTGCTTCATTTTTTCGTTCAACAGATGGACAACGGAGTGAGCCTTCCTCATCCAGTTGCAATTCGACATTGGATATGCAGCTGAATGGAGAGCAACTCAAACAAGACAGAGAGAGAGAAACTATGATGGGTAGGTCATGCCAAGAAAAATTATATATCCAGGCACAGTGTGCAATTCAGGGGTCAGTTTCGACAAGCAACATTCTAAACAACGACATTGTATCAAAGTAGTGGCAGCATGATTCTTTGGCATTTGCTTTTGCTCGAGCTGGAACTTAGCCATTTTACCTAAGGTTGACATTTTAGTGGGGGAAAAAAGCAGTTTCACCAGGAAAAAAAGTGATTTTGGAATCGCAATACATGTACATGAATGTCAAACAACA
This sequence comes from Hippocampus bargibanti, assembly GCF_051943395.1. Taxonomy (NCBI): domain Eukaryota; kingdom Metazoa; phylum Chordata; class Actinopteri; order Syngnathiformes; family Syngnathidae; genus Hippocampus; species Hippocampus bargibanti. The sequence continues at coordinate 21,610,667 of NC_142734.1, forward strand.
ACATCAAAATGTTTACATATTTACCAGCAGCTCTGAAAAAGAAGAAAATCATGACTACCTTTCTAAATGATGTAAAAGAAGCACTGGGCCCAGATAAATCACTTAAACTCTGTCAAGCTGTTCACGCTTACAAGGAGACAGACAACTATGAAAATATGATCACTACCGTCGTGGCCTTATTAACAGAGAAAGATGAAGACTTTCACCTTTTAATGAGTAAGCACACTCTCATCTCAGTTGAATTTGTCTTTTTTGCTCCCTTCCGATTTACCTATTAATTTTCTGTCTCTGGTCTGAAGGATTCGGTAATGCCATTCGCCCTCACCATAAGAGGCAGTACAAAGAGATGTTGACAGAGTTGATGGGTCAGACTGCTCATGCTGCTCCAGGCGAAACAGACCTGACAATCACAGAGAAAAGCCAATCAAGCACGTGATTTCACTGAAGTTACTTGCATATCATTTGAACAGCCTGTGTGTGTGTGTGTGTGTGTGTGTGTGTGTGTGTGTGTGTGTGTGTGTGTGTGTGTGTGTGTGTGTGTGTGTGTGTGTGTGTGTGTGTGTGTGTGTGTGTGTGTGTGTGTGTGTGTGTGTGTGTGTGTGTATATATATATATAGTAAAGTATCGTTATATCGATATCGGATATATCGATAGTCCCGGTTATATCGATATTTTTTCGGACTCCCTTGGATATCGATATAACGAGACTTTACTGTATATATATATATATATATACACACAGTAAAGTCTCGTTATATCGATATTCTAGGGAGGCGATATATTAAATATCGATATAACCGATATCGATATAACGAGACTTTACTGTGTGTGTATATATATATATATATATATATATATATATATATATATATATATATATATATATATATATATATATATATATTCAGTACAGTGTATGCAATAATGTTAAGATTGTAACATTTTTGTATTTTATTTTTTATTGAAATAAAGTGAGGCAGTTTTGTTTTTTATTCGATTGTCCGAACAGTTGTCACAAAACTTTAAAAAAAACATCATGATAGCCAATACAAATGCATCTTGCAATGAAAAACCGGCTCCACTCACTTAATACCATTAATATAGTGAAACGCGGAAGTGGCAGCGTCATACTACGGGAATTCTATTTTATTTTTTCCCGTGGTTGGAACAGGAAAAAATAGAGGGAAAGAGGCTGCTCTAGATTTAAACCTGCTCTTTCACACTCTTTAACCTCATACCAGTGGTGATGGTTACTTTCTCTACTCGATTTTTTCCTTTTCCAACTGACAGGAAAGATTCCGACAATCCATCACTAGACGAACGCACCAACAGAAATACCCCCACTCCCTTGTTGCACTATGTGATCTCGCGATATTTAGTGACATCATTTTCCATCATGGCAGGCAGTAAGTTGGTACTTGAGGGTACAGTAAGTCTTAAGAGCTTTATTCTAGGTCTCACTGTTGTCATAATACCTTTGATTAGAGCTTGCTTTGGTCACCTTGACTGGGTCTTCGACTACCTAACAGAAACTCCCGGAAAAATAGCAATTTGTCTGCATATTGCTGTTATCAATGGCCTCTTGTTACTAATCTGCAGGGGACCTTTGTACAAGGTAAGCGTAAACGCTAGCTCGCGAACTTTTAAGTTTCTTTCTCGTTTAGGTTTTAGGGTGAATGAAGAATTAAATTAATTACATTCCAACAGGAATGTGTGTTAAGTGCCACAATTTAGATTGAAGTAGCTAGTTGTACAATAGCTGTCCACTTTGTTAATCCTATTAGCTAAATGAGAACGAGACAGCCGTGTCGTCTCAAATCGCAATGACCTAGAAACTTAATTTGTATTCTAATTTGAAGCCCTTCACAAACATTTCGTTGTATGGAGAAAAAATGTAATACGTACATTTAGGTGTTATATGTTTTGTTAAGAGAGCTAGTCACGTAGGTGTCGTTCGAGTCTAGATTTTAAATAGAAAAGTGTTGTTTAAGGAAGTAAGCCCATCTGCCTACTATATTTGGGACGTTATCAGTCTGTAAAACGATTCTTACCCCAAACCTCTTCCGTATGTGTTTGAGGTGTCGTCATCAGATATAAAAATTATACTTTATTGAAATAGTATAAGCTGGTGACTTTAAAAGTGACGATAAACAACAACTATTCAATACTGTATTTCTCATAAGTAACACATTTGTCTTGACAAAAATATTGTTATCCTTTTAATTGTGTCTCCGAATAGAACGTAAAAACTGATGCCTGAGGAACGAGAATTGGTGTATGGAAGATTTTTACCAATGGGACAAAAATAATGGAATGAAATCCAATCTACACTTTACATATAATATTGTGTATTTATCAAGTTTGACAAAATATTATTAATTGGCTGGATGGGTTAGAAATTTAAATTAGTAATATGCATTTCTGTTGATTAATTTGAACCTTTGTTTCGGTTCTAGGTTGCTGTGAGAGCCTGCTTCCTGGGTGTCATTTTTGGGTGTGGTCTGATTATAAGCTGCACCGAAACCACTTGGACACATTTTGGGTGGTGTGTAAATGAATATTACTTGATGTTTGAGGTATTTATGTCATTGCCCTGGAATCCTTATATGTACAGGTAACATCCCAGTTACGACCGGTGCGACATACGACACCCGTACTTACGACCACAACCGTCAGACCCTTTTTTTTTAAATTCTACGGGCACCACAACGTCTTCGCAGCGCAATTTTGGCCAGCATCTCACTGTCGCACAGCAAGTGACCGTGTAATGCTTTTCAATTCACGACGTTGATTTACGACCGCTTTGTCGGCACGGAACCCAGTCGCAACTCGGATGTTACCTGTATATATGTAGAGGGGTTGACTCACTAAGAGTCCCCTGTCACAATGTCAGATGTTTTTTTCGCATTCTATGTGCTACTGTGTATGCTCACAAAGCCCTTTTAAGAAATAAGCACATAATTATTTGGTGATGTAATTTTACACTTTATTGGTAGGCAGGATCAAGTTTGGTTTTCCATTTTATGTGTGATTACAAAATGTATTGGAAGCAAGTTGTCATTCTTAAAGATCCCGTTTTAGATGTTGTGAAATGTTTCCTGGTTAGTGCAAAACATGTTGTACTGTCACCTCTTTGCAGGTATATGTGCTCCCTTGCATTCTTCCATTACTCTGAGTACTTGGTGACAGCCATCATTAATCCTCACAGCCTGTCACTGGACTCATTCCTCCTAAACCACAGTGTGGAGTACACGCTGGCGGCTTTCTCATCATGGGTTGAATTCACTGTGGAGAAGCTAACATTTCCAGGTAAGTGGGCAACATACTTTTTCATGTTTTCATTCAACAAAAACAATAAGCATCAACCAACTTGGAGCACGGAAATTGACGACATTTCATTGGCAGCTTTTTGTCCTTCAAAAGTAAAAGCTGAATTTATGGTTGTGGCTGACCGTAATATAGAATTTTCTCATACATCCCAATAAGCAAATGCTTCAATAGTTGGTCATTTATAATTGGCCACAGTTGGAAAAAAAGTCACAAATGCCGTTTTAACTGTGTGACAAATTTCCTGCTTGACATGCCTCATCTTGTCTTTCAGAGCTGAAGCAACTGAGGTGGTTGAGCTTAATGGGTCTGCTCATGGTGCTATGCGGCGAGGCCCTCCGCAAGGCGGCCATGTTGAGGGCCGGCTCCAACTTCAACCACATTGTCCAGAATGAAAAGGCTTATAGTCACGTACTGGTCACCAGTGGTGTCTACGCGTTTTTTCGACACCCCTCCTATGTGGGTTGGTTCTACTGGAGCATAGGAACACAGGTGTGTGTTTCACTTCTTGATTGTTTTTTACAATTGCAATTACAATACTATTGCAATTTTGGTCCGGTCATGTCAGGTAAAATGTTAGCTAACGTGTTGTGTACGCTACAGGTGGTGCTGTGCAACCCGGTATGCACACTGGGCTACACCATAGCCAGCTGGAGGTTTTTTCGGGAGCGGATTGAAGAAGAAGAGATTTCCCTCATTAATTTCTTTGCAGAAGAATACGTGGAGTACAAGAGGCGGGTCCCCACTGGTCTACCCTTCATCTCAGGCATCCGTATCAACTAGTAGAGCACAACTTTTGACGAATGAACTTGACTGAAAAAGCAGACCAGGCGGTGGTCATGGCGTGTTTGCAACAAATTCTGCGAGCTGACCCGCTGGGTCGCACAGGCCAGCAAGCAAGTGGACTGCTGTTACTTGACCAAATGCTGCAATCCAGTTTGAGAGACCAAAAACCTTTCACCATCTTTGCGCGTATTGTAGTAGCACTTTTTTGCAGTTTTGTTAGCATGCTTTGACCATGATTGCTGTTGAACAGCAAGCGTGTGTCATTCCAGAGTGGATGGTGGCTGTATAAAAGGGAGATGCCCAATATTTGATGGACAGACGTGTATAACTTAGTTGGATGACAAAAAAGGGATGCCATACCAATATCACCGGTTTACACAAGTCGCTTTGCACTGTAATGGCGTTTTGTTTCCACAGAACTGGATCTCATGCTGTGTCTACCTCTGTAGCTGGTTTATCTCACCCACTTTGTATGCTCATTTTTTTGCACGTTACAGAGGCTTGTGTCAGGAAGGGCATCTTACGTAAAAGCTTGGCCAAAACAAACATGCAAATCAAAACTCTCAAGATGGAGGACACTGATTCGCTTTGGCGACCCCTTGAAGGGAAAAGCCGAAAGGAAAAGAAGACACCATTTATACAGTTGTGACATATCCAGCTTCAAAGGGATGTAGGGCTAAAGAGGAAGAATTCGGTTTCCTCTTGTGTGCGTGGCCCTTGTGCTGAGAAAATTTCAATTAAAGCATCAACATAAGATCCAAAGGCAGGGGTCGGGAACCTATGGCTTTTGACGATTGCATATGGCTCGCCGATAAATCTAAATACATATTCTCGCTCTTTTCTTGTTCATTTACTGTTGGGGCTGCAGTTGGCGAAAAGCGCAATTTTGATTGGATGACACTGATCTCGGTTGGCAGAAAGCGCAATTTTGATTGGATGATACTGGCAGTCAGTTGAAACAGGTAAACACCTCTTTAAAGGGCAACCGACGTCACTTTTTTGTTTTTTAACTGACATCAGAAAAACGTTTTATAGCATCTAAAATACCCAAAGCACGCGGTATGATATCTTTAGTCAAATGCAAAACACCAATAAAAATGACTTAAAGGACAACTGACGTCTCCGGACAAGTTGTGTCCATAATTTGTAAAATGGCTTCAAATGACTTCTACTGGGCGTATTTTAATAAGATTCCACCGCATATAGCTATATTTTACGTTTTAAGACTCGCGCTGAACATTCAGAAGTCTTGTTTTTGAGTTGGTGATGAGTACTCACGTGACGTCAGAAAAGGACCGCCTCCTGACCGTAAAAAAGACGCATTGTAGCATCTTTCCATCACGTCAATGTATTTTGTTGTACTGTTTTTTTTAAACAGTGTTACATCCAAAAGCCTCCAGCAGAGGGAGTCCAAGCTCAATTGAAAGAATATATCAGCCTGTGGAAACGGGCTGATTCATTCCTCACAGCTCTGTGGCCATTTTATTGCCTCTTTTTGGGTGAGACATTCCCCCCGCCCGTTTGCCTCAAAATGACACGGAATAAATTCTTTAATTGATTGCAAACATGCATGCTTTCCTCTTCAGAATTATTTGAATCATATTCATAACTGGATGTGTAACAAGAAAGCACATTATCCGAATCTGAAGCCATTGTTTAGATTCACTAGCAATGCAAGACGTCACAAACTGGGGGAGGGACTTTCTGAAAATGCCCAATTCGCAGCTCAATTTTTTGCAGATTTTGGACACTTAAGGTCATTTTTATTGGTGTTTTGCATTTGAATAAAAATATCATACTGAATGTTTTGGGTGCTATAAAACGTTGTTCTGATGTCAGTTAAAAAACAAGTGACGTCGGTTGCCCTTTAAAGTGTCCAAACTTTCCTTCTGTGACCAGGCATCTCACCCAGCATATTACATATATTTCACTGCATTTTCTGTTTGAGTTAGATCCATTTGTTAGCCGTTGGAATAAACACGTCTCCACATTCAGTCGTGTGTGCTACTTCCTCAACGGCTACATTATTACATTTTTTGAGATATCGAGAATAGTTTACCATTTATTTACGAATTTCAATACTGAATCGATGCTATTTCTCTCCCTCTTTCTCACTCTATCTAAACCAGGGGTCTCAAACTCAATTTACCCGGGGGCCGCTGGAGGTAGTCTGGGTGAGGCTGGGCTGCATCAGGATTTCCACAAGAAAAGCACAGATAAAACATTCCAATGTTCTCAAAATCTTTATTTTTAACACACAAAAAGTGAATTAAGTGAATTACATGGAAAAATGATTAAAAATAAATTAACCAGTAATAAATCAATAAAATAAGGCAGATACAGATATAGAAGATTGAAAAAAATACAGGAAAACTAATTTTAATAAAGTTTCAAATGTCTATTCACAGTTCTTTAACCTTTAAAGGACAACCAACATCCCTTTTTTGTTTCCTAATTGACATCAGAAAAACGTTTTATAGCATCTAAAATACCTAATATGATATTTTTTGTCAAATGCAAAACAGCAATAAAAATGACTCAAATTGTGCTGAAACTGCAAAAAAAATGAAACCGGAAGTGTCCAGTTTCAGAAGGTCCTGTCCCCTTGTTCGTGGTGTCACCCCAAGACGTCTTGCCTTGCTGGAGAATCAAAACAATGGCTTCAGATTCTGAGAATATGCTTTCTTGTTACTCATCCAGTTATGAATATGATTCAAATAGTTCTGAAGAGGAAAGCATACATGTTTGTAATCGATTAAATAATTTTGAGGTATCTGGGGGCGGGAATATAGCACCAAAAGAGGCAGAACACCAAAAGAGGCAGAACATGGTGACTAAGCTCCGTGTTAGGAATTAATCAGCCTGTTTTTCACAGAGGCTGATTCCTTACACGGAGCTTTGTCGTCCTCTTCTGCCTCTTTTTGGTGCTACACGAAGTTTTCAGACCAAAGTAAAGAAAAATGCATTGACAGATGGAAGGACTGCTACAATGTGTCCTTTTTTCGGTCAGGGGCGTTCCTTCAGTGACGTAACGTGAGGACTCGTTACCAACTCAAAAACAAGACTTCCGGAATATTCAGCGCGAGTCTTAAAACGTAAAATATAGCTATATGCGGGTGAATCTTTGTAAAATACGCTCAGTCGAAGTCATTTGAAGCAATTTTACAAATTATGGACACAACTTGTCCGGAGACGTCGGTTGTCCTTTAACTTTCTTAACATAAATAAAATATTGAACATGAACTCTCCTAAACATGGCTTCTCTCGCCTACTTCTTGGCCCGTGGGCCGCGAGTCTGAGACCCCTAGTCTAAACACATTTATACTACTAATAATACATTTTATTTATAAGCGGCTGTCAAACTCAAGTACGTACTGATAAAGATTTGAGGGAATACGACATTTTTTAAAGATAAGTGCTTACGACAATGTAATTATTTTATGAATAAATCTGCCTTGCTGCAATTGTGCTCCGTGCACGTTCGTACTTTTAATATGAAATATGAAACTAAACAAATTGGAATCAATGATTCGACGATTGACTTGTTCGTGCCTGTAACGCGTGCGCACTCCCCGCTCGCTCTCTGCGAGATTCTTCGCCATGGCGCCCATTGTAAGTAAAATCTCGTGTCAATAAACTGCTCAAACCGTTGCTTCCCCTGTTGTAAACTGAAAAACGACGATCAACCTGTTGCCTTTGCTGCCTCATGATGTTCGACGTCTCAATAGAAGCTTTGGGGCGGTCTGTTGATTAACTGATAGAAGTGTCTATTTTTTGCGGCCTATCACCAATGTTAGCTTCTGCTTGCTCAGCTCACCACGTTTTTTTTTGTCTCAACTGTCCTGTTTTGGCTTCTAAACATGAGTGGCCGGATTGACTAAAAGCACCCCTTAAACAGTGCCAATGATTGTCATTGATCCTTTTCGGCTACCAAGCGCCCTATTCGTCATTACATGTACTGTCATGTTGTACTGCCGTCGCGATATTCAGCGTACCGAAGGATGCGGAAAAGTTGTAAAACATGACATTTTCATACACGAATGTTTCGAGTAACACGTCATTGATCGGTGGTTCTCAAAGTTGAAAACGGGTACCATATATACACGTTTGGCCCCTTTAAGTACCACGACCATGACTTTTACAATCCAGTAGAACCTCAGTTTTTCAACAGTAACACTTAGTCTAAATGAGTTGTTCGATCTAACCTCACAGGTTCGACGGGCCTCTGTCATGGAGAATAAGACATACCTGAATTAACAGATCATCACTGTCCAATCCGTGCTGCGGGACATTTAGTCGTCAACGTGTGACTGTCGTGGTTACGTCGTAAAATTAAAAAAATAATAATACCACTAAAGTATGAGCTAACGTTAATAATAATTTCTTAAACATTTGCACGAAGTAGTGCCATTATGACTAGGATGAGTATGACTAAAATATTAATGTTCCTACTACTATTAAAGCTACAGTGTGTGCAGTTTAGGGCATGTGTGGTGTACGAATAGACTAAACTCAAAACTGCTGTGCAACTTGAAGCTCTCAAGAGAAGACATCCGTAATTAAGTTGTGTTGTTTTTGTTATTGTTGCAGAAGAAGCAGAACACTGGCAAAGGTGGTAAAAAGAAGAAACAGATCCTCAAGTTCACACTGGACTGCACCCATCCTGTTGAAGACGGCATTATGGACGCCGCCAACTTTGTAAGTCCCTTGTTTATTGGCCGAACAAGAGGGCGGGGGCAAAGGGTTTAAATACAAGTTACGTACAAGTAACATTTCATTTAATCATAATAATGTGACATGTTAGACAATGCGTAGCATGCAAAAACACCATTTATGATTGATCCACTCAAATGTAGCAGATTCAGTATTGAATACTAAATATGTCATTTTCACAGCCAAAAGGCGCAATTGCAATTCTTAAAATGTCTCCTAAATGAACGGGCCGCCAAATAATACCATGCATTTGCACCGATTTCCAAAATCTGTGGATTTGACTTCGATCGGGGCTACGCTCGATCGACTGATGCTTTGCCAACACGCTGCTTATATAGAGGAGAGGTGGACATAACTGAGGATTTAATGGGTTATCAATTGTGCTGAGGACCATGGTAATTGCGTTCTTGAAGATTTGAATCCTTTATTCTGCTGCTCTGCCAGCCTCATTTGGCTTACATTAACAATACAGTTCTTTGCCCCAAGCTAGCTGGGACAGGCTGCTTCAGCACAGCATGGATGGATTTTTATGAACTTTAACACAAAAATAATTTGACATGAACATGTTCTTTTAAAAATTGTTGATATAGGTATTTTAATGCAAGTCTTAATAAGTTATTGTACATATTATCATACAAACATGTTATATTTGCAGGAACAGTTCCTGCAGGAGCGTATCAAGGTTAACGGCAAAGCGGGCAACCTCGGTGGAGGTGTGGTGTCCATCGAGAGGAGCAAGAGTAAGATTACCATCTCCTCAGAGGTGCCCTTCTCCAAAAGGTAAACAAACTTTCATGTTTGTTTCAACCTTGTGATTATGTGGGTCACAATTGTCAGATCCAATCATTACCTTTTACATACCGAGGTGGCTCATTAGCGCAGAGGCTGCTCACATTTTTGCACATGCACAGTATAAGTGACTGTGTTTTTGATGTCTTTCAATAGATATTTAAAGTATCTGACCAAGAAATACCTGAAAAAGAATAATCTTCGCGACTGGTTGCGCGTGGTGGCCAACACCAAGGAGAGCTACGAGCTGCGCTACTTCCAGATCAACCAGGATGAAGAGGAGGAGGAAGATGAAGATTAAATTCAAGCTGATTTTTTATAAAATAAATGGAATGTTTTCAGTCACGTGGCATTTTTCTTGCGACTCGTCTACAACCACACAGCAAATTTCCAACAAGGATCAGTTCAGGCCTTTTTTTAATTGGAATGAAAATGTAACCGGAACAACACACTATTAAAACAACTTTGTGACAGTGCAGCATTAGCCTCAAATAAAAATGAGTGAAAAAAAGTCAGAACATTGACCTTGTGAAAAATAATGAAAGGAATGTAACAGCTGAAAGCATCAAGAACAAACATACAGTACAACTTCCATAACAGGGCCATGGAAAACGTAGGCACTCATATGGAGCATCTGTCCCTGCAGAGGAGAGGTCATGCTGAAGCACCCGTAAATTTGACAAAAGATTTTTCAAATACTGCAACGCACCAGACAATTAAACATGAGAGCGTGTAACAAAAGTGGAAAGGAAGCACGTCTTGGGAAGGAAGAGGCAGAAGTGCTTGACGTAAACAAGGTTTCACTCGACAAGTGACATGGTCTCGATAGTTCGTTGTGATCATAGTGTCCAGATTTTTGGGACTGAGCCCCCATGAAGAGGAGACGTGTGCAAAGTGGGCGCGTCTTCCTGGCCACCTCGGGGTCCTCTTGCTTGACGACGTGTCAGATTGTTCGCGGGTTGTACTCGGGTAACTTTTGCAGTCTCTCCTGCTCAGCCGGCGTGTCCTGCCTGGCGATGATCATGGAGTGAGCGTAACCCATCACCACCTGGGAAAGCAGACAAAAAGCAAACATTTGAGCAATCTCGACACCTGCGTGGGCCTTCTTGAAGCACTAGCATGCATGTTTCTGGGTGTGGGGCTGGAGCAATGCCTTGGGTCGGACGGCTTGCTCGCGTTCATCTGCGTGCGGCCGGACTATCATTAACTTGCAACAATACCCGTGGGAGGCCTGCCCACCCATGAGACACACGTTGCCAGTCATTCAGTGCACCTGTTCGATATAAATGCCATCCAGGGTCTTGACCTCCTGGGGGGTGGTGGAGGATTTTGGTTTGTTGTCTCCATAGCCCTAAACAAATTAAACACGTTTAGTATCAACTGTGGCCCGCAGGGTGAATGTCATACCAGTTCTCCAAAAGTGGGTGAAGGACCCCAGCTGATGGTGCTCTCGTTGGCAGCGATGATGATGCTGCTTTTGCTGTTTCACAACATATCACATACACTTACTTAGGTCCCTTTTCAAACATTGATGGTTTAACACATCAACTACCGAGGACCTACCCGCAGGCCAGGCTGCGGATTTCCCAGCCGCAGAGATCCTGCACGGCTTTGGGGTACATTGTCGACTCCCTGGAAGTGTTGGTGACCCCCCAGAAGAACAGACTCCCTGCAAACATCGTCAAAAATGCCTTCTTTGTTTGTGCCATGTCCGTTTATTGATTCTTTCGGAACTTCATCTTGTTCATCATTCTTGTTTCACATATTGAGATGCTACTACCACAAACTAATAGGAGGAATTCTTAAATATTGTAACATTATTCTGTCCAAAAACATTGTGTTGTAAGTTGTCATCTGTTGCAGTCGTCAAGCATCAAAGAGAAAGCAAAGTGAATCCCAGCACCAAGTCTTACCGCTCTCACTGATGGCGAAAGAGCACTGGTAGCCTGTGTGGATGTGACTGGCTCCTCGACCAGGGAAGTCAAAGAGTTTCACCAGACGAGGAACCAGCTCGTCCTTCTGCTCGGTGTGTCCCAGACGCCCGTAACCGCCAAAGCCCCAGCTGAATACTCGCTTCTGAGAGTCCAACACCAGCTAAACACAAAAAACGGGCTTCAACACCCAAAACAGGACAAGAATATCCATCCGTTGCAACTTCTCACCGTGTGGTTGGCACCACAGGCCACATCCCGGACCACCACGTTGGGTACGGGCGTGACCTGGCCGTCTTTGGACTTCTCAATGAAGATGGCGACGCGGCGCGGGATGAGTTCGCAGTCAAACTCGATGCGCTGCGCACGAGCTATGAACTTGCCATCGCTGTTGTGTCCTGAGGTGAGACCAGAGAAGATTGGGTTGACAATGGAAGCCCCAAAAGTCACATTCAACAGGCAGCGTTTCAACTTCTTTTGAGAGCTCCGAAAGTTAGATGTGTTATTTGAAACATTGCCAGTACATTGTAGAGATTTTAGAATGGCAATCAGCAACAAATAAATTAACGTGATCAAACCTTAAACCAGGGGTGGGCAAACTTTTTGACTCGCATGTGTCCGGACAAGTTATGTCCATAATATGTAAAATCACTTCAAATAACTTCCACTGAGCGTATTTTACAAAGATTCCACAGCATATAGCTATAGTTTACGTTTTAAGACTTGCGCTGAATATTCATGAAGTCTTGTTTTCGAGTTGATGATGATCCCCATGTGACGTCACGTTTGGACTGCCCCTGGCCGAGAAAGCGACACACAATGGATTTTGCGGTACTTTGTTTCGTCTGAAAACTTCGTGTTGATCCGTGTTGATGGTGAAATTAGAAGGAAAACACATAACGCGACGGTGAATCGTTGTGTGTTGCACCAAGACAACTATTTGATATTCACTGACACAAATTCCCAGCTGACAAATCAGCCCATTTCCAAAGAAGCTTAGGCGCCATCTTCTGCATTTTCTGGGTGCTACATTGCTGTCATTGACGGCTCGAATTGATATGGGAGGACTCCTTTAATCAATTGCAGACATTTATGCTTTCGTCTTCAGAACTATTTGAATCATATTCATAACTGCATGAGTAAAGAGAAAGCATCTTCTCCGAATCTGAAGCCATTGTTTTGATTCTCAAGCAAGGCAAGACGTCTTGGCATGACGTCACGAACAAGGGGGTGGGACCTTCTGAAACTGGCCATTTACGGATTCATTTTGAAGTCATTTTTATTGGTGTTTTTCATTTAACTAAAAATATCAGCCTGCCTGTTTTGGGTAATTTAGATGCTATAAAACGTTTTTCTGATGTCATGGGAAGCAACAAAAAAAAATGGTGCCGGTTGTCATTTAAATGTAGTGTGTACAAACCTTATAGCACAGTAAGTACACTACAACTCAATTTATTAACTGTCTTTCAAATGTGAAAAATATCCCTGATCAGTTAATAATTCTGTCTCAAGGAATATGCAAGATATGGCGTTTACATACTATTTCACAGATACTTAGAGGGGGAAATCGAAATAGATTAAAATAACTTATGCACTGTGATTTATCAAGACTGCGTCTGTTTTTAATAAGTTTCCATTGAAGGGGCAAAGTTAAAGAAACCAACATTTATTGAAAAATGGAATCACTTTCAACATTCAAAACATATTACACAACGAAATATTCAAGCTCAATAATACCTATTTGTGTTAAATTCCGCAAAATCATGGATGGTTTGTCCTGACCGCGCTCTACAAACTCTCCATTGACGCCCTCGCCTTCACGTGCAAACAATACACGTGTACCGTCGCCGAGCACACAGACATAGGCTACCTGCAGTTGAAATTTGCATACTCGGCACGGCCTGCTTGTTTCTTCCGGACTTTCGCAAGCGTCTAAGGTTGTGCATTTGCATATCATTTTCCAAAATAGATGCACAGAACCTCAGCCCAGAAGAAAGATTCAAAAGAAGCTAACAACATATGTGACGCTACAAAACGTAAATTTACATTAAACCGTGACTGTAAACTGTACGTGAGACTTATGAAAGGGGCTGAGTTTCTTGTAGCAAGCAATGCAAACGTTGCATTGTGCACCATGATGACAAATGACTACCGCAGCAAAATCTACACTGTAGATTTGTCTTACATTATACTCTTTCATAACTGCCACAGTTTCAGTGCAGATCAAACAGACACACTTCCCCTTGAATTCTTTGACGGAATATTCACTCTCCCACCGTGTCTGAAATTTTCTGCATTCACTTGAAGTGCGGGCCATATTCCATTCTGTTTATAAATTTTCTTGCGGGCCAATTAAACATGGACTGCGGGTCGCAGTTCGCCCGCGGGCCGTCGCTTGGACACCCCTGCCTTAAACATTTCAATTTTGTCAGACCTCATGTGGCTTTGATACGACATGCAACGGAGAAGAAACGTTTTCCGCAAGTTCAAATCAAACAGATGCAATACAATGTCTTCACGTATGCATTTTGGACTTACATTACGTTATCTGGTGGGAGTGTTCCCTGGAGAGACTGTTAGTCCCATGAAGGTAACGCAAAATGGTCTGGCATTTTAAAACAAAGAACTGAGCTCAAGTATCTTACCAAGTTGTCCATACTCGGGGCAGCCAAAAGAATAAAGGTTCCCTTTGCAGTCCACCACCATGCTGAACTCGGCCCCGCACGACACCTTCACCAGTGGCTGTCCGTTGTAGGTAATCTGAGCACTCAAACCACAACAAACTTGAGCGTTTCCTGCTGGGACTGGATGGCATCGTCATTGACGGTTGTCACTTACGGGAGCTGGGCTGAGGACAGCGTCGGTCTGGCTGCCTTGGCCGAGCTGACCCAGCTTGTTTTCACCAAAGGAGTGCGCAATGCCATCCTCTTCGCAAAAGAACAACCAACATAAGCGTACAGAACCACTCAGGCACTTTTACACGATAATTTGAGGTTGAGGAAACCAAAATAACGAGGGGACTGGTCCATATCCAGCACAGGCGAGCTGCCTAAGCATACCTGTAAGTGCCAAGGTGTGATTTCGCCCGCAGGCTGCGGCGACAACCACAACGTCCGCCAAGCCCTCAATCAGCTTGGGAGCATCCAAACGTTTAGTGTCTCCGTGCCCGAGCTGCCCTTTGTCATTGCGGCCTGCCCAAACATTAGCACGTAAAGCGTGTTGTGGAAATCAAACGAGGGAGGTTGAAATGTACAAAAAGAGGGCAAGTCTATTTCTGACTCACCCCAGCTCCATAGTTTGCCCTCAGTGGTAATGAGAAGGCTGTGAGCAGCGCACGAGCCGGAAATCACACAGCTCACCAGGACGCCGTTTAAACAGCCGTAGCGGTGCGGACTCCACAAATTCTGGCCCAGGTTGCGGAAAGCAGCTGGAAGACAAACAAACAAACAAACAAACAAACAAACAACTAAATAAATGTAAAGACTGTGAAGCTCAATTCACCTGACAGGCATTTCGAACAGCTTTTTTTTCTGTGGCTTTATTGCAATGCGCCATATTACAACAAAAGAAGTCAAACAACTTTTGCTTAGTGATTTGCCCACACTGAATTTTTCTGCTTTCATGTTAACATCGCAGAATTCCTTGCTGCAAACACAGAGAAGCTAAGTAAAACTTCCAATGAGTGAAATACAATAAAATTTGAACACGGAGTCAATCTGCTCAACCAACGTTTGTGAACTAATGAGGAACACGTAGAGATGTCGGATTAGACAGAGCTTTTAGTTCAGACCAAGTTATGTGAGCAATCGATATTTGCAAGTACAGTGAAACCTCAATTTACGAACTTAATTGGTTCCCAGACAGTGGCGAAAAGTGTGTATCTCCAAAAAAGATTCCCATAGGAAACCATTAAAATGGGAATAATCCGTTCCCGGGTTTCCATAAAATATACTTTTCAACTAAATAAGCCTTAAAACTACACACAACCTACCTTATCCTATGTGTAATAAATGTGCTATTGTTTTGTAATGAAAGAAATACACTGCACTGTATAATAAAGTCACTTTATTTACATTTGTGATGGTCATTGATGGCTCTTAATTGACACCTGTTGCTTTCTGACTTGTAAGGTCTTACGAAACTGAGGCATCACATTATCATTCATCATGTTGGAAGTTGAAAAAGTGTTGAAAGAGTGTTGCATGACATTTAGGAAGGAGGTAAGACAAGCACTGGGTGGGCAAGAGGTCCTTCCAGATGACTGGCAAACTACAGCGAACATAATCAGACACAGGTCAGAAAGTACTTGGTGTATCGAGTGGAAGAAATGTAGATAAGGAGACTTGGTGGTGGAATGGGGAGGTGCAGGAGTGTATACAGAGAAAGAGGTTAGCAAAGAAGAAGTGGGACACTGAGAGGACGGACGAGAGTAGACAGCAGTACAAGGAGATGCAGCGCACGGTTAAAGTAAAGGCGGCAAAGGCCAAACAAGAGGCCTATGATGACTTGTATGCTTGGCTGGACAGCAAGGAAGGTGAGACTGATCTTTACAGGCTGGCGAGACAGAGAGACAAAGATGGTAAGGACCTGCAGCAGGTTCGGGTGATTAAGGATAGAGATGGCAATGTATTAACAGGTGCCAGTAGTGTGATGGCAAGATGGAAAGAGTACTGGATGGAAAGAGAAGAATTGATGAATGGGGAAAATGAGAAGGAACAAAGAGTAGAAGACGTGACTGTTGTGGACCAAGACGTAGCAAGCATTAGCAAGGATGAAGTGAGGAGGGCGCTGAAGAGGATGACGGGGGGAAAGGCACTCGGGCCTGATGATTTACCAATCGAGGTATGGAAGTGTCTTGGAGAGGTGGCGGTGGTGTTCCTGACTGGGTTATTCAAGAAAATCTAAAGAGTTTGATGGTTCTCTTTATTTGTAAGTAGGTTCGTTGTCAGATCTTCCAGGCAGATGATGCGCAGAGCTTGATCGTGGCGTAGAGTCGAGCAAGTCGTGCTGTGAAACTCCGTGCGATGCTGAGCAGGTCTCTGCGAGCGGTGCGTCTGTCTGGGTCTGAGTCCGAGATGAGTCGGAGATTATTCTGCCCCGTGGTTCGCCCAATCTCTCTGTCCCGCGACAGCTCCTTTTATACAATTTGCAAGCGTGTGCTATGCGTCAGGGTGATACGCACATCAAGGAGATCAAGGAATTGAAAGACATGAAAGTGTTGAAAAGCGCACTTCAAAATCATACACGCGTGTGACGCAACAAATCTTAGATGGTGAACAGATGCCTGAAGAATGGAGACGAAGTGTACTCGTGCCCATTTTTAAGAACAAAGGAGATGTGCAGAGTTGTACTAATTACAGAGGAATAAAGTTGATGAGCCATACAATGAAACTCTGGGAAAGAGTAGTTGAAGCTAGACTAAGAGCAGAAGTGAACATTTGTGAGCAGCAGTATTTCATGCCAAAAAAAGAGTACGGCAGATGCAGTGTTTGCTTTAAGAATGCTGATAGAGAAGTACATAGGTCAGAAGGAATTGCATTGTGTCTTTGTAGATCTGGAGAAAGCGTACGACAGGGTGCCCAGAGAAGAGCTGTGGCATTGCATGAGGAAGTCTGGAGTGACGGAAAAGTATGTCAGAGCGATGCAAGACATGTATCATGACTGTAAGACAGTTGTGAGGTGTGCTGTTGGTATGACTGAGGAATTCAAGGTGGGGGTGGGACTGGGGTCAGCTCTGAGCCCCTTCTTGTTTGCTATGGTGATGGACAGGCTGACAGACGATGTTAGACAATAATCTCCTTGGACCATGATGTTTGCAGATGACATTGTGATCTGTAGCGAGAACGGGGAACAGGTGGCGGAGAAACTAGAGATGTGGAGATATGCCCTGGAAAGGAGAGGAATGAAGATCAGTCGCAGCAAGACAGAATATATGTGTGTGAATGAGAGGGATCCAAGTGCAAGAGTGATGCTACAGGGAGAAGAGATAAAGAAGGTGGAGGATTTTAAATACTTGGGGTCAACTGTCCAGAGCAATGGAGAGTGTGAAAAAGAGGTGAAGAAGCGTGTCCAGGCAGGCTGGAGAAAAATGTCAGGTGTGATGTGTGATAGAAGGGTTTCAGCTAGGATGAAAGGAAAAGTGTATAAAACCGTGGTCAGACCAGCCATGATGTTTGGACTGGAGACGGTGCCGCTGAAGAAATGACAGGAAGCAGAGCTGGAGGTAGCGGAGCCGAAGATGTTGAGGTTTTCTTTGGGAGTGACCAGGTTGGATAGGATGAGGAATGAGTACATTAGAGGGACAACTCATATTAGAGGCTTTGGAGAGAAAGTCAGAGAGGCCAGACTGAGATGGTTTGGACATGTCCAGAGGAGAGAGAGTGACTATATCGGGAGAAGGATGCTGAGCCTTGAACTGCCAGGCAGGAGACCGAGAGGAAGACCCAAGAGGAGGTTTATGGATGTGGTCAAAGAGGACATGAAGGTAGCTGGTGTGAGAGAAGAGGAGGCACAAAACCGGGATAGATGGAGGACATGATTCGCTGTGGCGACCCCTGAGGGGAAAA
This sequence comes from Hippocampus bargibanti, assembly GCF_051943395.1. Classification (NCBI taxonomy): domain Eukaryota; kingdom Metazoa; phylum Chordata; class Actinopteri; order Syngnathiformes; family Syngnathidae; genus Hippocampus; species Hippocampus bargibanti. Next base: position 21,628,779 of record NC_142734.1, read on the forward strand.
GCCGAAAGGTAAAGAAGAAGATGTTGATGATTCTCATAGCCTTTTCTGGACGAACCTGTTCAATAAAAGCCTGCACATCAACTGCTGAATGGAGCTTGTCCTCTTGAAGGCAAATCAAATTCTCTGTGTTGATGACCTCATTGTGGTCAGCAACAAGCTCCTCAATGTCATCTGCATTCACTTCGAGTCCCATAGGTGCTGGCAGAGATTTTATTACAACAAAAGGCGCGAGTCCGATGATTCCACGGACGCGGAATGAAACGCAACAAAAGAAGGCGAATTAAATGGCACGCTCGCGATCGGAAACCGAAAAGCAACAAACTTACGCGATCGTGTCTATCAATCACCTCGTGCAAAGCCAACTGTTGGATTTGCCAGCACAAGACACAGCGATTAACTTACGTCGTAATCATGTCACTGGTGAGGTGACAGTAACTCGTTGAAATGAAATGAAATTGAAGTGTCGCGAGCGGCGGCCACGCCCCAGCTGTCAACTCGCACGTGACAATTTAGCGTTGTTTCACACACCCTGTTCCGGGGTGTGTGAAAACACTAGCTCTGATTGGCTTACCATGACACATGACTCTACCCTTTAGCCAATCACAATAACTTCTATCGCATCTTGACAGGGTTCAAGTGTAGCAACACAAAAACATTGGCAATCCCTGCTTATTCAGTTAGACCAGGCATGGGCAAACTACGGCCCGCGGGCCACATACGGCCCGTTAGGCTTTTTAATCCGGCCCGCCGAATTTGCCCAAATTATAGTTCAAACAGTGTCTAAAACTCATGACAAAAAGTTAGCGAACAACAGGGCAGATAACTGAAAAGTTGCCTGTCCCATTTTTCACAACTTGAAGCACAAAGACACAACTAATCACATTAAAAAAAACATTGTAACAAAGTATAAAGTTTTTTTTTTTAAATCAAGAATGCACCTACTACAAATGCTACCTTGCTTAATTTAGGGTAAATGTGCATGGCTGTAGATTTTGCTGCAGTAGTCTATTGTCATTGCGGTGCACAATACAACATTTGCATTGCTTCCTACGAGCCACTAAGCCCCTTTCATAAGTCTCACGTACACTTTACAGTCACGGTTTAATGTAAATTTACGTTTTTTTTAGCGTCACATATGTTGTTAGCTTCTTTTGAATCTTTCTTCTGGTATGAGGTTCTGTGCATCTATTTTGGAAAATGACATGCAATTGCACGACTTTATAACGCTTGCGAAAGTCCGGAAGAAAGAAGCAGGCTTCTGATTGGCTGCCGTGCCGAGTATGCAAATTTCAACTGCAGGTAGGTCGGCGACGGTACACGTGTTTTGTTTGTGCGTGTAGGCGAGGGCGTCAGTGAGGAGTTTGTTGAGCGCTCGGTCAGGACAAACCATCGATGATTTGGCGGAATTTAACACAAGTAGGTATTATTGAGCTTGAAATTTCGTTGTGTAATAATATGTTTTGAATTTCAGAATCAGAATCAGAATCATCTTTATTGCCAAGTATGTAGGACACACAAGGAATTTGTTTCCGGTAGAACACGCTGCACTAGTATCGTTGTCAAAAAAACTGCTAAGTGGCACTATACAGTTCCATTTTGGCTACTGTTGAAAGAGTTCAAAGAGTTAATGGCTTGGGGGAAGAAGCTGTTTAAATGTCTGCTGGATTTGGTGCGCATGGATCGGTAGCGCCTGCCTGAGGGGAGTAGCTGGAAAAGGTGGTGGGCAGGGTGCGGAGGGTCCAGTAGGATTTTCCGCGCCCTAGTTTGGATTCTTGCAGTGTGCAAGTCCTCGAGAGTGGGTAGGGCGGTGCCAATGATTTTTTTCCGCCCTCCTAACTGTCCGTTGAAGTCGGATTTTGTCCATTTTTGTGGCGGCCCCGAACCAAACGGTGATGGAAGAACACAGGATGGATTCGATGACAGCCGTGTAGAAATGTTGCAGCACCTCCTGTGGCAGGCCATGCTTCTTTAGCAGCCTCAGGAAGTACATTCTCTGTTGGGTCTTTTTCAGGATGGAGTTGGTGTTGACCTCCCACTTCATGTCCTGGGAGACTGTGATTCCCAGGAACTTGAAGGTCTCAACGGTTGACACAAGGCAGGTGGATAGTGTGAGGGGTAGCTGTGGTGATGGATGATTCCTGAAGTCCACGATCATCTCAACATGACACTGGTTGGATGAAAGTACTTTCAACGCAGCCAGTGTCGCTTCGGGGGAGTTCTTCCTCACAGACAATCACTCAGAAAGTTGGGTGTGAATACACTGGGATTTTTTGGGGGGGATATTATAATTTTGTGGTTTCTTACATGAATGAAAATCTTAATATGTAGAAAAGGTTATTGTGTATGGAAATATCCCCAATGTGGGACTAATCAAAGTTATTTTCTCACATATGTGTTCTAAACTAAACCAAACCGGACAAGTAATGAATTGATTAATGAAAACGCACATTATTAACATTATTTCAAACAGTAGTATAAGAAATATTGTACCTTGTTGTTTGGGCACCTCTTTTCTTCCAATCAAATCCCAGTTAGTTGCTCCAAATATGACGAGTTGGCCTTTAAGTTTTGGACAATCAAGTTTCTGTGGAGATGAAATGTAAATGGAGTGTCAATCAAGAAGCTGCGTAGTCGTTATTTATATTATTGTTTTTTTATAAGCGCAAATGACTCACAATTTTCTCTTTCACATCATCTGCCACAGTGACAGGTTGCAGAGTGGATTTGACAGAGGGCTTCCCGGGCTTTTTGTTGTTTTCCTGTTCGTAGTCAAACTCGTCGTCACTGCTGAAGTCTCGCTCTTTCCTTTTGCCGCTGGCTTTCTTCTTCAGGGATCCATTTCCCGATACGTCAGTCACCTTCTTGCGTGGCATTTTCAGTCAAAACAGCTGCGAGGCAAAAAAAAAAAGTGAGCAACCTTTCTGTAATTCCGTAATCATAAGCACGGGACAACTGCAAGACTGAGTGTAGTGGTCCTTGGTGTTGGGGAAAAATGATGTACATACAGTGGGGCCTCGGTTTACGAACGCCTTGCCTTATGAACTGTTCGGTTTACGAACGTTAAATTTATGGAAATTAAACCTTGGATTACGCACTACTTTTCGCGATACACACCCCCCATCACGGCTGGCGGAGTAATCTTCCGCGGAACAACACCAAAGCACATGACTGAACAGCGCCCCAGCCGGCCTGCCTTTCCACACCCCCTTTCCCTGAATGCACACTTCGATCCAGAGCGAGCGATTGAGCCAGAGACAGAGAGAGAGAGAGAGAGAGAGAGAGAGAGAGAGAGAGAGAGAGAGAGAGAGAGAGAGAGAGAGAGAGAGAGAGAGAGAGAGAGAGAGAGAGAGAGAGAGAGAGAGAGAGAGAGAGAGAGAGAGAGAGAGAGAGAGGACGGATAGGGATGGAGAGAGAGAGAGAGAGAGAGAGAGAGAGAGCGAGAGAGACACACACGATCACCTCCAAGGAGTTTTTTTACAGATACTTTTGCTTTTTTGGGACCGTAAAAGACACCACAGGCTCGTGTTCAGCCGAAGAAGACATAAAACAAAATTACAGTCGAGTAGAAGAAGGAGCTCATTGAGAAACACAAACGAGGTGTGTGTTTGTCTGATTTAGCCTCTTATCGAGGACTTGCACACTGCAAGAATCCAAACTAGGGGGCAGAAAATCCTACTGGACCCATCGCACCCTGCCCACCACCTTTTACAGCTACTCCCGTCAGGCAGGCGCTACCGATCCATGCGCACCAAATCCAGCAGACATTTAAACAGCTTCTTCCCCCAAGCCATTAACTCTTTGAACAGTAGCCCAAATGGAACTGTATACTGCCTCTTTGCAATTTTTTGATGATGATACTAGTGCAGCGTGTTCGACCGGAAACAAATTCCTTGTGTGTTTTACATACATGGCAATGAAGATGATTCTGATTACTGATACCGCCCAATTTAAAATTGTTCGAGGGCCTATTTGAGCAATTTTATTTTTTTGCTTTGCAACAAATACACAGTCTCGCACGATCTTTCCTCAAATTAGGGGTACTGTATGTTTTATCTCGAAACCTTCATTCACGACATGAATTTTGGTGATCCCCGACAGCCAAAATGAAGTCAGCAGGTTGTAACGCATTTTCAGTTCAGTGTCCGGTGATGAGAAATTCAAATGTTTTCTAATGTTGATCTCTCATACCATAACATTAAGCATAGCATAATAGCACCACAATGTGCATTCAATTGCCCACTCTGCATCCACAGCGGATGAGTCATTCTGGATGGTGCTTCCTATTTTCCCCAGATGTTTTACTTTGCCCTCCTGTAAGGTTAAGATCAAGGGAAGTCATTAGTGTTTGTGAAGCCATTTAAGACATTTTGTGTGATTAAGGGCTGTGAAAAAAATTCATCAGGCAGTACAACTTTTGACAACACAAAGACTGAGTTACATATATCACTGCTAATCATCATAATAAGGACCAGAGACTGAAAATCGTCGCCATTTAAAAGTTTTAGATTATAGCTCCGTTTAAAACTTGTTTTGACGTTTCGCGTGTGCATCGGCCACTGACATGGACATAACGTCAAAAGCAAACTAACTCCTTCCAACTCAGGATTAAACGGTCGAAGACGCAGAACATTTCAACATTATAGCAAACATGAACTTTAAATTTGTAGTGGTTTCTTTCCACCTGCCCAGCAGGTCTTTTAAAAAGCACGCGTGATTAACAAGGCCAATAAAGTCAGCACTGGAATACGTACAATAAAAACAGACGCACGCAAATTAACAAAGCACAAGCGCGTGTTGTCGAGGTTTGCTATAAAGCCGCTAGCTTCCCGAAGCTAAACACCGACGCTCTTTGTTCGCTTGGAGACGGGCTAGCAAGCTAAACGAGCCGCCAATTCGTCAACTTTTATCCAGAGCCTCTCCATAAGACCAAAGTTTGCGCCTCATACAAACTGAACAACTTCACTCCGCTCTCTCGCTGGACTACATATGAATATTTCGGGATAATTAAGCTAACCTTACCTCCGCGTTATGCTAACGCATACTTAATAAAGACATGTACGTAAAACAATACCGCAACAAGGAAAAGAAAACAACTTTACAAACATGTTCAAGGCAATATAGTTTGTCGTGATGGGGTAATACATTAGCTTGGTTTGCTATAAAAGATTACTTGTAATTTTTTTGGAAAATAAATAATGTACCAGCTATTTCCTGATTCAGCAGCTCTCCGTCTGTGTCCGCTTTGATTGATGTGAACAAAAGAAGCTCGAGTCTGCTTCCGCATCACGTGGTCGCTGGCCCACACTCGCCACAACACTACAGGATTGGCATCAGCTTCTGCACGTTCACGCAGGGCTCACCATCCATCCATCCATCCATCCATCCATCCATCCATCCATCCATCCATCCATCCATCCATCCATCCATCCATCCATCCATCCATCCATCCATCCATCCATCCATCCATCCATCCATCCATCCATCCATCCATCCATCCATCCATCAGGGCAAAAGTTCACTGGTAACAGAAGATGCTTAAAAAAAGCAGCCACAAAGTAAAAGTACTGAATCAACTCCTTGTGTGAAAGTACCGGTAATAAAATATGGACTCTGAAATGTACAGGGAAAAAAAAGAGTCACTGTCACTCTACATATAACGGTTCTGTCTTTTTTTTCCAACAAAGCAAGAATATTGAAACAATACTCTACTTATCATCTCAAATCACTCACAAATTTACTGACTTTGTCTGAAAACATAAGCCTGTATAATTGATCACAAAACTGATATACTTGAGAGAATCCATGGCTTGCAGCAACAGTTTTGTTGTAACTTCGAGCATTTCGCTCATTTTCCGATCCGCTTATCCTCACATGGGTCATGGGGGGTGCTGGAGTCTATCCGAGCTGTCTTCTGGCAGTAGGGGGGGGACACCCTGAACCGGTTGGCAGCCAATTGCAGCTGAATTGGATTGATGAAGAAGAAAACAATTGACTGGTGAAATCAGCATTACATTTCAGACAATATTATAGTAAGGCGAACAAAATAAAGTAAATGCGCACACCACAACTCAATAGCATAGGGTGGGCAGTCAAGCTTGCTTGAGAAGTTTCTCGCTTCCAAGATGCCTCATTCATCTGAAAATTCATCAGTAATCTCTGTGAAGTCCCAATATCGATGTTGGGCATTTGATTTCAGCTGGGTTGGAAGAGGGAAACTTCAAAAACAAGCATCTCTGCAGGACCGAAGCTGCCTACCCCCGACCTAGGTTATCCAACTGCATTCAAGACTGACAGAATTGCTGAATGTCAATATTAACTACCACATTGCTGTGCAAATATAAATGGTTTGCATTTAGTGAGGCACGAGAGTTTATGCTTCGCTAACAATATTTTTTCATTCTTGGTGTCAGAGAGGCAACAGCTGTGATATTTTTTTTGCATTTATGCTGCTTTTAAAATACTTTAAAAAATGTGTAAATTCCACCTGAAGTGCCTTTACAGACCCCCATTTGAGATTGACTGAAATAGTGACTCATTTAAAGGCACCAAACTTTTTTTTCCAATTGTTAATCGCACAAACTGTCCCATTATAGAACTGCAAACAACGTGTTAAATCATGGGCATTTTATTTGCATTTGTCCAGATGAATGCATTTTACAAAATCTCCATATATCACAATCTTTCCCTCACACACGCAAACTCACCTGACCAAAATTTCACCTGACTCCAAACTAAAATCTAGAGTTCTGACGCTTTGGAAGTTAGATGCTTGCAGTCATAGTTGCATCAAAGACCACACTGCCGGTTGTCATTGTACAGGGCAGAGAGAAGAGGGAAGGCAGTTGGGGCACATCATCTACTTCAATGTGTCAGTACAGTTACATTTTATATTTTGTCCCTCACACAAAATAATATTTTCCAAAACACGCATACAGTCAAAAGCTTGTTATTGTCACGTCTCTCTATACTGTGCTATTTACATTTTTACCTATTCAAACAATGTGGAAGACCTGCATGATATGTACATTTGTTGTTATATACACAGTCAAGTATAGTAACAAAAAATACACAGATCAAATTAAAACTATGTAATGCACATGTGCACGGTTTCATATCACAGCATGTCAATTAAATACTCCCTTTTCTGGAATTAATGAAACATGATCCATTCATCCTTAATCTCCTGCATTGCTTGACTCCATTAGAGACGGGAATAACCTGGAGCCCATCCCGGCTGATTCTCAACATCAGGGGTAAACCGTGGACTCGTCGCATTATTCTCAGGGCATATTATAATGTTCATTTGAGGGGGCTTCAGAAACGTTTCTGATCCATAGTTGTATTAAGTTCATCCTGTCTTCTTGATATCTAATTTTAAACAGATTCTTTTCTTACAGACAGTGTATTGTAGGTGTTTCAAATACCTGACGAGGCGGAACTATATGCAGAAACATGTCAGGTATTTGAAATACCTACTATACACTGTATGCAAGAAAAAATCTGTTTAAAATTAGTCTTTGATCCATATTTAATCACGACTCAAGCAATAAGCAGGCTTCATTGTTACTGGCAGCTAACATGAGCTGCTGCTCATAGTATAGACTTTTGGCGTAGTTAATCTCTTGGGAGATTTTCAGGGCCAGAGATTCACTCTTCACATGCACCTGTTGATCAAACATACAGAGGATTAGAACACAAATAAGAAGAGGCAGCATAACTTCAAACGTCAAAGTCAGCTTTATTGTCAAATATGCTAATATGCATGACATACAGCACAGACGAAATTACTGTCCTCTCGGACCCAGCATGCAAGGCACTTATAATTACTTAACAAACATTTATTGTGTCATTTTATCATCAGTTGTCACAGTTGTGAACAAAAGCTTTGATTCATGCCTCACAACTACCACCAGGTGGCAGACCAAACAATAAAAAGTGATTCATAATGCAAAATAAGGTGCAAAATAAAATCTAAAAATCACTTAAAAGTGTCCTGTTCCCAGTGTTGTCTTACCATAGGCTTCTGATGGGAAGGGCCAGGGATGGCCACACCACTACTGGTGCTTTCAGCCTTTTTGGTGAGCTGCACATAGACTTTCCCATTATCTTTAGACACCAGACTGTGGTAGAGGTCATCATATTTGATCTCCAGAAAAATAGCTTCTCGGTCCACATGGTCTCCAGGCTTCAAGAAGTAGACCACTTTGGAGGAAATGAGCACACTGTAGCTGTCGATGGGTTCCACTGCGATGAAGCTGACGGCAGTCAAGGGGAAAAAAGGGTGTGAAGAGATGTTATGACAGGCACAAGTCCAGTGAAGACAAGTGACTTACAACTCAGACTGAATGTTGTCTGTCAGGTGGAAGAGCTGCTCCTGGCCATCAGCCTGTAAGGCTGAGTAGCAGGATAGAAGACCCTGGGGACCTTTACAGCAGCGAGGTTTCCTGACACGTAACACACTGAGCCTGCACAACAGGAGACCAAGACGACATGACAAGGGGATCACAAGGGGATTGGACATGTGTCAAAGATGCGGAGGAATGTTATCAGAAAAATAATAACAAAACACGCATGTTTCTGTAGTCCTCATAAGGTTGTGACCTCCAGCGCCTTCCATCAGGAAGATGTGGCACTACATAAATATAATGAAGTGAAGTGAAGGGAGCTTAACACGGTTGAGCGGTTCCACCCACCTGTGGTTACTGAGACTTGCCATGTCTCGGACAGTCTGTGCTGTCTCTGAAGCAAAGTCCAGCGCTCCAGCCACCGGTTTGGTCACAGTGCCAACGAGACCTTTGCCCAGGCCAGAGAAAAAGCCGCTGACTCCACCCTCTGTCTTGACCCCCTCCACAGTTGAAGTTATGATACTTGTCATGCCACCTATGATACCTGAGAGAAAACAAGAAGATACCTTTCTGTCACAGCACTTCAACGCTTCTTAATTACTTCAGCAAAGTAACTCAGCCAATAAAATCCATTAAGAGGCCATTGGTATTTTAATTAAATTTAATGTCATTGAGTGTTTTGGCATGAATTCAGAAACCATTAATAATGATGAATATGCAAAACAGGTAAGTACCATGAGCTAGTCCATGGATGCCCGCAACCAGGTGCTCGCCACTGGTGGCTCCGTGGTATCTTATGTACTCTCGCTCTGTCTGGTGCCGGTTGTCCATGGTTTTCCCAAGCCCATCAGATAAAGTTCCTGCAAACTGAATGATGCATATGGGGCATATGTTACAAGTGTTATTTTGCACAGATTTGTAATTATCAAGGTTTGGTCACTATGTGAGAGACGAATGATTTAACACAGAAGCAGAGATTGACAGCAGTGCGATCGAAAGCTGGATAAAATACAGAGTGGCTGAAAGTAAACCGCTGAGTGAATATGTACCTTGGCGGCAGAGTTGGACACGCCGTGTGTCACGTTTCGTATGAGGCCTCCCACGTTGCCATACTTGATAAGTTCCGATACGCCTTCAGAGACATCATTGAGAAGACCAATTGGATTTCTGAGGAAGTCTACCGAGCCCAGGATCTGAGCTGCCTGGCTGATCAGCTCCTTTAGATACAAATACGCACAAATACACATTATGTTGTGTATTACACCTACCGGCCAAAAAAAGTATGATTACTTGTGCATCTATTGCAATCCCTGTGTTCATTATTATGGTTATAGTTTGAACTCCAGTCTGCACTGCATCGTACAAAGAGCGCAGTGGCTCATATTTTGAACTCAGAATAATTCTCTAGTACCTCTCTGAAATGCTTGATAATGTCATTGATGATGATCTCCTGGGTCTCATAGGGGTGCACCCGAGTGAATGGGTACATGTTGACAACAGCATCCTCAAAGCGAACCAGTGGAAATCCCAAAGTACCTTTCAAAACCTGACACGATAAAAATTAAATTATGATATTATCTGTGCAAAGTGTGTTGATCTTATTCATGTTCAATAGGCCCTGTATAGAACAGACGGCATTTGCTTGAAAATGAGAACAAGTCCAGCTGAGTTAACTACGCTACACAAATTTGTCCGTCATTGATTGTAGCTGTCATAAAAATACCCCTCAAAAGATGGAGTCACCACCCATTTAACAGAACAAAAACAGAAACATCAATTTAGCCTTCTTCAAAAGACATTGTGCAGTCAAAGAAGCTGCTGGACAAATTTTAGAGGATTCAAAAAGATTAATATTACCTTGAGGTCAGCAGGTAGTTTGTGGGAGGTGAGAACGCTGAGCTTGGCTTGAGGCAGACTGATTTTCAGGTTCTCAAAGTAGTAGCGTTTGGGAGGTCCTGCATCCTGATTTGACCTCTCATGAAGGTTTTCATCCAATTTCTCAATTTCTACATCAATTACACAGAGAACCTTCTGAGTTGCTACACACAATACATTTTATTCTAACCTAATTTAAACAGGATGGGGCTGTAGAATATGCACTACTGTTGTGTTTTGGTGAATGAGGAACTTTTGGTTGTACTTTGCCACCATCTCGTGGGATATTACTGCCAAGGAACGAGACTAAAGTGAGTTGAGGAGCTTGACTTAGTGCTTTCCCGCATGCATCAAGAATTATGAACCTAGCGCTATCCTAACCAAGCCTTAATGCATGAACCGATGAAGCCTGTGTTCAGATGAGAAGTGGACGGAACATCTTCTAAAACAACGAGAACAGTCCAGTTGTGCTGGATGATAAGGGGTGGGCTATACAGCCCAGAGCTTCTAATTTTCAATGATTAATGCATTAACATCAATTTTCTAAAGAGACTCATGAAACTTCAAATGTCACCGACCTTCTGTCTGCCCGTAACCAAAAAAGCTGAGCATCTTGAGCAACAACTTCTCTTCAATAATGACAGTGAATCGCCCAGCTGTTAACATGAGGTGCTGCAGACACGAAGTTATGTCATTATTTTTTTTGCCCACAGACGAAAAATATCACATTTTTTAATGCAATGAGACCCGCCAGAGAGTCATAATAATGTGTCTGATACTGACCTTGAAGATATCAGTGAGCATGAGACTGCTCGGAACTTTGACCGAGTTCACCTGCAAGGCCGGAGCACTGTCGCTCACAATGCCATCGGCAGAGATTGGAGTCACACAGAGCATGACTGGCTGTGTGGTTCCGAGAAGCTGGTTGTCCACCTGATAATCAAAAGAATACTGAAATTCAAACACTACAAAATAAAATGCAATTACGTATTTGTGCCCCAATATGAAGAAAATGTGCTGTGTCATGTGACCTGAAACCCGATGTCCAAGATAATGATTAGCCTATCATGACCCGGATGTCGTAATATCTACACAGACACCGGATTTCGGGAGTATTCTGCTGATATTCTGCATGTTTTAATAATAAGTAAGAAGTACAACACAATGATGATGTATTCAGTCAGCATACTTTGGATCTCACCTGTATGTTGTGAACGTTCAATTCCAACAATTCATTGGCAGCGGTACGTGTAAAGTGGACATCTATACCAGACAGCGTGGCAAACACAAGCTCTTCGGGAATCTTGTTGATCAGAGATACGCCAATACCTTCCTCCAAATTCAGTAAAACCTAGAAAGAATGATGACAGGTACATATTAATAATGGTGAGATGTGACAGTATGTAAAAGTGACAGTCCTTCAATCCGAATGGACAGATCACTTTGCCTGACTGACTTCAGATATAAGGCAAACTATTAAAGAATTTCGTCTGTGTAAGCTCTCAGTCGTACAGGAGTGGTCCATCGATGAAAAGGTTTCTTAAGCCGTCATCTGTACTTCTTTGAAGGTGTCGGACGTTTCGCTTCTTATCCAAGAAACTTCGTCATAAACTAAAGTCTTACTGGTAGTTTAGGCCCTATATATAAATATCCCTACTGTCCAGACATGGTGATGCCAGACTCTGCTATGATAGGTCCCTGCTCTCAGGTTGGGGGGGGAGCAAAGGACTAATCTCTGCAGCTCCACTGATTGTTCCGACTAACGACTGGCCTAACTGCCCCACTTCCACCGGTATCACCTCATCAGTATTACTAATCCTATGTTGCCTAAGCAGGCTATTGTATGAACGATCCAAATTGAACTCACCCCACCATATCGGTTTAATGAAGGATTTAGTTGTTTTATGAAAATCGCTTCTTTTACTCGCCTTTCAAACCATCTATGTTCTTTCGCTAAGATTTAAACCTCATTGTCGTCAAATGAGTGGTTGCTAGCTTTTAGGTTTTATTTTCAGATCCTTTTAAATTATGTGGGATTTTTGAAGGGTATAAATATTGGAATATATTGTATCATTTCATAGGAATACATTTTATTTGATCTGGATTATCAAAATCATTTCCAAAAGATTTTAAAATAATCTCACCTTGCATCTATACACTTTGATGTTTTCTAAAATATTGTTTTTACATAGTGGTTCATAAAGGCTATTCTTGCATGGAACTCATACTCCCTAGTGGCATTTCTCTAAATATTTTCATCTATTTCATGTGCCGCACCTTGCATTCTTGTGAATGCACAGTTGGCTGTGTATTTATTTGGATGGTAGATGTAGGATTAGTAATAATCAAATGTAAACAAAACATCCAATACAACAAGACATTTTTTTATGATAAATTATTTTTTGATTTTTTTAAATAAATATTTTTTTAACATCTGTCATTTCCCCTGATCACAATATGATGATATGGGTATTTTAAACAGAGTAAGCCCTTCGAAAAATTTGTTGGGGATGTTTGTCTGTCATTGCTTTTACCTCAAGCTCCTGTTCAGGTTCTTTCTTCTTCAAATCATCTTTGCTCTTGTCTGGCTCAGCACTTGGTGACTTGTGAATGATCCTCCTTTGGTTGAAATCACTGATCTGTTAATAAAGAGAGAAACAAGATGAAACAACATGGTGTGAACAAAAGTCTGCAGTATACTTGTAATTATAGCAAACAGGGAGCTTCTAATGCTCTCCCTGGTTATCAGGGGTTATTGTGGTAATCTTGTATTATCCGTCCATCCATTTTCCATACCACTTAAAGGACAACCGACGCCCCCAGACAAGTTGTGTCCATAATTTGTAAAATAACTTCAAATGACTTCGACTGAGCATATTTTACAAAGATTCCACCGCATATACCTATATTTTACATTTTAAGACCCATGCTGAATATTCAAAAAGTGTTGTTTTTGAGTTGGTGACGATGCCTACCGTGATGTCAAGTCTGGAACGCCCCTGACCGAGAAAGCGACACACAATGCATTTTGGGTACTTTGTTTGGTCTGAAAACTTCATGGTGATCCGTGTTGATGGCAAAATTAGAAGGAAAACACATATACACAAATAACGCGATGGTGAATCGTTGTGTGTTGCACTGATGGAGAAAAATAATTTATCATGTTTAAAAGTGCCGTGCTTTGCTGACCAACTAAACAATGGGCCTACAGTCAAAGCGCAGATGGCCACAGTAAATCTGAGTGAAACAGACACGGCAAGGTGAACTGTCGTCTCCATCTAGATTCTAGAAGGTCCGGCCTTGCACAGAATTTAGGGCTTTAGATACTCCTTTTTCACCAAAGTTATTTACGGCTTAAACATCCTGCACAAGCGCCAGATTACAGAGATGACTTCAAGACGGCGCCGCGAGAGTGGCTGCCTTTCCAGCAGCTCATGTATTTTTTTTCTACTTTCATTCCTTTCATCACTTTGCTGCTGTGAAATGAAAATTTCTCCACTGTGAGACGAATAAAGGCATATCCAATCCAATCCAATTACAAACTTATCAGTTCTTGGAAAACACAACCAATTAAAATGTCTTATGTTTTACTGCTTGCAGCTGTTGGTGCTCAGAACGCCCAGAGGCGTGGCATTATAATCAAGAAAACTATGTTTACTAATATATCACTGTAATTTGCATATACTCTCAATAAATAGCTTGGCAGAGGGGCGCACAATTCAGACGTATGTCATCTGATGACTGCGTCTCCTGCCGGCAGTGGGGACAATCTTTCTGGTTCTGAGTCTCTGTCCACGGTGTCTGTCTGTCATATCTCTGACATTTTTGGGGGCTCGTCCGGGATGGCAACGCGTCTCCTGCGGTGAGCGGTCTACGGCGACTGTCAAGAACCGGTGCACCGGCAAGGCCAACAAGATTTCGAGAGGACCTCCTTTTCTTGGGGGCAGAAGCCAGGCCTGCTCGCCGGGTGAGACGCAAACGCCATCCCAACGAACCTGGGCGGGCTCGGGACCGGAAGGATCGTCTCCAAAAATTGAGGTCAGTCTGATAAACGATAGTACAAGCCTATTTGTTTAGGTCTTGGAAGATTTTGGATAGTACAAGCCTATTTGTTTGGGTCTCGGAAGATAGAGAACGTTCTAAAGGGCCAGTGCGCCATGGAAAAGTACGTACAGAAAGTCAGTCGGATACTGATTTAAGGAAAATGAGAACGTTCTAAAGGGCCATTGCGCCATGGAAAAAACCGTACGGAAAGTCAGTCGGATACTGATTTTAGGACAAGCCTATTTGTTTGGGTCTTGAAGATTGGATAGTACAGCCTTTTGAAGGTCTGGAAGAATGAAAAGCCTCGAAAAAAATTAAGCTAGTTCATGTGGTAGTGAGAGTGCTGAACTGAGCTTAGTTTTTGGGTACACAAGGACTGATCATCCTTGTGGTTGTGTGACTGTGTCTGTGTGCCTGTGTGAGCATGCGGGTCTGTGAGTAAAGCTTGCGAAAAAAAAGAGTCACTGTCACTCTACATATAACGGTTCTGTCTTTTTTTTCCAACAAAGCAAGAATATTGAAACAATACTCTACATATCATCTCAAATCACTCACAAATTTACTGACTTTGTCTGAAAACATAAGCCTGTATAATTGATCACAAAACTGATATACTTGAGAGAATCCATGGCTTGCAGCAACAGTTTTGTTGTAACTTCGAGCATTTCGCTCATTTTCCGATCCGCTTATCCTCACATGGGTCATGGGGGGTGCTGGAGTCTATCCGAGCTGTCTTCTGGCAGTAGGGGGGGACACCCTGAACCGGTTGGCAGCCAATTGCAGCTGAATTGGATTGATGAAGAAGAAAACAATTGACTGGTGAAATCAGCATTACATTTCAGACAATATTATAGTAAGGCGAACAAAATAAAGTAAATGCGCACACCACAACTCAATAGCATAGGGTGGGCAGTCAAGCTTGCTTGAGAAGTTTCTCGCTTCCAAGATGCCTCATTCATCTGAAAATTCATCAGTAATCTCTGTGAAGTCCCAATATCGATGTTGGGCATTTGATTTCAGCTGGGTTGGAAGAGGGAAACTTCAAAAACAAGCATCTCTGCAGGACCGAAGCTGCCTACCCCCGACCTAGGTTATCCAACTGCATTCAAGACTGACAGAATTGCTGAATGTCAATATTAACTACCACATTGCTGTGCAAATATAAATGGTTTGCATTTAGTGAGGCACGAGAGTTTATGCTTCGCTAACAATATTTTTTCATTCTTGGTGTCAGAGAGGCAACAGCTGTGATATTTTTTTTGCATTTATGCTGCTTTTAAAATACTTTAAAAAATGTGTAAATTCCACCTGAAGTGCCTTTACAGACCCCCATTTGAGATTGACTGAAATAGTGACTCATTTAAAGGCACCAAACTTTTTTTTCCAATTGTTAATCGCACAAACTGTCCCATTATAGAACTGCAAACAACGTGTTAAATCATGGGCATTTTATTTGCATTTGTCCAGATGAATGCATTTTACAAAATCTCCATATATCACAATCTTTCCCTCACACACGCAAACTCACCTGACCAAAATTTCACCTGACTCCAAACTAAAATCTAGAGTTCTGACGCTTTGGAAGTTAGATGCTTGCAGTCATAGTTGCATCAAAGACCACACTGCCGGTTGTCATTGTACAGGGCAGAGAGAAGAGGGAAGGCAGTTGGGGCACATCATCTACTTCAATGTGTCAGTACAGTTACATTTTATATTTTGTCCCTCACACAAAATAATATTTTCCAAAACACGCATACAGTCAAAAGCTTGTTATTGTCACGTCTCTCTATACTGTGCTATTTACATTTTTACCTATTCAAACAATGTGGAAGACCTGCATGATATGTACATTTGTTGTTATATACACAGTCAAGTATAGTAACAAAAAATACACAGATCAAATTAAAACTATGTAATGCACATGTGCACGGTTTCATATCACAGCATGTCAATTAAATACTCCCTTTTCTGGAATTAATGAAACATGATCCATTCATCCTTAATCTCCTGCATTGCTTGACTCCATTAGAGACGGGAATAACCTGGAGCCCATCCCGGCTGATTCTCAACATCAGGGGTAAACCGTGGACTCGTCGCATTATTCTCAGGGCATATTATAATGTTCATTTGAGGGGGCTTCAGAAACGTTTCTGATCCATAGTTGTATTAAGTTCATCCTGTCTTCTTGATATCTAATTTTAAACAGATTCTTTTCTTACAGACAGTGTATTGTAGGTGTTTCAAATACCTGACGAGGCGGAACTATATGCAGAAACATGTCAGGTATTTGAAATACCTACTATACACTGTATGCAAGAAAAAATCTGTTTAAAATTAGTCTTTGATCCATATTTAATCACGACTCAAGCAATAAGCAGGCTTCATTGTTACTGGCAGGTAACATGAGCTGCTGCTCATAGTATAGACTTTTGGCGTAGTTGATCTCTTGGGAGATTTTCAGGGCCAGAGATTCACTCTTCACATGCACCTGTTGATCAAACATACAGAGGATTAGAACACAAATAAGAAGAGGCAGCATAACTTCAAACGTCAAAGTCAGCTTTATTGTCAAATATGCTAATATGCATGACATACAGCACAGACGAAATTACTGTCCTCTCGGACCCAGCATGCAAGGCACTTATAATTACTTAACAAACATTTATTGTGTCATTTTATCATCAGTTGTCACAGTTGTGAACAAAAGCTTTGATTCATGCCTCACAACTACCACCAGGTGGCAGACCAAACAATAAAAAGTGATTCATAATGCAAAATAAGGTGCAAAATAAAATCTAAAAATCACTTAAAAGTGTCCTGTTCCCAGTGTTGTCTTACCATAGGCTTCTGATGGGAAGGGCCAGGGATGGCCACACCACTACTGGTGCTTTCAGCCTTTTTGGTGAGCTGCACATAGACTTTCCCATTATCTTTAGACACCAGACTGTGGTAGAGGTCATCATATTTGATCTCCAGAAAAATAGCTTCTCGGTCCACATGGTCTCCAGGCTTCAAGAAGTAGACCACTTTGGAGGAAATGAGCACACTGTAGCTGTCGATGGGTTCCACTGCGATGAAGCTGACGGCAGTCAAGGGGAAAAAAGGGTGTGAAGAGATGTTATGACAG
Source organism: Hippocampus bargibanti (assembly GCF_051943395.1). Classification (NCBI taxonomy): domain Eukaryota; kingdom Metazoa; phylum Chordata; class Actinopteri; order Syngnathiformes; family Syngnathidae; genus Hippocampus; species Hippocampus bargibanti. The sequence continues at coordinate 21,646,170 of NC_142734.1, forward strand.
GCACAAGTCCAGTGAAGACAAGTGACTTACAACTCAGACTGAATGTTGTCTGTCAGGTGGAAGAGCTGCTCCTGGCCATCAGCCTGTAAGGCTGAGTAGCAGGATAGAAGACCCTGGGGACCTTTACAGCAGCGAGGTTTCCTGACACGTAACACACTGAGCCTGCACAACAGGAGACCAAGACGACATGACAAGGGGATCACAAGGGGATTGGACATGTGTCAAAGATGCGGAGGAATGTTATCAGAAAAATAATAACAAAACACGCATGTTTCTGTAGTCCTCATAAGGTTGTGACCTCCAGCGCCTTCCAACAGGAAGATGTGGCACTACATAAATATAATGAAGTGAAGTGAAGGGAGCTTAACACGGTTGAGCGGTTCCACCCACCTGTGGTTACTGAGACTTGCCATGTCTCGGACAGTCTGTGCTGTCTCTGAAGCAAAGTCCAGCGCTCCAGCCACCGGTTTGGTCACAGTGCCAACGAGACCTTTGCCCAGGCCAGAGAAAAAGCCGCTGACTCCACCCTCTGTCTTGACCCCCTCCACAGTTGAAGTTATGATACTTGTCATGCCACCTATGATACCTGAGAGAAAACAAGAAGATACCTTTCTGTCACAGCACTTCAACGCTTCTTAATTACTTCAGCAAAGTAACTCAGCCAATAAAATCCATTAAGAGGCCATTTGTATTTTAATTAAATTTAACGTCATTGAGTGTTTTGGCATGAATTCAGAAACCATTAATAATGATGAATATGCAAAACAGGTAAGTACCATGAGCTAGTCCATGGATGCCCGCAACCAGGTGCTCGCCACTGGTGGCTCCGTGGTATCTTATGTACTCTCGCTCTGTCTGGTGCCGGTTGTCCATGGTTTTCCCAAGCCCATCAGATAAAGTTCCTGCAAACTGAATGATGCATATGGGGCATATGTTACAAGTGTTATTTTGCACAGATTTGTAATTATCAAGGTTTGGTCACTATGTGAGAGACGAATGATTTAACACAGAAGCAGAGATTGACAGCAGTGCGATCGAAAGCTGGATAAAATACAGAGTGGCTGAAAGTAAACCGCTGAGTGAATATGTACCTTGGCGGCAGAGTTGGACACGCCGTGTGTCACGTTTCGTATGAGGCCTCCCACGTTGCCATACTTGATAAGTTCCGATACGCCTTCAGAGACATCATTGAGAAGACCAATTGGATTTCCGAGGAAGTCTACCGAGCCCAGGATCTGAGCTGCCTGGCTGATCAGCTCCTTTAGATACAAATACGCACAAATACACATTATGTTGTGTATTACACCTACCGGCCAAAAAAAGTATGATTACTTGTGCATCTATTGCAATCCCTGTGTTCATTATTATGGTGATAGTTTGAACTCCAGTCTGCACTGCATCGTACAAAGAGCGCAGTGGCTCATATTTTGAACTCAGAATAATTCTCTAGTACCTCTCTGAAATGCTTGATAATGTCATTGATGATGATCTCCTGGGTCTCATAGGGGTGCACCCGAGTGAATGGGTACATGTTGACAACAGCATCCTCAAAGCGAACCAGTGGAAATCCCAAAGTACCTTTCAAAACCTGACACGATAAAAATTAAATTATGATATTATCTGTGCAAAGTGTGTTGATCTTATTCATGTTCAATAGGCCCTGTATAGAACAGACGGCATTTGCTTGAAAATGAGAACAAGTCCAGCTGAGTTAACTACGCTACACAAATTTGTCCGTCATTGATTGTAGCTGTCATAAAAATACCCCTCAAAAGATGGAGTCACCACCCATTTAACAGAACAAACACAGAAACATCAATTTAGCCTTCTTCAAAAGACATTGTGCAGTCAAAGAAGCTGCTGGACAAATTTTAGAGGATTCAAAAAGATTAATATTACCTTGAGGTCAGCAGGTAGTTTGTGGGAGGTGAGAACGCTGAGCTTGGCTTGAGGCAGACTGATTTTCAGGTTCTCAAAGTAGTAGCGTTTGGGAGGTCCTGCATCCTGATTTGACCTCTCATGAAGGTTTTCATCCAATTTCTCAATTTCTACATCAATTACACAGAGAACCTTCTGAGTTGCTACACACAATACATTTTATTCTAACCTAATTTAAACAGGATGGGGCTGTAGAATATGCACTACTGTTGTGTTTTGGTGAATGAGGAACTTTTGGTTGTACTTTGCCACCATCTCGTGGGATATTACTGCCAAGGAACGAGACTAAAGTGAGTTGAGGAGCTTGACTTAGTGCTTTCCCGCATGCATCAAGAATTATGAACCTAGCGCTATCCTAACCAAGCCTTAATGCATGAACCGATGAAGCCTGTGTTCAGATGAGAAGTGGACGGAACATCTTCTAAAACAACGAGAACAGTCCAGTTGTGCTGGATGATAAGGGGTGGGCTATACAGCCCAGAGCTTCTAATTTTCAATGATTAATGCATTAACATCAATTTTCTAAAGAGACTCATGAAACTTCAAATGTCACCGACCTTCTGTCTGCCCGTAACCAAAAAAGCTGAGCATCTTGAGCAACAACTTCTCTTCAATAATGACAGTGAATCGCCCAGCTGTTAACATGAGGTGCTGCAGACACGAAGTTATGTCATTATTTTTTTTGCCCACAGACGAAAAATATCAAATTTTTTAATGCAATGAGACCCGCCAGAGAGTCATAATAATGTGTCTGATACTGACCTTGAAGATATCAGTGAGCATGAGACTGCTCGGAACTTTGACCGAGTTCACCTGCAAGGCCGGAGCACTGTCGCTCACAATGCCATCGGCAGAGATTGGAGTCACACAGAGCATGACTGGCTGTGTGGTTCCGAGAAGCTGGTTGTCCACCTGATAATCAAAAGAATACTGAAATTCAAACACTACAAAATAAAATGCAATTACGTATTTGTGCCCCAATATGAAGAAAATGTGCTGTGTCATGTGACCTGAAACCCGATGTCCAAGATAATGATTAGCCTATCATGACCCGGATGTCGTAATATCTACACAGACACCGGATTTCGGGAGTATTCTGCTGATATTCTGCATGTTTTAATAATAAGTAAGAAGTACAACACAATGATGATGTATTCAGTCAGCATACTTTGGATCTCACCTGTATGTTGTGAACGTTCAATTCCAACAATTCATTGGCAGCGGTACGTGTAAAGTGGACATCTATACCAGACAGCGTGGCAAACACAAGCTCTTCGGGAATCTTGTTGATCAGAGATACGCCAATACCTTCCTCCAAATTCAGTAAAACCTAGAAAGAATGATGACAGGTACATATTAATAATGGTGAGATGTGACAGTATGTAAAAGTGACAGTCCTTCAATCCGAATGGACAGATCACTTTGCCTGACTGACTTCAGATATAAGGCAAACTATTAAAGAATTTCGTCTGTGTAAGCTCTCAGTCGTACAGGAGTGGTCCATCGATGAAAAGGTTTCTTAAGCCGTCATCTGTACTTCTTTGAAGGTGTCGGACGTTTCGCTTCTTATCCAAGAAACTTCGTCATAAACTAAAGTCTTACTGGTAGTTTAGGCCCTATATATAAATATCCCTACTGTCCAGACATGGTGATGCCAGACTCTGCTATGATAGGTCCCTGCTCTCAGGTTGGGGGGGGAGCAAAGGACTAATCTCTGCAGCTCCACTGATTGTTCCGACTAACGACTGGCCTAACTGCCCCACTTCCACCGGTATCACCTCATCAGTATTACTAATCCTATGTTGCCTAAGCAGGCTATTGTATGAATGATCCAAATTGAACTCACCCCACCATATCGGTTTAATGAAGGATTTAGTTGTTTTATGAAAATCGCTTCTTTTACTCTCCTTTCAAACCATCTATGTTCTTTCGCTAAGATTTAAACCTCATTGTCGTCAAATGAGTGGTTGCTAGCTTTTAGGTTTTATTTTCAAATCCTTTTAAATTATGTGGGATTTTTGAAGGGTATAAATATTGGAATATATTGTATCATTTCATAGGAATACATTTTATTTGATCTGGATTATCAAAATCATTTCCAAAAGATTTTAAAATAATCTCACCTTGCATCTATACACTTTGATGTTTTCTAAAATATTGTTTTTACATAGTGGTTCATAAAGGCTATTCTTGCATGGAACTCATACTCCCTAGTGGCATTTCTCTAAATATTTTCATCTATTTCATGTGCCGCACCTTGCATTCTTGTGAATGCACAGTTGGCTGTGTATTTATTTGGATGGTAGATGTAGGATTAGTAATAATCAAATGTAAACAAAACATCCAATACAACAAGACAATTTTTTATGATAAATTATTTTTTGATTTTTTTAAATAAATATTTTTTTAACATCTGTCATTTCCCCTGATCACAATATGATGATATGGGTATTTTAAACAGAGTAAGCCCTTCGAAAAATTTGTTGGGGATGTTTGTCTGTCATTGCTTTTACCTCAAGCTCCTGTTCAGGTTCTTTCTTCTTCAAATCATCTTTGCTCTTGTCTGGCTCAGCACTTGGTGACTTGTGAATGATCCTCCTTTGGTTGAAATCACTGATCTGTTAATAAAGAGAGAAACAAGATGAAACAACATGGTGTGAACAAAAGTCTGCAGTATACTTGTAATTATAGCAAACAGGGAGCTTCTAATGCTCTCCCTGGTTATCAGGGGTTATTGTGGTAATCTTGTATTATCCGTCCATCCATTTTCCATACCACTTAAAGGACAACCGACGCCCCCAGACAAGTTGTGTCCATAATTTGTAAAATAACTTCAAATGACTTCGACTGAGCATATTTTACAAAGATTCCACCGCATATACCTATATTTTACGTTTTAAGACCCATGCTGAATATTCAAAAAGTGTTGTTTTTGAGTTGGTGACGATGCCTACCGTGATGTCAAGTCTGGAACGCCCCTGACCGAGAAAGCGACACACAATGCATTTTGGGTACTTTGTTTGGTCTGAAAACTTCATGGTGATCCGTGTTGATGGCAAAATTAGAAGGAAAACACATATACACAAATAACGCGATGGTGAATCGTTGTGTGTTGCACTGATGGAGAAAAATAATTTATCATGTTTAAAAGTGCCGTGCTTTGCTGACCAACTAAACAATGGGCCTACAGTCAAAGCGCAGATGGCCACAGTAAATCTGAGTGAAACAGACACGGCAAGGTGAACTGTCGTCTCCATCTAGATTCTAGAAGGTCCGGCCTTGCACAGAATTTAGGGCTTTAGATACTCCTTTTTCACGGTCTTGGAAGATAGAGAACGTTCTAAAGGGCCAGTGCGCCATGGAAAAGTACGTACAGAAAGTCAGTCGGATACTGATTTAAGGAAAATGAGAACGTTCTAAAGGGCCATTGCGCCATGGAAAAAACCGTACGGAAAGTCAGTCGGATACTGATTTTAGGACAAGCCTATTTGTTTGGGTCTTGAAGATTGGATAGTACAGCCTTTTGAAGGTCTGGAAGAATGAAAAGCCTCGAAAAAAATTAAGCTAGTTCATGTGGTAGTGAGAGTGCTGAACTGAGCTTAGTTTTTGGGTACACAAGGACTGATCATCCTTGTGGTTGTGTGACTGTGTCTGTGTGCCTGTGTGAGCATGCGGGTCTGTGAGTAAAGCTTGCGAGCTTGACTGTGTCTGTCACGCGCGATTGGAATTGCGATAACGTGTCGTAATTCATATAATATACAGTGGGATTCAAACAGCAGACTTTTGTGGATGCAGTATGCAAGTTCTCCTCACCCTTTTGGGGGTTGAAGAAGGAGAAACCACAAATGTAAATTTGAATTGCTGTCCTACTGAACGAACCCAGTTATAGAGTCCGCCCTATGCGGTGAAGAACTGGACCAAATTCATAGAAATAATAAAAAAAAGAGAGAGAGAAGGGGGATGTGGCGAAAAATTGAACGCTAATAATTCGCTCTGCTTCGATAGTATTAATGAAAATTTTATTTGGCGCCGGAACCTAAATATTTTATTTCGAAAAAACACGCCGGAACGAGATTGCGATTTCATGTAAATTACAGTGAAGTCGAGGCACTAAGCGAAAGTCTTCCCGTTTTTTGGAAACGAGTTAAATCAAATTAGTTGCCAGTCTGCCTCGATGAAGAAGAATTTGTAGAAAAAAAAACAATTGGTTGATATAGACGTTGAAGGATCGACACTGTTCAAGTAAATATTTACGACGCTGAAAGAAAAAAAATAGATGGAAGACCACACAAGAAAAAGGTGGAAAAAGGTAGCGCGATGCGTGTTCCGGCCCGCAGATCTCAGGCAGTATTTAGGGGCGCCCCGAAAGGATAAAAAGTTGACAACACACTTGTTTCTGCTTTGGACGGACGAAGTGTTGGAATGTGGTCAGTCCTACTCGGACATTCGAAATCAAACTGCCTTCGATCTGAGGTGCCGAAATAAGGTTGATGAATTAATGCTCGTCGATGGCAAACACCAAATCGATAATGCGATATAATTATGCCTATAAAAAGAGAGTAACTTTACTCTGAAAGAGATGTTGGCGGAACTAAAACGTTATTAAAATATAAAGTTGGGCAAAAAGAACATTTAGCATATTATGGCCGTATGGTTGTAAGCAAAGAGAAGTGCCCGAAGGCAAGAAAACTGCCAAAATTATTTTGAAACGGACACGGACCGCATTTTCGCACAGAGAAAAATGCGAGTTGGGTCCAAAAAAGTCCCAAAGTATTTGGTTTCAGATTTCAGAGGGTAACGTGAGTTAGAATTTTACATTTTACATCAGGAAAGAGAGAGACAAAAATCATATTAGTGATGGATGGCATTCTATTGGAATACGTGTTGTATGGAATTGTGATTGATATTGATACATTTAGAAGGATTATGATGGTTCGAGAAAATATGCTCTAAAATGAAGTAAACAATACGATGAATAATTAGAAATTATTTTTGGGTATGCGGGAAGGCATGTTATTTTGCTCGTTTAATCTGGAATGTTTTGTGTACTGTTGATTTTTGCCTCGCTTGGGCAGCTAATATAGCAAAAAGACAAGGTCTATAATTCATCATCGCCTCAGTGGGAAGAAATGTGAGGACGGTATGCTTTGGTAGAGTGAAAGTTTAAAAACAATGATGTTTTGAGGTTTGAATTAACGTGTTGCATTTTTCCCCTTTCAATTACAGGGGATAGAGAGAAGCGGTGTTGACCACTTTTTCCGCATACGTTTTGTTTTGAGGCAGTTATGAGATAGCATTTGTTCTCGAGTGGTGAGTACTGATGGTTCTGGAAATAAAAGGTGAGCTGTGTCGACGATATAATACGTGCGTACATCTAGACTGAACGAATTAGATTAGAAATAAGGAGTTGATGGGTTAAACCTGTAGGCAAGAATACCTGAGCTCACCAAAAATGTGATATAAGGTTTAGCACAATTGTTAACACTGTTGTGAGGGTTGAGGATATTGATTGGATTAAGAAAAGAAGAATTTACACGACGTTTGTTAACAAAATACTCTAATCAATGTGTGAGGGGCTCCTAATGCAGTCATAAATCACAAGAAGGGGAGGATAACAAACATTCAAGCGCGACAAGCTGTTCACCAAAAATTGACCAAATTGAAAGTGCACAAATTGAAAAAGAAGATAAAAATGTTTTAAGAGGTGACAAGATATGTTCAACCCGATATTAAACATACAAGTATTCAGATGAGAAAACTAAGATGCCGTAGTTATTTCCTTCACATTAAATCAGGAAGTTGTCTTTTATGGCAAAAGAGCAAGATTTGGTTTTCTCTGTGAGTGGTTCCTTATCAGGGCGGCCTGTCACTCTGTTCAAAATTCACGATGCAACTGTCAAGAGTACAAGACTCCCCATTGTGGGGTGAAAGTGAAACGAACAGTGTGCATTCCCATGCAGTATGTTAGTTTGAAACTATCTGACTGAGCTAAGACACTGATGAAGGAAACAATTAAAGCTTGATTAATTTGAGTAAATTAATACAATATAAACGTGATAAAAGCATGATCCTTTGTACTGTAACAGATGGAACTGGCTCGGCGATTGATAAAAAGAAAGAAAAAAGTAAGGAAGAATTAATAATGATACCAATTATATTTTCGAACTGGTAACTGCTACGCGACTGTGGGATCAGATTCAGCCTTTATAAACTTGATTCAATTATTGAAATTATGGAAATAGTTAATGTGTGGCCACCGTACTTGATCTGTAAAGTGCAAAGTGATGTTTGAGAAATGCCAACTCAATTCTATCTCTCCTCCACCTCAGATGGCGCTACCTGACAAATTCATTTTTGAATGTTATTTTATGTGCAGCGATCCCGAATCAAGGCCGAGAAGGTGACTGTGGGAATGTCCAGGCTACAAATCAACTTGTCACATTTTTGAGAAGACAAGATAGAAACGTCTTTGGTTGCGCCGCACACATTCAGGGAATTTGCGGGAAGCTATGCTCCTCTAATTAAGAAAAAATTAACAAACAAAAAAATCTGACCGAATGTAAATTAATGTGTCCAGGTTCCAGCACGGCTGGCCCATCCTTCTAGCACCACTTCGAAATTATGGCCGGCTGGCCGCAAAGGCTTGACCAAGGCGGCATGGCTGTGGGGCGGTAGGATGAGTGCCTGAGGGCGTGTGCGAGGAAATCTCTGAAATCAAGCTGGCTGTTCAAATTGTGGTGACGTGAAAGAAATGGACTCTGAATGCACAGCCACTTGCATCCACCCGTTCAGACAAGCTCCATGATGTCCACAGCACTGTCAAGCCGCAAAGCCAAGACATCCCACCTGCTCCCTGGGATAGAAACTGAACTCCAAATGCCTGCTGCTGGCCTCACAGAAATGAACTTGAGAAAGCTGAAACACATTTGCTGCCACCCGTTCAGCGATCAAGCCACAAAGCCAAGAGACATCCCACCTGCTCCCTGGGATGGAAACTCAACTGAAAGTGCTTGCTGCTGGCATCACAGACCTGAACCTCAGAAAGCTGAAGCATGATTTGCTGCAGAAATGGACTCTGAATGAACAATCTCTCACAATGCAACTCCACTGCAACCACTGAACTCCTGCAACAGTACTGGCTTTGATCCCTTGATTTCCTCCACATGACCCGACCGACCTCATGATAATCACCCCATTTCACAATGCCTTTGACACATTCGAAAACGACATTGATCCCTATTCTAATTTCCAAAGGTGTGTGGAGGATGTGGCAGCTGTGTGGACCTATCAGGAAGCTCATTGGTTGGTAATGTTAATTGTTAGAAATGCCTCGTGAGCTGTGTCTCAATAGTTTGAAAAACTGTTTTTCGCAAACGTTTTGGGAAAAAATTGTTAGTTTTGAATCCATTTTTCCAGAAGTGAAATTTTGACTGACAATTTCAGACATTATACGTTTATACGTGGACATTTCCCATTCACTTATCTTGGTGTGAAGATGGGATATTTCTCACTGCATGATAGGAGATTTTGTTGCTTGGAAGCCACTCTGTGGCCAATTTGACCTTTCTTTATTTTACGATCCCAAATGGAAAGAAAAATTCCAATTTGCATGGTTTTTGGGGGGTTTACATGATACCCTCGTGCAAAGTGACTAATTGGAGGTGCTTTATTTTGGTAGTTTTGTTAAAATGCCTCAACTTCTGTTCTTTTTCAGAAAGGAGTGGGGGGAGAGATCGACAACATTTTGACCGACACCAGCATGCAATTGAACCCAATCGAACAAATATATCTAGCATGCGTCAGATGTGCGGCAGCATTCGGCAAATGGTTTCAAAGAGAAAAAAAATGGCCACATTGTTTTTGTTAGAATGATCCCGATTGTCACAGTGGCTACTTTGTTCGAAGATTTTTACAATGTCAGCGAAGCGAACAGGAAATAAGAATAAAAAGAAAAGATGGTTTATATGCCACACCAAGTGACTCGTAGATTAATGATGATAATATTAATAAATGTAATTTGAAAGCGCTTTTTATTGCACTCATAGATGCTTCACAAGAGCTAAAAATGCTAAATTAAATGTACGCCTGAAGACAAGCATACTTAATTGACGCCAAAATCGATCTAAAAGGAAGCATGAGTAACGAGATTAAAACATGAAAAAAAGCATTATGGAACAATTTAGTTTTTGAGGTTGCGTCCCATGGGCGGGGGCGGCTATCTATCTGAAGGCTGGATGCCCCCCAGTTCTGAGTCTGGCTACAGGGATGTCAAGGAGATTTGTGTTAGAGGATTGGGGCTGCGGGACGGAGTGTTTTGGTGGGGGTCAGGAAAGATCAGATGAGGCCTTGATTGTGGGGATTTTTATGGGGGTGTGTGCAGCAGTGTGTGGAAACAGAGCGGAGAAGGAGAAACTTTTTTTTAAGGTAGAAGAATGCGGTTTTGGTAATTTGGGTGTTGGGTGGAATGGTAGAAAGAGAGGTGCTCATCAATATGAACTCTAAAGTTTCAACAGTTAGAGTGGGGATTGGGTGCAGTTGTTGATGATATTCAAGTAGGATGAACAGTTGTTGATGTTGTGTATGAATTGTTTCCTGATTAGAATATTAGGAGGAGACGGGTTAGCCAAAGAGATGGTAAGGGTTTTTGAAGGTGCTAGAGAAAGCAGTTGATGGGAGATCAACTCCTATGCTGATTCAGGCGATGTAGTTGGAGATTTTTAATGTTTAAGGGGAAAGATAGTTTTTGTTTGTTTTGTTTTTGTTTTTTCCACGTTAACCACCTTCTTGCAGACCGTTTGGGTGAATTCCTGCGTCGGGGGACTGCAGACGGAGTGGCCAGAGACGGAAGGTTTGTATCAACGGTTGGAGACTCCAGACGGGGGAAATGGGGTTCATCAGAAAACCAAGGTAAGATCGAAATACAATACAGTGACTAGAATCTAGGAATTATATGGTGGTGACCTGGAGAGATATTTTAAATGGTTTGAGGCTGTGCCAATTGCGCTACTCAGGCTCGAAGGTCACCGTAAATTCTGCCAGGGGTTCCACGCCTTTTGAGGTGGAACGTGGCCGAGAGCTCCCGGCTCCATGTAAATGCATGGACCCAGGCGCTCCTCAAAGAATGGTTCATTGAGGAGACATACGCTCATTTTGTGTTCTCGTCCATTATTTTCAGGAGCAGACTGGACCATGATATACCAGGCTGCTACCACAGACGCGTCGAGGCTGGTGACGGAAGGGGCCACCAGATGACCAGAGGGACCAGTCACGCAGCCTATGTAGCGGTGTGGAGTCAAGCGATGTGGAACTCGTATCTCACGGCCTTTGGACGGAGGGACCGATCTGGATTTTCCCTGCATGCTAAGATCGGATTGCATGCTGACGTACATTTTATCCCAATATCGTTGTTCTTTTCCCAAGAAAAAAAAAAAGGGGCGGGGATGAAATGAGAGATGTTCCCAAATTTGTTTTTAATGAAAAAGAAAAATATGTTTTTTAGGTATATTGGTTATTATCTGGTGTCTTCAAATTAAGTTGAACTGTTTCCAAATGCCCACCGTGATTTTGAAACTGTCATCAATGAGCAATTTGTTGAACAGTAATTTAAAATGACACTCCAGTCATATAATCAGACTAATGAAAATGCAACTTTGAAATATATAATTAAGAGGTGGGACTGGGGGGGTATATATATACATACATGCTTCCCATTGATTGTTAGGCTATTGCGGGGAATGTCTTCTGTCTTGTATTTTACCTATATACATATATCCCAATAGTATAGACACATATATGCCATTATATTTACTATTTTGTTTTTTTTCCACATTTTTTACACTCCACGATCACTGTCAAGATAATGTTTGCTATCACTTTTAAAAATGATTAAGAGGTGGGAATGATGGAGAAAAATAATTTATCATGTTTAAAAGTGCCGTGCTTTGCTGACCAGCTAAACAATGGGCCTACAGTCAAAGCGCAGATGGCCACAGTAAATCTGAGTGAAACAGACACGGCAAGGTGAACTGTCGTCTCCATCTAGATTCTAGAAGGTCCGGCCTTGCACAGAATTTAGGGCTTTAGATACTCCTTTTTCACCAAAGTTATTTACGGCTTAAACATCCTGCACAAGCGCCAGATTACAAACTTATCAGTTCTTGGAAAAGACAACCAATTAAAATGTCTTATGTTTTACTGCTTGCAGCTGTTGGTGCTCAGAACGCCCAGAGGCGTGGCATTATAATCAAGAAAACTATGTTTACTAATATATTACTGTAATTTGCATATACTCTCAATAAATAGCTTGGAAGAGGGGCGCACAATTCAGACGTATGTCATCTGATGACTGCGTCTCCTGCCGGCAGTGGGGACAATCTTTCTGGTTCTGAGTCTCTGTCCACGGTGTCTGTCTGTCATATCTCTGACATGCACCAAGACTACTATTTGATACTGGCTGACACAAATTCCCAGCAGACAAATCAGCCCATTTCCAATGGAGTTTGGACACCATCTTGTGCATTTTCTGGGATGCTACATTGGAGTCCAGATGCCTTAAAATGACACAGAAGGACTTCTATAATCGATCGCAAACATTTATGTTTTCCTCTTCAGAACTACAGTAAAGTCTCATTATATCGATATCGGTTATATCGATAGTACTGCTTATTACGATACTATTTCTATGAACGCAAGGAGAAAATTTACATGCCGTAGGATCGGATATATCGATAGTCCGATTATATTGATATTTTTTTCAGACTCCCGAGAATATCGATATATATATAACGAGACTTTACTGTATTTGAATGATATTCATAACTGGATGAGGAACAAGAAAGCATCTTCTCCGAATCTGAAGCCATTGTTTTGATTCTCAAGCAAGGCAAGACGTCTTGGTGTGATGTCACGAACAAGGGGGCTGGACCTTCTGAAACTGAAACTTTCTGAGGTCATTTTGAAGTAGTTTTGGGACACTTTAAGTCATTTTTATTTGTGTTTTTCATTTGACTAATGTTTGACTTGGGTATTTTAGATGCTATAAAACGTTTTTCTGATGACAGTTAGGAAACAAAAAAATGGTGTCGTTATCCTTTAATCATATATGAAATTTTGTGGTTCATAAAGTTATACGGGGTCTGGTTCTTACCTGCAGAACACGTGTGGGTCCGTCTGGTAACACTTGAACAGACAATACACCTGAACCAAGCCTCATCTTCTGGTTGATAAACTGCTGTTCAGGACCAGGCTCCAGAAGTCCAGAGTCTGGTCCCAAAACCACCTCTGCTCCATCATACAGGCCTTCAATACCACCCCTTACCTGGAAAAAAAATCACATCACTGACTGGCTTTCACTGTAAACTTTAAAGCAGGAAGTGACTTTTCAGAATCAGAATCATCTTTATTGCTGAGTATGCATAACACACAAAGAATTTGTCTCCGGTTTACCACACTGCACTCGTACGGTATCATCATAAGAAAAATTGAGGCACTATACAGTTATATTTAGGTTACTGTTTAGAGAGTTAATGACTTGGGGGAAGAAACTGTTTAAATGTCTGCTGGATTATTGCGCAGTCAAATCGATGGCACTATCTATTGCAAATCAGTTAGGAAGTGTCTTGAACATATACTATTCATTTGCTAAATTGAACTAAAACGCTCAATAAAAAAATCTTGTATTGAGTTACCCAAAAAAAAGATAGAAAATGGTGTATATCCCCCACCTGTACTACTAGCCGAGGAAGGCCACAGGTTAGCATGCATGAGCTGAAATGCCATGTCTGGGTTGTGCTGCGACGAGAATCTGGTCTTCTTAGCATCAATGGCTCAAAACTGTTTCAGACAGAAAAATAATGAAAGACATGTAACACTACCTTTTAATTTCCCAGAGTTGAAAACTGATCATTGAATGTCTAGCAAATGAAATCTAAAAGCAACTCACATCTCTTTTAGATAATTTGCCATTGGACAAACACAAGAGAAATATTTGTTTGCATTGTGCCCCTACAACCACTTTTGTGACATTACCGATGATTTTGAAACATTTTTGTATGGCAGTTTCCATATAAAGAAAACCATTGGGAAAATAAATAAATAAATAAACAAATAAATAAATGAATGAATGAATGAATGCTAACCTGTTGTCACTGACAGCCGCAAGTCCCGCAATGTCCAAAATCAAAGAGGAGTCCATTGGACGTGGTTGGGTGGGCTTGCTCTGAGGTGGTGAGGAGCCTTCATGACACAGCATGCCAGTACCCGTCATCCTCCACAGCTGGGAGCGCTTGCCAGGTTCCTGCCAATGAATATTTCATTGTCATTTTTGGTAGGAAATGACCCCATGTTATGTTTATAGTTAAGAAAAAAAATGAAACAGAAATCTCTATTTTGCTCAAACGTGAAAAAAATCAAACATGCATCATGCTAATATTAAGTCAGAAAAATATGGACAGAGCTGGATTTGCTAAAATCAGAATCAGGCTTCTTCTTCGTGTTTGCTTTCAACATTTAGCTTGCGGTGGACGTGCACATTCCACCATGACGTCATCATCATCATCATCATCTTTATTGCCATGTAGAACACACAAGGAATTTATTTCCGGTAGAACACGCTGCACCAGTATCATCATCAATTGCAAAGAGGCACTATACAGTTCCATTTGGGCTACAGTTCAAAGAGTTAATGGCTTGGGGAAAAAAGCTGTTTAAATGTCTGCTGGATTTGGTGCGCATTGATCGGTAGCGCCGGCCTCAGGGGAGTAGCTGGAAAAGGTGGTGGGCAGGGTGTGGAGGGTCCACTAGGATTTTCCGCGCCCTAGTTTGGATTCTTGCAAGGTGGAAGTCCTCGAGAGTGGGTAGGGCAAATGATTTTTTCCGCCGTCCTAACTGTCCATTGAAGTTGGATTTTGTCCATTTTTGTGGCGGCCCGGAACCAAACGGTGATGGAAGAACACAGGATGGATTTGATTACAGCCGTGTAGAAATGTTGCAGCACATCCTGTGGCAGGCCATGCTTCTTTAGCAGCCTCAGGAAGTACATTCTCGGTTGGGCCTTTCTCAGGATAGAGTTGGTGTTGACCTCCCACTTCACGTCCTGGGAGACTGTGATTCTTGGAACTTGAAGGTCTCAACGGTTGACACGAGGCAGGTGGATAGTGTGAGGCGTAGCTGTGGTGATGTATGTTTCTCCACTGTCAGACGAATAAAGGCATATCCAATCCAATCCAATCGAAGTCCACAATCATCTCTACTGTCTTGAGCGTGTTCAGCTCTAGGTTGTGACGGCTGCACCAGAGCTCCAGCTGCTCCACTTGTTGTCGGTACGCAGACTCGTCGTCGTCTTTGTTGAGACCGATGACCGTGGTGTCGTCTGCGAACTTTATGAATTTGACAGCTGGGTGCGTTGAGGTGCAGTCATTTGTGTAGAGAGAGAAGAGCAATGGAGAGAGGACGCATCCCTGCGGGGCTCCAGGGCTCGTGGTTCGTGTTGAGGATGATATTTTTCCCAGTCTGACCTGTTGTGTCCGACCTGTCAGGAAGCTGAGGATCCACTGGCTGATCGTAGGGGACACACCAAGCTGGAGAAGTTTGGGGATGAGGAGTTCTGGGATGATGGTACTGAATGCAGAGCTGTAGTCCAAAAACAGGATCCTTGCATAGGTTCCTGTGTTGTCGAGGTGCTCGAGGATGTGGTGCAGTCCGATGTTGACTGCATCTTCCACAGACCTGTTTGCCCGGTAGGCAAACTGAAGAGGATCCAGCAGAGGAGGTGGTTGTTGTTATTGTTATTGTTATTGTTATTATTATTATTATTATTATTATTATTATTATTATTATTATTCCACACATGTACAAAAAATGGAATTTGCCATGAAGACATGTAAATCCCGGTTTGCGTGTAAACTTTTGGCAATCCAGACTTCATACCAATGTTCAAAGCAAGTTTAAAACTATGAAAAAAATGTTTGCGTTATTATTGGGACAACTATGACATTTTTACTGTTAGGGGAATACCCATCATATATAATAACACAAAACAGAAAAAAATACCTTCTTTTTCAAGATGACCCTCTGTGTTTTTGTGTCCACATCAAGAACGAGTTCAGCACAGCTTACCAGATGCTTCTTGCCAACAGGCCTCCTGTCACCACTCCTTTATCAAAGAAAAATAATTAAGTTTTTGTCTTCAACTTTTACGACTAAAAAAATGCTTCTCGTCAGGGATCAGTACTGTGAAAAGGTGTGCGTGGCAGCAATGTAGATGAAATTCTCATAATAGAGCTTGTTGTATTCTCTGAAGAAGTTCATGTCAGCTGTGACCTCTGATGAGCCTGCTCCTTTCACAGTCAGAGTCAGGTATGGTGGCAGCGTTTGCTCATCACAGGCGTAGTCCAGCTCAGAATCTGCTTTGACCTCGGTGTGCAGTTTGATGTCAACTACTCCATGCTGCCAGAATTGAATAGGAACCTGAAGGGATTTTAAGAAACTTAATTTCTTAGTTTGTGATAGAGAATAGACAGAATAGAAGTTATCATATTTAAAAGTTTCAGGATGTTATATGCTTAGTGAACATGTGTGACTAGATACACAATGGAAGCACAGAAAATCTCGGGTCCATCTGAGCTGAACAGACACAGCCTGTTAAACGGTCATACTCATGTAGGAGATCTGGCCTTGGGCGGAATTTAGGACTTGGGAAACTACTTCATATCAAGAGGTTATTAGCCAGGTTACAAATCTATTCAGGGAAAGAAAACTAATTAAAATGTCTACGTTCTGTTGTTTATAGTTGTTTATAGTTGTTGGTGCTTGGGACATCCAGGGGCGTGGTATTCAAATCCAGAAGACTATGTTTTACCCAGTGACGTGCAGTCAGGGGAGGCAGGTGAGGATGCTATGTTAACAATAACTATGTTAACTGTGCTGGCTTGCTCTACAGTGAGACCGAATTGCTGTCCCTCTGCATATCGCTATTACTGTTCAAAAGCTTTTAGTAGATGAACTAAATTTCTACAGTCTAGCTCAGGGGTGGGCAAACTTTTTGACTCGCGGGCCGCATTGGGTTCTAAAATTTGACAGAGGGGCCGGGCCAGGAGCATTTGGATTGGATTGGATTTGCCTTTATTAGTGTCGCAGTAGAGAAATTTACATTTCGCAGCAGCAAAGTTTGGAGGGGGTGTTTGGGCTGGAAATATAAACCTAAAGAATTAAAGGACAACCGACGCCTCCGGACAAGTTATGTCCATAATTTATAAAATCACTTCAAATGACTTTGACTGACCATATTTTACAAAGATTCCACAGCATATAGCTATAGTTTACGTTTTAAGACTTGCGCTGAATATTCATGAAGTCTTGTTTGTGTTTGTGTCATGTGACGTCACGTTTGGACCGCCCCTGACCGAGAAAGCGACACACAATGCATTTTGGGTACTTTGTTTGGTCTGAAAACTTCGTGTTGATCCATGTTGATGGCGAAATTAGAAGGAAAACACATAAATGACGCCATGGTGAATCGTTGTGTGTTGCACCAAGACAACTAAGCCCATTTCCAACAGTACTTGCTCATACATGTTAAATCATGCAAAAGCCATATAACAAAGCAAGAGCTTACTTCAGAGATGTTGTGGATGCGGAAAGGTGGGGGTAGCTGATCACTGTCAGTGAAGGAGATCTGGTAGGTGGCTCCCTTGATAGTGATCTCTGTCCGCAGGAAGAAGCAATTCCCCATGGTGTCCCTTTTAAAGGCAAGATTCAATGAAACCACTTTATTTAGATGCACATATGCACACACGAATTCACTTAAAGTTTGAGCACATTTCAGGTTCAAGCTCAAGTTTCACATCTCACTGGAACATCTGTTACTTTTTGTGAGTCGTGTTATAGGGTGAAATTAGAAAATGTTAAGGATGAGGGGAGCTAACTATTCCTCACCTAATGTTGACGTGGAATGACTTGGGTTTATTGACCTCAAAGCCTCCCGACCAGGTGCATGTTGGGCTGTCCATTAGGCGCACACACAACAGTTGGTCATAGTCATTTCGGGGCCAGTGGAAGACAACGCTGGAGCCCGGCAGAGTGGATATGTAACCCTCTGGGTTGGCTGTACCCTGGGAATAAAATGCATCTATTTCTAAAATAGTTGTACCTTGATTTACAAGTTGAATTTCAACCATGACCAAGCTCATAACTGAATAAACTCTTACAGTATATCAAATAAAGTTTTCCCACTAGTTCTGTGTTAGTGTCATCTCCATGCTCACCGTGACTGTTTACATTTTTCTTTGTGATTTGATTGTTTGTTAAGTACAGTAAATGTCTGAAAGTGCTTTGGTTACTGCCACTTCACATAGGTCTATGTAAGCTCTCAGTCGTACAGGAGTGGTCCATCGATGAAAAGGTTTCTTCAGCCGTCATCTGTACTTCATTGAAGGTGTCGGACGTTTCGCTTCTTATCCAAGATGCTTCTTCAGAGAAAAGTAAGTATTGGTCAGTGTGCGTAGCCTTCCTAAAGACTTCAATTAAATGAGGACAGAGTGCTAAAAACAGAAGTCTTTAGGAAGGCTACGCACACTGACCAATACTTACTTTTGGATTCTAACCACCCTCTACAACACAAACTCTGAGTTATCAGAACCCTCCAGCATAGGGCTAAACTAATACCAACAGGTGTCGAAGGTAGAGAAAAGAAGTCAAAACATATCTGGAGAGCACTCACAAACTGTGGGTACCCTCAGTGGTCGTTCAACAAATGTCAGAAAGAAAGAATAGGGAATGAAACCAAAAAGGAGAGGAGTCCCTTACATTACAGGAGTTTCTGAAAACTACAAAGAGTCCTTTGGCAACACAAATTTCCTACTTATTTCAAACCGAAAAACACTTCAAGGCAAAAATTAGTGCATCCAAAGGATAGGCTGCCAAATGAAAAACAAAGTAATGTAGTTTATTCAATACATTGTAAGAATGAAAATTGTAAAGAGCAGTACATTGGGGAGACGAAACAAATTCTCAAAAAGACTGTATCAACATTGCAGGGATAATATTAGTGGGCCT
The DNA here is from genome assembly GCF_051943395.1 of Hippocampus bargibanti. Lineage (NCBI taxonomy): Eukaryota > Metazoa > Chordata > Actinopteri > Syngnathiformes > Syngnathidae > Hippocampus > Hippocampus bargibanti. The sequence continues at coordinate 21,665,160 of NC_142734.1, forward strand.
CAATCGGCAGTACATATGCACCTAAAAGCTAGCAACCACTCATTTGACAACAATGAGGTTAAAATCTTAGCGAAAGAACATGGATGGTTTGAAAGGGGAGTAAAAGAAGCTAAATCCTTCACTAAACCGATATGGTGGTGTGAGGTTCAATTTGGATCGTTCGTTGCTTAGGCAACATAGGATTAGTAATACTGATGAGGTGTTACCGGAGGAAGTGGGGCAATCAGGCCAGTCGTTAGTCAGGACAATAGGAACAATCAGTGGAGCCGCAGCGAGTAGTCCTCTGTTTCCCCCCAACCTGAGAGTAGGGACCTATCATAGCAATGTCCGGCACCGCCATGTCTGGACAGTAGGGATATATATAGGGCCTAATCTACCAGTAAGACTTTAGTTTGCTGACGATGTTTCTTGGATAAGAAGAGAAACGTCCGACACCTTCAAAGAAGTACAGATGACGGCTGAAGAAACCTTTTCATCGATAAAGTAAAATACTAAAAAACGAAATAACAAATAATATGACCAGACCATAATGACTGAAGCATCTCCATTTTCCGGTACCCTTCAGTGCATCATCTTCCAGTGTTCTGCATGTCCATGTTCTCAGCACCGTCCAGCCCTTGATTATATCTTATTGTGACATTGGGATGTAGATAGCTAGCCAGCCAGGTAGCCGGCCAGGTAGCCGGCCAGGTTGAAGAAACCTTTTCATCGACTTCACATAGGGTGAATTTGTATTCAGTAAGCAAAAAGGCAATAAATAAATAAAAAAATAAATAAAACAAGCAGCAGCCATTCACCTTCAAGTCGGAACATTTGTAAGTAAGGGAGATCAAGAAAAAAAAAACAGAAGAACACAGTGAGATGAGGAAATTCGTCACCTTTCCACGAACAAATTCTCGCTGGGCGAAGGCAAGTTTGTGTGAGGAGCTGTTGTCCAGCAAATAGCGGGGGGCAAATGTCACAATGTGAGTATCCCTGTAGCGTCCTTTTCCATTCCGCACACTAATGCCTACATGGAAAAGACAGACAATAAATAAATTAAATCACTGGTCTTTACATGATTCAGGCAACAATATAAAGGCGAAGGCGGAAGTAGTCGCCGAAACATGTCAGGTATTTGAACACCTACAATACACTGTCTGTAAGTAAGGAATCTGCTTAACATTAGGCAACAATATAGTTGTTACAATGCCTTTGCAATATTGGAAACATTTTGTAATGCTAAGTGATGTTGCACTGGTGATACAGGACATTTACTGATTCCAAATTGAATATATTGAAATTAGGAATTACAAATAGACACAAAGTGGGAACACAACAACTTGCCAATGTTGTAGATGAGTCCAGGTCTGTTACCCTGTTGAATAACTTTCACTGCCCTGACTCCACTCCCTCCATCCAGGGTGAAACCTTCGCACCAGCCCGGAACGCCGTCTGGATGGATGCCCTTTCCAACCCGCATCGTACACCTGGTTTTGAGAAGTATAGGGAAAAATTGAATGGGGAACAAAAAACATCAATGACAACAAGTAGATTATAAAAAATGGTAATTGTATGGAATTGACTGTTGATTAAATACATCTTGAACCAACTGTTTTTTTTTTCAAACTACAAACTTTGTCAAAATTACAATTGATCAATTAACTGAATTGAAGAGGCCTTCTGTCCTTCCCTTATTCAGGTAAGTTCAGACACAATTAAAGAATTCTCCATGCATGTTTATTGAGAGAAAAATGCCAATAGGTGTATTCATTCTCCAAAGTGCATTTTGTGCAATAGACCATTTGACTCTATCCTCACACGTATGTCGAAATGATATGACATGACAGTTATTTGGGGATGTGTTTCACAAACTCAACAGCTAGCTATGTTACATTTTAATTTGTTTTTAAAGTACGTAAATTAACATGAAAAATAATGATCAAATTAATTCTTCTTCTTTTCCGTTCGGCTTTTCCCTTTAGGGGTCGCCACAGCGAATCAGTGTCCTCCATTTAAGCCGGTTTTGTGCATCCTTTTCTCTCACACCAGGTACCTTCATGTCCTCTATGACAACATCCATAAACCTCCTCTTCGGTCTTCCTCTCGGTCTCCTGCCTGGCAGTTCAAGATTCAGCATCCTTCTCCCGATATAGTCGGTCTCTCTCCTCTGGACATGTCCAAACCATCTCAGTCTGGCCTCTCTGACTTTCTCTCCAAAGCCTTTAATATGAGTTGTCCCTCTAATGTACTCATTCCTGATCCTATCCAACCTGGTCACTCCCAAAGAAAACTTCAACATCTTCAGCTCTGCTACCTCCAGCTCTGCTTCCTGTCTTTTGTTCAGTGGCACTGTCTCCAGTCCAAACATCGTGGCTGGTCTCACCACCGTTTTATACACTTTTCCTTTCATTCTAGCTGAAACCTGTCTATCACACATCACACCTGTCATTTTTCTCCAGCCGTTCCAGCCTGCCTGGACACGCTTCTTCACCTCTTTTCCATACTATCCATTGCTTTGGACAGTTGAACCCAAGTACTTAAAACCTCCACATTCTTTATCTCTACTCCCTGTAGCATCACTCTTGCACTTGGATCCCTCTCATTCATACACATATATTCCGTCTTGCTGCGACTGATCTTCATTCCTCTCCTTTCCAGGGCATATCTCCACATCTCTAGTTTCTCCGCCACCTGTTCCCTGTTCTCGCTACAGATCACAATGTCATCTGCAAACATCATGGTCCAAGGAGATTCTTGTCTAACATTGTCTGTCAGCCTGTCCATCACCATAGCAAATAAGAAGGGGCTCAGAGCTGACTCCTGGTGGAGTCCCACCCCCACCTTGAATTCCTCCGTCACACCGACAGCACACCTCACAACTGTCTTAAAGTCATGATACATGTCTTGCACCACTCTGACATACTTTTCTGTCACTCCAGACTTCCTCATGCAATACCACAGCTCTTCTCTGGGCACCCAGTCATACGCTTTCTCCTGATCTACAAAGACACAATGCAATTCCTTCTGACCTTCTCTGTACTTCTCTATCAGCATTCCTAAAGCAAACACTGCATCTGTCGTACTCTTTTTTTGGCATTAAGCCATACTGCTGCTCACAAATGTTCACCTCTGCTCTTAGTCTAGCTCCAACTAGTTTCAAAATAGTTTCATTGTATGGCTCATCAACTTTATTCCTCTGTAGTTAGTACAACTCTGCACATCTCCATTGTTTTTAAAAATGGGCACGAATATACTTCGTCTCCATTCTTCAGGCATCTGTTCACCATCTAAGACAGGCATGGGCAAACTACGGCCCGCGGGCCACATACGGCCCGTTAGGCTTTTCAATCCGGCCCGCCGAACTTGCCCAAATTATAGTACAAACAGTGTCTAAAACTCATGACAAAAAGCTAGCGAACAACAGGGCAGATAACTGAAAAGTTGCCTGCCCCATTTTTCCCAACTTGAAGCAAAATGAGACCAATCCCAATAAGAAACATTGTCACAAAGTATAAAGTTTTTTTTAAAATCAAGAATGCACCAACTACAAATGCTAGCTTGCTTAATTTACGTCAAATGCGCATGGCTGTAAATTTTGCTACAGTAGTCGATTGTCATTGTGGTGCACAATGCAACGTTTGCATTGATTCCTACGAGCCACTAAGCCCCTTTCATAAGTCTCACGTACACTTTACAGTCACGGTTTAATGTAAATTTACGTTTTGTAGCGTCACATATGTTGTTAGCTTCTTTTGAATCTTTCTTCTAGTTTGAGGTTCTGTGCATCTATTTTGGAAAATGACATGCAATTGCACGACTTTGTAACGCTTGCGAAAGTCCGAAGAAAGAAGCAGGCTTCTGATTGGCTGCCGAGCCGAGTATGCAAATTTCAACTGCAGGTAGTCTATGTTTGTGTGCTCGGCGACGGTACACGTGTATTGTTTGCGCGTGAAGGCGAGAGCGTCAGTGAGGAGTTTGTTGAGCGCGCGGTCAGGACAAACCATCTATGATTTGGCGGAATTTAACACAAGTAGGTATTATTGAGCTTGAATATTTCGTTGTGTAATAATATGTTTTGAATGTTGAAAGTGATTCCATTTTTCAATAAATGTTGATTTCTTTGCCCCTTCGATGGAAACTTAAAAACAGATGCAATCTTGATAAATCACAGTGCATATGTTATTTTAATCTATTTCCATTTCCTCCTCCAAGTATCTGCGAAATAGTCTGTAAATGCCATATCTTGCATATTCCTTGAGACAAATTTATTAACTGATCAGGGATATTTTTCACATTTGAAAGACAGTTAATAAATTGGGTTGTAGTGTTCTTACTGTGCTTGTACACACTACATTTAAAGGACAACCGGCACCATTTTTTTTTTGTTTCCCACTGACATCAGAAAAACGTTTTATAGCATCTAAAATACCCAAATCAGGCAGGCTGATATTTTTAGTTAAATGAAAAACCAATAAAAATGACTTCAAAATGAATCCGGAAACGGTCAGTTTCAGAAGGTTCCACCCCTCTGTTCGTGACGTCACGCCAAGACGTCTTGCCTTGCTCGAGAATCAAAACAATGGCTTCAGATTCGGAGAAGATGTTTTCTTGTTCTTGTTCTTCTGAAGAGGAAAGCATAAATGTTTGCAATTGATTCTAGGAGTCCTCCCATATCAATTTGAGCCATCAATGACAGCAATGTAGCACCCAGAAAAAGCAGAAGATTGCGCCCAAGCTCCGTTGGAAATGGGCTGATTTGTCAGCTGGGAATTTGTGTCAGCGAATATCAAATAGTTGTCTTGGTGCAACACACAACGATTCACCATGGCGTTATTTATGTGTTTTCCTTCTAATTTCGCCATCAACACGGATTAACACGAAGTTTTCAGACCAAACAAAGTACCCAAAATGCATTGTATGTCGCTTTCTCGGTCAGGGGCGGTCCAAACGTGACGTCACATGGGGATCGTCATCAACTCGAAAACAAGACTTCATATATTCAGCGCAAGTCTTAAAACGTAAACTATAGCTATATGCTGTGGAATCTTTGTAAAATACGCTCAGTCGAAGTCATTTGAAGTGATTTTATAAATTATGGACATAACTTGTTCGGAGTATTTCCGGCCCAAACACTCCCTCCAAATGCTCCTGGCCCGGCCCCTCTGTCAAATTTTAGAACCCAATGCGGCCCGCGAGTCAAAAAGTTTGCCCACCCCTGATCTAAGATCTTGTTGAATAACCCAGTCAGGAACACCACCGCCACCTCTCCAAGACACTACCATACCTCAATTGGTAAATCATCAGGCCCGAGTGCCTTTCCCCCCTTCATCCTCTTCAGCACCCTCCTCACTTCATCCTTGCTAATATTTGCTATGTCTTGGTCCACAACAGTTACAACTTCTACTCTTTGTTCCTTCTCATTTTCCTCATTCATCAATTCTTCAAAGTACTCTTTCCATCTTGCCATCACACTACCAGCACCTGTTAATACATTGCCATCTCTAACCTTAATCACCCGAACTGCTGCAGGTCCTTACCATCTTTGTCTCTCTGTCTCGCCAGCCTGTAAAGACCAGTCTCAACTTCCTTGCTGCCCAGCCTAGGATACAAGTCATCACAGGCCTCTTGTTTGGCCTTTGCCACCTTTACTTTAACTGTCCGTTGCATCTCCTTGTACTGGTGGTCTACTCTCGTCCGTCCTCTCAGTGTCCCACTTCTTCTTTGCTAACCTCTTTCTCTGTAAACACTCCTGCACCTCCCCATTCCACCACCAAGTCTTATCTACCTTTCTTCTACTCGATACACCAAGTACTTTCCGACCTGTCTCTCTGATTATGTTCGCTGTAGTCTGCCAGTCATCTGGAAGGACCTCTTGCCCACCCAGTGCTTGTATTACCTCCTTCCTAAATGTCATGCAACACTCTTCCTTTTTCAACTTCCACCATTTTGTCCTCACTTCTGCCTTTGGTTTCTTCATCTTTCTCACTACCAGCATCATCCTACAGACCACCAACCTATGCTGTCTGGCCACACTCTCACCAACCACTACTTTGCAGTCACAGATTTCCTTCAGATGGCGTCGTTGACACAAAATGTAGTCTACCTGTGTACTTCTGCCTCCACTCTTATAGGTCACCCCGTGTTCCAGTCTCTTCTGAAAGAAAATATTCTCAATAGCCATTTCCATTCTCTTCGCAAAGTCAACCACCATCTGTCCTTCAGTGTTCCTCATCTGGAGTAATGATCAAATTAATTACAGACTAAAAAATGACTTTTTTTGTGCTGAAAGTAAAGTACAAAGGGGCATGGCTCAGAGTTAGAGCAGGTCATCCAGTAATCGAGAAGGTGCACTATTGGAATTCTACTCTGTCTGAGTCCCTGTGTCCTTGGGCAAGACACTTCATTCACCTTGCTTCCAGTGTCATTTACATTGGTGTATGGATTTTTTATTATTCAGTCTACCCCTGAAAAAAGGCTCTTATTCATGTTTAGGGTTTACATCAGGGGTGGGAAAACTTTTTGACTCACGGGCCGCATTGGGTTCTAAAATTTGACAGCATTTGGAGGGAGTGTTTGGGCCGGAAATACTAAACCTAAAGCATTAAAGGACAACCGACGCCTCCGGACAAGTTATGTCCATAATTTGTAAAATCACTTCAAATAACCTCGACTATCTAGCGGATTTTACAAAGATTCCACAGCATATAGCTATAGTTTACGTTTTAAGACTTGCGTTGAATATTCATGAAGTCTTGTTTTCGAGTTGATGACGATCCCCATGTGACGTCACCTTTGGACCGCCCCTGACCGAGAAAGCGACACACAATGCATTTTGCGGTACTTTCTTTAGTCTGAAAACTTCGTGTTGATTGCGAAATTAGAAGGAAAACACATAAATAACGCGATGGTGAATCGTTGTGTGTGTCACGTTTTGCGAGGTGGTGATGGCGAGTGCGGATCCCAAAAAGCAGGCAGGAGGTAGCAGGAGGTTGTTTGACAAATTGTATTAAAATAAAGGTCAGCAGGAACAAAATGTAAAACATCAAAATAATCTGAACTGAAAAAATACAAAGTATCAAAACAAAACCAAGTGTAAAAGTCTGACAAGGTTAAACAAACACATGCACAGCATACAATGCATGCGATTGCAGACAAAGCATGCAACAAACAATGAACCGACACCGGATGATCGTGCCGGGAGTCCTTTTAAGTGTCACTGATTAAAACGACCAGCACCTGCAAGGCTGCAGGCAGGGCTGACGTCGCTACCCGTTGGTCGCCAATCCAAACGTGGCAGTCCGGCACTGATCGGGACGACCAGCACCTGTGCAGGTGCTGACGGGGCCGACAGTGCCACCCGTTGGTCGCCAACCAGATCATGACAGTGTGTTGCACCAAGACAACGATTTGATATTCGCTGACACAAATTCCCAGCTAACAAATCAGCCCATTTCCAATGGAGCTTGGGCGCCATCTTCTGCATTTTCTGGGTGCTACATTGCTGTCATTGACGGCTCGAATTGATATGGGAGGACTCCTTGAATCAATTTCAAACATTTATGCTTTCCTCTTCAGAACTATTTGAATCATATTCATAACTGGATGAGTAACAAGAAAGCATCTTCTCCGAATCTGAAGCCATTGTTTTGAGTCTCGAGCAAGGCAAGACGTCTTGGCGTGACGTCACGAACAAGGGGGTGGGACCTTCTGAAACTGGCCATTTCCGGATTCATTTTGAAGTCATTTTTATTGGTGTTTTTCATTTAACTAAAAATATCAGCCTGCCTGTTTTGGGTATTTTAAATGCTATAAAACGTTTTTCTGATGTCAGTGGGAAACAAAAAAAATGGTGCCGGTTGTCCTTTAAATGTAGTGTGTACAAACCTCATAGCACAGTAAGAATACTACAACCCAATTTATTAACTGATTTATCAAGATTGCGTCTGTTTTTAACAAGTTTCCATCGAAGGGGCAAAGTTAAAGAAATCAACATTTAGTGAAAAATGGAATCACTTTCAACATAGTTACACAACGAAATATTCAAGCTCAATAATACCTACTTGTGTTAAATTCCGCAAAATCATGGATGGTTTGTCCTGACCGCGCGCTCTACAAACTCCACTGACGCCCTCGCCTTCACGCGCAAACAATACACGTGTACCGTCACCGAGCACACAGACATAGGCTACCTGCAGTTGAAATTTGCATACTTGGCACGGCAGCCAATCAGAAGCCTCCTTCTTTCTTCTGGAGTTTCGCAAGCGTTCTAAGGTCATTCATTTGCATATCATTTTCCAAAATAGATGCACAGAACCTCAGCCCAGAAGAAAGATTCAAAAGAAGCTAACAACACATGTGACGCTACAAAACGTAAATTAACATTAAACCGTGACTGTAAACTGTACGTGAGACTTATGAAAGGGGCTTAGTGGCTTGTAGCAAGCAATGCAAACATTGCATTGTGCACCATGATAACAAATGACTACTGCAGCAAAATCTACACTATACATTTGTCGTACATTATAGTCTTTCATAAGTGTCACAGTTTCAATGCAGATCAAACAGACACACTTCCCCTTAAATTCTTTGAAGAAATATTCACTCTCCCACTGTGTCTGAAATTTTCTGCACTCACTTTCTACCTTTCGCTTCTTTGGTTATGCCATGTTTAGTAACGGGTAAATTTCTTCTGGGATTGGCCTTTTTGGTGGAGCAACTGCCTTGATCAACAGTAGCTCCCCCTGGTGTTAAAACTAAGAAGTGCAGGCAAAATTTGAAGTGCGAGCCATATTCCATTCTGTTTATAAAATTTCTTGCGGGCCAATTAAAAATGGACTGTGGCCCACAGTTGGCCCGCGGGCCGTAGTTTGGACACTTCTGGTTTACATGGTAAAACAGGATCTGTTTGCCTAAAGGATTACAATGATAAATAAAATTGTATTGTAATAAAACTTACATTACAGGTTGTTCTTTGTCAGTGTAGCAGAACAGTAATGGACTGAGGCTTCGCGCAAGTTCATGCTCATCAAACTGACCCGCTGCATCCAATTTTCCATTATCTTGTCTGAAAATTAATGGCAAACCTGAAAATGGAAAATGACTTAAGGAACTGTGAAAGTTTGTTGCGGACATGGACTTTTAGAAAATTTATCCTTCTTAACCTGTTTTGTTGATGAGCCAGTAAGGGGCAGAAATTAGGATTTTCAGTGCCCCATGTGCTCGAAGGATGATCCGGATGGTGAGACAAAGAAGACGCTTGTTTGTGTCATACAGCCTCATCCTGACAACATAATTCTGAGTTCCAGGAGGAATGAGCAGCTCTTTGCACACAGGGAAGTTCTCTAAAAGGACACCTGAAATAAAAGCATTAATGAGACAAAATGTTTTATGAATGCTAATGCTAGTGGTGGGCTGCTCTCCGACCTAGCTCCATGTTCTGTGAGGTGTCCACAGCATTAAGCACAGCTTCTTTTCCTGGTTTCAGTGAGCCTTTGATGGGTGTCCCCTTCACGTAGTAGTTGAGGTCACAAGGTAGCAGGTTGGCCAGCACCATGGTGGGCAACAGATAGATTGTATGACCTGGCTGTCGATAGATCTGATTTGTACCAGAGACCCTTTTGGCAGGTTGCTGGTCCGGGTAGTTTTCCTTTTTTATGACCACACAAAACCTTGAGATGTGCGGAGAAATTAGGTGACATAACTACCTGTAATGGAAAATCAAACTAGAGGAAAATATGTGAGTTAACCAAGTTACCTGAAGTTCCGCTTCAAAGTGTCATCAAAGTCTGCAGACTGGCAATCCCTCTTGCTGCTGCTTATCTCCCCGGGCCGCTCCACACTGGTCCAGTGGATTGGAACTTTACAGAAAAATAAGCCCAAGCCTTTGGGCCGCACTTGGAGCCGCCATGATGTCAGGTGGAGTGGAACTGCCAAGGCCTGACCAGGCAAAATTGGAGGCAATACCACCGGTTCTGTAGACACAAATAGACACTTAGTAAAGGGATAAAATGACGATAAAGAAAACTCTTGAGACTGTGTAAAGGCTGAAACTTGACTGTCAGTGGATGAGAAATATGTGTGCCCGGCAGACGGCAGAAGTTTGCACAATCAATTCAGTTCTTTGTAGTTATTTTGACAAGGGTATGGCCAAAAGAGACCTGACCCTTTTGTGCAGCCATCCATCCATCCATACCGCTTATTCTTCATTAGGGGTGCGGGGGGTGCTGGAGCCTATCTCAGCTGTCGTCTGGCACGAGGCGGGGGACACCCTGAATTGGTTGCCAGCCAATCGCAGGGCACACAAAAACGTACAACAGTCACTCTCACACTCACACCTTGGGACAATTTGGAGTGGTCAATCTGCCTGCCTTGCATGTTTTTGGAGTGTGGGCGGAAACCGGAGGACCCGGAGAAAGCCCACGCGGAGAACATGCAAGCTCCACACAGGGAGGCCAGACCGGGATGCGAACCGGCGACCTCTGCACTGTGAAGCCGGTGTGCTAACCACTCGACTACCAGCCCGCCCCTTTTGTGCATATGAATATAAAATATCGCACTGTGTAAATAAATCCTTGCTTTGGTAATAGTTTGCAAACGTGCAATTAAATGTGCCTTCCCCTGCCGTTCTCCACCTGCTGTCAATTCTCTAATCACGGACACGGGGCATTTATACGGTTCGCGATCACCTCGCCAATGCCGGATGATTGATTCAACTCGCCACCGTACCTGGACTCTTCCTTCGATGCACGAGTGTATCCGGTCCGAGGTATTTTCCCTGCGTCCCGTACATTTATGTCATCTTCCGGGATTGTGTAATTTTGCACTCTTGTGTGCCATTTGCTTTTTGGCGTAGTACGCGTGTCGGATCAACCCCTGCCTTCTTACTCGCTGTGTTTTCTTTTATTTGTGAATAAAAATCCTGCTTGGGTAGTATACGTCTCTGCCGCCTGCTTTGTGATCCCAAACATTCCACTATGTTCCGACGAGTCAGCTGCCGTCATGCTCGCTCGGAACGTGACAGCTACTCATGACTCGGCTACAGGATGTTCTTTTCTCTTAAAATATCTATCCAATGACACTTGCTCTCACTCCCACAGCCACATCACTAGATTTTACAGCCTCCTTATTGTTTAATATCGTACTGATCATAGATTTCGCCATGCTGTATTCCCTAGCCAGATCAGACACTCGCACACCTCCTTCATATTTTGCGATTATTTCTTTCTTAAATGCAATAGTTATGGCTGGACATTAGGGATATATGAATAGGGCCGATACGACCAGTCAGACTTTAGTTCGCTGACGAAGCCTCTTGGATAGGAGGCGAAACGTCCGAAACCTTCAAATTTGTACAGATGACGGCTGAAGAAACCTTCTCATCGATGGACCACTCCTGTACGACTGAGAGCTTACACAGACCTATCTATGTTTTGTATTTTCCTGCATGAACTGCCTTTTCTCATACGCCTATCTTACACAACATGTTTCTCTGGAGCACCTGGTCCCAGGGCTGAGGGAGGGGGGAGAAATGACTCATTTCTAGCGAAGACAACCTGGCCACTTGTTTTCGCGTGAGTGGGTCTATAAGATGGGGAGTTTCGTCAATACCGGTGAGAGTCTGCTGTGAACTGTGCACGAGTGTCCAGCGTTCCGGTTTTCCAGATTACTCTACCGGGGTGTTTGCCGGCTCTCCGCCCTCTGTCAACGGTAAGGTTCTGGATCTAAACTGTGATGTTGGAGTCTTTACGTAGGGGCATAAAGGTGACAGTTTGTGTCTAGCGTAATTCCTCATGATGGGAAATATTGTGAACTGCTGTGTATTTTATCATTAAACATATGGGAAATGTTGTGAACTGCTGTGCCTTCTATCATTAAACGTCACTGATATATATACAGTCGTTTGTGGTCATTTCTCTGCTGCGATCTCTCCGAACCTGTAATAAGGCAAATTTTCACAAAACAGGAGTATACACTGAAAATTAATGCAGTAAATCATGAAACACGGAACAACAGTTGCCTACTGTCAGGAGCAGAGGGGCTGTCAAGTCTGATCTCCATGGGAACATCCAGACGATTCTTCAAAATAAGGGCTGAGCGGACAGTTATGACCTTCCTGGCACTTCCCTCCATTGTGATGGAGAAGACCACTCTGACCGGAGGCAGCGCTGAGAACTGAGGGATTTTCATCAATGCACAAACTCAGATGGAGCTTCAAAGGTTTAACAAAAAAAGTGTATGATATGATGTCATTCTAACACTATAGAGTCAGAGCAATGTCAAACTTCTCTTCTTTTCCTTTCGGCTTTTCCCTTCAAGGGGTCGCCACAGCGAATCAGTAACCTCCATCTTCAGAGGTATGATACGCATGTTTGTTTTGGCCCGGCTTTTACGTCGGATGCCCTTCCTGACACAACCCTCTGTATTCATCCGGCCGGGCTTGGGACCGGCACAAGAAGACTTATGTCCCTTTGTGGCTACAGAACAAGCAACACGCTCAGTAAAAGGCTCCCAAACACAAAATGGTCATGAGCACAGCAACAATTAAAAAAGCTAAACTATACTCACCATTTGATGACAATGCTCTGATCTTACCATGATATATTGTGATATCATGAGAGGCTGGCTCTCAGCGGGACAGGACAAGAAGTGCAATGGACGACAGGATTGTGATATCATGAGAGGCTGGCTCTCAGCGGGACAGGACAAGAAGTGCAATGGACGACAGGTTTGGATACAAACAAAGGTTTTAATCAAAGGTTTCAGGGGGGATTCACAAGCAACAAAGGTTTGAATAGTGTCTCTTCCAATACTTAAATCAAAATAAAGTCTCTTCTGAGGTAAAACTGAAGACGGAGTTCTTTTCCAAGAGTCTCTAGGCCTCACCCCTCTTGACGTCCTCCTCATGTAGCCTAGCCACCTTAGCAAGGTCCAAATCCAGTGTCCTGTCGTGTGGTCCCAACTGGCAATGAGTTCCACGCAGCAATCAACTTCTTCACAGAGCACAGCAATCGAGCTTGTCTTTCCCCAAGCTGCACACTCAGAGGCTCTCTGCCTTAAGAGCCTGGCCTGCCAATCCCGCCCTGATCAGCTGCAGGTGTGTGGTTTTAATTGCTGCCTTCCACCAGATGGGGCCAAGACTCTCTCTGGGTGGAGCCATCTTAGGGGGATGTATTTGCCCTCCAGGACACAGCCTCTCGTGACATCACACATCCCCCCCCTCCTTGAGACCGACGTCCTCGGCCGGGTGAAGGATGCGAAACAGGCCAGGGAGGCCTCCCTTCGGGAGAGGGCATCCGCATTGCCTTGGCGCTTGCCAGCCCTGTGGACAACAGAGAAGTTAAAGGCCTGCAGACTCAAGAACCACCTGGTTACTCTGCTGTTGGTCTCCTTGTTCCGGGCCATCCATTGGAGAGGAGCATGATCAGAGACGACTGTGAAACGTCTTCCCAGGAGATAGAAGCGCAATGACTCCAGCGCCCATGTGATGGCAAGGCACTCCTTCTCTACTGTGGAATAGTTCTTTTCACTGGGCAACAGCTTCCTGCTAAGGTACAGGATGGGATGTTCCTCTCCTCCATGTACTTGCGAGAGTAGAGCCCCCAGACCAACTTCTGATGCATCCGCTTGCACCATGAAGTCCTTGCTGAAGTCTGGTGCCACCAGGATCGGACTGGAACACAGTGCCTGTTTTAGATTGGCGAAGGCCATTTCGGCCTCTGGGTTCCATTTCACCAATCTGGAGTGTTTTTTTGGCGTCAATTCTGTCATGGGGGCTGCTATAGTAGCAAAGTCAGCGATAAAGCGTCTATAGTAGCCAGCCATGCCTAAGAACGACCTCACCTGCTTCTTGGTAAGGGGTTGGGGCCAATCTTGTATAGCCCGTTTTGCTTCTTGAGGCTTCACCAGCCCCCGTCCTATAGTGTAGCCCAGGTAGTTGGTTTCGCCAAATGCCAACCTGCACTTTTTCGGGTTTGCTGTGAGACTTGCTTTTCTGAGGGAGTCAATCACAGCTTGCACTCGGGGTAAGTGACTCTCCCAGTCAGGACTCTGTATGACAACATCATCCAAGTCTGCTGCTGCGTACCTCTTGTGTGGGGTGAGAATCCGATCCATTAGGCGCTGAAACGTGGCGGGTGCTCCATGGAGACCAAACGGGAGCCTGGTGTATTGGAAGAGTCCCTCAGGTGTGGCGAAGGCTGTCTTCTCTTTTGATGTCGGGGTCAGGGGCACCTGCCAATATCCCTTTGTGAGGTCGAGAGTGGTGATGAAGCGTGCCTACCCCAGGGAGTCAATAAGATCATCAACACGAGGCATCGGGTACGCATCAAATTCAGACACCTCATTCAACTTCCGATAGTCATTGCAGAATCGTATTGACCCGTCTGGCTTGGGAACCAACATGATCGGACTTGCCCAGGCACTTTGGGACTCCTCAACTACTCCAAGTTCCAGCATCTTCCATATCTCCTCCTGAATAGCTGCCTTACGGGCCTCCGGCACCCGGTATGGACGTTGGTGGACCGTTTTTCCAGGTGTGGTGCGTATCTCGTGTTGCACCACGTCCGTGTGTCCAGGTATGGAGGAGAAGACGTCTTGGTTAAGCTCAACCAATTCGAGGGTCATCTGGCGTTGGTGTGGGGACAAATTTGGACCCATCTGGACGTCTTCTCTGGCCGGTTCCTTCGCCTCGCTGGGGGGTAGGCAACTAAACAGCGCCTCTCTGGCATACCACTTCTTTAGGAGGTTAACGTGATAAATCTGCTCAGGTTTCCTCTTACCAGGTTGCCTCACCTTGTAGTTTACCTCCCCCACGCGTTCGATGACCTCAAAGGGCCCCTGCCAGGATGCCAGGAACTTGCACTCCACGGTTGGCACCAAGACCAGCACTCTGTCCCCTGGCTTGAACTCTCGAGGCTGGGCAGGTCTATTGTAGGAGGCTTCCATGTGTTCTCGCACTATCGGGTAAATGGCCCTCATCCTTTCCCGCATGTCCCCCACATGCTCGATGAGGGTACGTTGTCGGCACGGCTGCTCTTCCCAAGCCTCTTTGGCGATATCCAGCCGTCCCCGGGGTCTGTAAGAGTACAACAACTCAAAGGGTGAGAAACCGGTAGAAGACTGTGGTACCTCCCTCACGGCAAACAGCAAGTACGGGAGCAGTTGATCCCAGTTTCGGCCATTTTCTTTGATAACTTTCCTCATCATGGCCTTGAGTGTCTTGTTGAATCGTTCTACCAATCCATCTGTCTGTGGGTGGTAGATGGAGGTTCTCAGTTGCTTGACTTTGAGCAGGGCACACAGGTCCTTCATGACCTTGGACATAAAGGGGCTTCCCTGGTCGGTCAGTATCTCCTTTAGGATCCCTACCCGGCTGGCGAGAGCAAACAGTTCCTTTGCGATCTGCTTTGTGGTAGCCTTTCTGAGGGGAACAGCTTCTGGGAACCGAGTAGCATAATCCATCATAACCAAAATATACTGGTGTCCCCTAGCACTTTTTGGTAGAGGTCCGACTACGTCCAGCCCAAGCCTCTGAAAAGGGGTCTTAATGATGGGTAAGGGAATGAGCGGGTTTCTGTATGAGGGCTTGGGCGCAACCTGTTGGCACTCGGGGCAAGAACGACAATAGTTCTCCACATCCTTGTGCACCCCTGGCCAGAAGAACCGTTGCAAGATTCTCTTTTTTGTCTTTTCGACCCCTAGGTGTCCCCCTAGCAGGTGTGTGTGTGCCAAGTCCAGTACTGTAGCTCGGTGTGGTTGTGGTACAAGAAGTTGTTCACGTACTTCACCATTTTGCTTCGTCACCTGGTATAATAGCCCCCGATCAACCCCAAAATGGGGGTATGTGGGGCTTGTCCTTTCCCCCAGTACTACACCCTCTAAAACCTGCACATTCTTCATGGCGTTGGCAAGGGTAGGATCCTGTAACTGGCCTGTACCATACCGGCCTGTTAGAGGAGGCAGCTTCTGAGTCCTTGGGTTCTCATCACTACTGGAAGCCGGGAGATTTTCTGGGGCTGGAGTTTCCTCGGCGGTCTCTGGGCCAGACTCCGTCTCCGGTGGTGCATTTGCTGTCCCTAGGAGGGCACAGGCTGGGGAGAGTGAATCAGAGGGGTAGGCTTGGGTATTCACTACACGCGTCTTACCTCTCCCCTTCCTAGGTAGTCGGGCCAGTCTCTCCTGTGTCTCTCTCCACAGGGGGTGAAAGGCCGGGCAATCGCGTCCAATCAGGAGGGGGACAGGGAGAGATTCAACCACACCGGCTACCGTGCGGATGATTTCCTTGGTTGTGGTCATGGTGAGTTCAGTAGTGTGGTACTCTCTGGTGTCTCCGTGGACGCAGGGGACTGGAAGGGTTTTCTCTGGAGACGAACAGGTTGGATCCACCAGCGTTTGGCGCACCAAGGTGACCAGGCTTCCGGAGTCCAGCAGGGCTTCAACATCCTGTTGATTCACCGTCACTGGACAGGTGGGGGGTCTTGTTAGTGAGCTTTCACTACCCCCCAGGAGGGAGGCATCGTGAGCAGGGTGGGCACTGGAAGAGTCAGCGGTCGGCATGGACTCTTCCGTTGGTTTTCCACACTGCCATGAGATGTGTCCCGTCTCTCCGCATCTGTAGCATCGTCTGGTTTCGGTGCCACTGGGCGTCCGCCACTACCTGGGTGGACTTCTGACACTACCTGGAGCAATCTTGGCTGTGTTGGCGGGCTTGGGCAACTTTGGGCGGGCCATTTCAGTCCGGGGTGGGGATGTGTTGCCGGTTTCCCTCTTGGTCGTTCGCAGCATCTCCGCTGTGGCCTGGTACTGCTCCACCGCTGCCACTGTTTGACACGCAGTAGTCAGCGACTGCTGACTGATTATCCTTTTTGCCTCATAGGGCAGGGCTCGTAAGTAGCGATCCACGACAATGGCCTCGACCACCTCAGCTGCCGTGCTCCTTTCCGGTTCCAGCCACTTCCGTGTGATGCGGGCCAATTCGTGCATCTGTGCCCGTGGAGGTTGGTCTGGCTGGAAAGTCCAGGTGTGGAAGCGCTGTGCCATCCCGAACTTGGTGAGCCCATGTCTGCTGAGAATTTCAGCTTTTAAATAGTCATAGTCTTCTGCTCTGTCTGCGGTCAAGTCCAGGACAGCATTCAGCGATTCCCCTGGCAGGAAGGGTGCAAGCAATCCCACCCACTGCTGCTTGGGCCACTTTTCTCGAGTGGCTGTTGCTTCAAATGTATGTAGGTACGCCTCAATATCATCCGTCACCCCCATCTTGGCTAAAAAATCCCCCGCCTTCACCCGGAGCATGTTCTTGGCGGCCATTTGTTTTTGCAAGAGCAATTCCTCTGCCTTCAGTTCATTGGCTCTCCTTTGCTCCTCCAGGAGAGCCAAATTGGCCTGATATTGGGCTTCCTGACTTGCAAGCAGGGTTTTCAAAATGTCCTCTATTTTTTTTTTTTTTGTAATTGAGGATATTTTCAATTTAGAAAAACCATAACACAAACCATCAATGTCCATGCACTTACTAACGCTTGTCCAGTGCCCGTATCCTCCACCATATGTGATATCATGAGAGGCTGGCTCTCAGCGGGACAGGACAAGAAGTGCAATGGACGACAGGTTTGGATACAAACAAAGGTTTTAATCAAAGGTTTCAGGGGGGATTCACAAGCAACAAAGGTTTGAATAGTGTCTCTTCCAATACTTAAATCAAAATAAAGTCTCTTCTGAGGCTAAAACTGAAGACGGAGTTCTTTTCCAAGAGTCTCTAGGCCTCACCCCTCTTGACGTCCTCCTCATGTAGCCTAGCCACCTTAGCAAGGTCCAAATCCAGTGTCCTGTCGTGTGGTCCCAACTGGCAATGAGTTCCACGCAGCAATCAACTTCTTCACAGAGCACAGCAATCAAGCTTGTTTTTCCCCAAGCTGCACACTCAGAGGCTCTCTGCCTTAAGAGCCTTGCCTGCCAATCCCGCCCTGATCAGCTGCAGGTGTGTGGTTTTAATTGCTGCCTTCCACCAGATGGGGCCAAGACTCTCTCTGGGTGGAGCCATCTTAGGGGGATGTATTTGCCCTCCAGGACACAGCCTCTCGTGACATCACAATATACAGTAAAGTCTTGTTATATCGATATCGGATATATCGATAGTCCTGGTTATATCGATACTATTTCTATGCACGCACGGAGAAAATTACATGCAAACAGGGTCGGATATATCGATAGTCCCGGTTATAGCGATATTTTTTCGGACTCCCTTGAATATCGATATAACGAGACTTTACTGTATATATACATACATACACACACACACACACACACACACACACACACACACACACACACACACACACACACGCACACACACACACACATACATATACATATATATATCATCTCATTTTTCGTACCGCGTATTCCTCATTAGGATCGCGGGGGTTGCTGGAGCCTATCTCAGCTGTCTTCGGGCACGAGGCGGGGGACACCCTGAATTGGTTGCCAGCCAATCGCAGGGCACACAAAGACATACAACGTCACTCTCTAATGAGGAATAAGCGTTACGGAAAATGAGATGAGATGATATATATATATATATATATATATATATAGGCGTCATTAGGTGAAAGATAATTGAGTTACTGGTAAATGTTTGAAATCTTAAATATTGTCTACTCAGATACAGATTCTGAATATAATTTATATATTGTTCTTGGAGTTCCTCTGGTTATAAAAAATCACATCAAACTGCACATTCACATAAGAGTAGTACAACCAAGCAGCTGGGGTAATTCACGGCTCAAGAGCAATTAACAACATTGGTCTGCATCAAGAAATAAGATAGAATGACATAAATGTTCTCTAAATCAGTGTTCGCACTAAAGACAACACAGTACCATTCGTTATGTCCCATATAACCTTTTCAGGATTAGCTGATGTTATTCTTTTCTTAGCATTGGTTCAATATGCCTTACAACTGTACAAAATCTAATTTTCCTTAAATAAGTTTTTTTGCACTTACAAAAAAGGTCAATTGACAAATTATAGTTTGATGATCGGTATTTTCTCGGTGACTTAACATGGGACTTACGTAGACGTGCGGATGAATTATGTTAGTCCTGCTGATAGGACTTCCAACCTGTGAAAGTGAAGCAAGTGTTGGGGTCAGGGCAAATGGAATTAATTTAAACATGAGCTGACAAAACTTGATTTTGAGGTCAATGTTTGCTTACAATGTTAGATGCATTGTTCCTGTCTGGAGCCGCATAACGGAAGAAAATTCCAACTTTGTCTACGGACACAGGCTTTACTTGCTCCCACCCACACACTCGGACAAGCAGCTGGTGCAGCTTCAGCTCATGAGTGTGCCTGCATTAGGAAGAAATTACAATTTGTAGGTTTTACAGGAGAGGCACAGACTTACCATGCAGGGCTACTACTGCAGCCTCAAGTTTTCATTAAAATTACATTGGTAACTACTATTTCAGAATCAGAATCATCTTTATTGCCAAGTATGTAGAACACACAAGGAATTTGTTTCCGGTAGAACACGCTGCACTAGTATCGTCGTCAAAAAAACTGCTAAGTGGCACTGTACAGTTCCATTTTGGCTACTGTTGAAAGAGTTCAAAGAGTTAATGGCTTGGGGGAAGAAGCTGTTTAAATGTCTGCTGGATTTGGTGCGCATGGATCGGTAGCGCCTGCCTGAGGGGAGTAGCTGGAAAAGGTGGTGGGCAGGGTGCGGAGGGTCCAGTAGGATTTTCCGCGCCCTAGTTTGGATTCTTGCAGTGTGCAAGTCCTCGAGAGTGGGTAGGGCGGTGCCAATGATTTTTTCCGTCGTCCTAACTGTCCGTTGAAACTATTTGTCTATGCAATACATATATCAGTGACAAACATTGCTCGGAAATATACCTATGGCGAAGTTTCTCTCGAGCTTCAAACTCAAACGGAATCTCCTCCCCGGGAAACACCTCTCGCCACTGACTGACATTCAGGCTATCATCATTGCCTGGACCGTGGATGTCACCAATAGAGTCTGCACTACTGCTGTGAGAAAGTGCCACTCTGAAAGAAACATTTCAAGAAGATGGACGGATGAGTGGTTATTTCATTTTCAGAATTTTTATCCCTTTCCTTCAGGTAAATCAATCGTAATCTTGAAGTAACACACTACACATGGCCATGGGCCTACATGTTAGTCCATTGGCTAAATAATCAAGATATTCTGCAGCAGGTAGCTTTGATTTGGACACATTTGAGTACATTATGACAATCGACTGTATGGGTGCATGGAAATAGGCACCTTGTAGGGGTTGTAGTCAGAGTGGCAAACCACATTGTACATCCTGTATGGTTGCGGAGAGCATATGGCACAAACGGCTGCCTCTTCTTGGAAAGTTTTACTCCCGCTGTAAACAGAAATTGTATAAAAAAAACAAAAGACAAGAACTGCAACGGTACGTGTTGCCACAAGAGATTATCATAAAATTCTGAAATGTACCTTTGGAGTCAGGTTGCTGATCGAAACTGGTCAAGCTGGCAGTGCTCCGAGTTCGAAGGTGGCAGAGGGGAGCACCTGAGAAAATACACGTAAAACAAATCTTATCTTCATCAGGGGTCCGAGTGAACGTGCTGGGTGGGAAAAGGCTGGAATTGTTCCCAGTCAATTTTAGGACAGAGATATATAAGCATTCACACTCATATTCAAAACAATGGACAATTTGGAGCATTCAGTGATGCGAAAAAGCATTTTGGGGTGGGAATGTGATTGGAAAATCCAATTTAAACTCGCAATCTCAGAACTGCGAGGCAAAAATCCTCAACTTTTATTTTCTAATCCACTTAATTCTGTTGCAACTCACTCTGTCCAATGCTTGGTGGGTCAACAGAAGAGCCTATCCAGGACAAGGTGGGTGAAGATTGGCAGCTTTGTTCTTCCTTGTTGCAGTAGTCTGCTATCCAGGAGGTTTTTGTTGTATTGTACTGTTCTGTATCAACCAAACAATAGTTTTTCAACAAACAAACCAACAAATAAATAACACGATTCCGTAACTCAAATGGTATTTTTAAGCAATCAATAGGATGTTAGTTTGACTCACCCAATAGTACAGAGGTGATATTGACATCAAGTCGCTGCTTGGCTTTAACACCCATCTTGAGACGGGGAGGATGTAATCGGCTTGCTTCTTGCTTCTGCCAGGAAAGGATGCAGGGCCAAGGCTCGATAAATGGCTCCCAGCCTATCATACACAAAACACATGAGCCATTCAAATGTAGCATGCTATAATATATACAGAATATACACAGACTCTTTAGTGCAGTGTGCCACAAAGATGTGAAACATGAATGTTGACGACAAGACTTCACAATGCCGTTATAAAATTTGGTCTGAAATTAATTTTATTTCAAATGTTAAAAAAACATCAATCAATAAATAATGATAAATTTTCCAATGTTGTACCTGCCAGTTCTCGGTTGTAGTAGTCTCCTGCGAGACTAAAGCTGGCATTGCCTTCTTGGATGGAACCAATACGCTGCAACACGTTAAGCCCTATAATAACACACAAGTATGCAGGTGACACATTGGACTTGAACCCATAAGGTTCTAGAAATGTCACTATTCCTTTGCCTTACAACCCTGTTTTCATGAAACAAAATTATTTAATAGCGTCGCAAGAGAGCTCGAGCATATCCCATCTGATTTCAGACAGAAACTAATCAATCATAGGGTACTGGCCGAAGACAATTTTTCATCTTCCTTTCATAACTTTGCGGCTATGAAATGTAAATTTCTCCACTGCAAGACTTCTTCTTTTCCTTTCGGCTTTTCCCCTCAGGGGTCGCCACAGCGAATCAATGTCCTCCATCTATCCCGGTTTTGTGCATCCTCTTCTCTCACACCAGCTACCTTCATGTCCTCTTTGACCACATCCATAAACCTCCTCTTCGGTCTTCCTCTCGGTCTCCTGCCAGGCAGGTCAAGGCTCAGGATCATTCTCCCTATATAGTCACTCTCTCTCCTCTGGACATGTCCAAACCATCTCAGTCTGGCCTCTCTGACTTTCTCTCCAACGCCTCTAATATGAGTTGTCCTTCTAATGTACTCATTCCTGATCCTATCCAACCTGGTCACTCCCAAAGAAAACCTCAACATCTTCAGCTCTGCTACCTCCAGCTCTGCTTCCTGTCTTTTCTTCAGTGGCACTGTCTCCAGTCCAAACATCATGGCTGGTCTGACCACGGTTTTATACATTTTCCTTTCATCCGAGCTGAAACCCTTCTGTCACACATCACACCTGACATTTTTCTCCAGCCGCTCCAGCCTGCCTGGACACGCTTCTTCACCTCTTTTCCACACTCTCCATTGCTCTGGACAGTTGACCCAAAGTACAGTAAAGTCTCGTTATATCGATATCGGATATATCGATAGTCCCGGTTATATCGATACTATTTCTATGCAGGCACGGAGAAAATTACATGCAAACAGGGTCGGATATATCGATAGTCCCGGTTATATCGATATTTTTTCGGACTCCCTTGAATATCGATATAACGAGACTTTACTGTACTTAAAATCCTCCACCTTCTTTATCTCTTCCCCCTGTAGCATCACTCTTGCACTTGGATCCCTCTCATTCACACACATATATTCCGTCTTGCTTCGACTGATCTTCATTCCTCTCCTTTACAGGGCATATCTCCACATCTCTAGTTTCTCCGCCACCTGTTCCCTGTTCTCGCTACAGATCACAATGTCATCTGCAAACATCATGGTCCAAGGAGATTCTTGTCTAACATTGTCTGTCAGCCTGTCCATCACCATAGCAAACAAGAAGGGGCTCAGAGCTGACCCCAGTCCCACCCCCACCTTGAATTCCTCAGTCATACCAACAGCACACCTCACAACTGTCTTACAGTCATGATACATGTCTTGCATCGCTCTGACATACTTTTCCGTCACTCCAGACTTCCTCATGCAATGCCACAGCTCTTCTCTGGGCACCCGGTCATACGCTTTCTCTAGATCTACAAAGACACAATGCAATTCCTTCTGACCTTCTCTGTACTTCTCAATCAGCATTCTTAAAGCAAACATTGCACCTGTCGTACTCTTTTTTTTTTTGGCATGAAGCCATACTGCTGCTCACAAATGTTCACTTCTGCTCTTAGTCTAACTTCAACTACTCTTTCCCAGAGTTCCATTGTATGGCTCATCAACTTTATTCGTTACCGTCTTTGTCTCTCTGTCTCGCCAGCCTGTAAAGATCAGTCTCACCTTCCTTGCTGTCCAACCGAGCATACAAGTAATCATAGGCCTCTTGTTTGGCCTTTGCCACCTTTACTTTAACCGTGCGCTGCATCTCCTTGTACTGCTGTCTACTCTCGTCCGTCCTCTCAGTGTCCCACTTCTTTGCTAACCTCTTTCTCTGTATACACTCATGCACCTCCCCATTCCACCACCAAGTCTCCTTATCTACCTTTCTTCCACTCGATACACCAACTACTTTCCGACCTGTGTCTCTGATTATGTTCGCTGTAGTTTGCCAGTCATCTGGAAGGACCTCTTGCCCACCCAGTGCTTGTCTTACCTCCTTCCTAAATGTCATGCAACACTCTTCCTTTTTCAACTTCCACCATTTTGTCCTCACTTCAGCCTTTGGTTTCTTCATCTTCCTCACTGCCAGCATCATCCTACACACCACCAACCCATGCTGTCTGGCTACACTCTCACCAACCACTACTTTGCAGTAATTTCCTTTAGATGGCGCCGTTGACACAAAATGTAGTCTACCTGTGTACTTCTGCCTCCACTATTATAGGTCACCCTATGTTCCTGTCTCTTCTGAAAGAAAGTATTCACAATAGCCATTTTCATTCTCTTAGCAAAGTCAACCACCATCTGTCCTTCAGCGTTCCTCATCTGGAGTCCAAACCTGCCCATCACCTCCTCATCATCTTTGTTTCCTGCACCAACATGTCCATTGAAGTCTCCACCAATTACAACACTCTCACTTCTCGGGATGTTCTGTATGACTTCATCAAAGTCCAACCAAAATTTCTCCTTCTCCGCCAGCTCACATCCTACTTGTGGGGCATACCCACAAACAACATTGAACATCACCACGCCTTCAATTTCTAGTTTCAGACTCATCATTCTGATACTCTTTTTACTTCTAAGACATTCCTAACAAACTCCTCTTTTAAGATAACCCCAACTCCATTTCTCTTTCTGTCTTCACCATGATAGAACAACTTGAACCCTGACCCTAAGCTTCTAGCCTTGCTCCCTTTCCACCTGGTCTCCTGGACACACAGTATGTCTACCTTCCTTCTCTGCATCATGTCAACCAGCTCGCTACCTTTACATGTCATTGTTCCTACATTCAAAGTTCCTACTCTTAGTTCTATACTCTTGGCGTTCCATTTCTCTCTTGTCCTCCGGGCACACCTCCCTCCTCTCCTTCTTCGACCAACAGTAGTCCATTTTCCACTGGCACCCTGAAGGTCAACAGTACCAATGGCGGCCGTTGTTAACCTAGGCCTCGACCGATCCGGTATGGGATTCATAGGTTTGATTTGCATATTTGTTTTGGCAATTTTTTTTTACGTCGGATGCCCTTCCTGACACAACCCTCTGTATTTATCCGGGCTTGGGGCCGACACAATAAGACACTGGCTTGTGCCCCCTTGTGGCTACATTTCTCCACTGCATGACTAATAAAGCTAAATCCAATCTAATCCAATACAATCCAATCTACAACTATTGATGATTTAGTCATAGATAAAACCAATATGGATAATTGATTACAATTCATCGGTTTTGTATCATAAGTAAATCAGACTTACTGGAGAACGTGAGCTCAGCAAGTGGTATGTCACAGTCTAAACAGTCATCTATGAAACAAATGCAGATGCTGTCTGTTTTTACTTCTATACCAGACAAAGTAGCAGTCTGGCTAGAAGAACCAGATACGGTTCTGGAACGTTCTCTGGACTGGCCTGCAATGTTCTCAGCATTCTCCAACAGCCACGTTGTAGCCAGATCCAGGTGACCTTAGAGACACAAAGTAGGTTTAATCAAAACAACACTGGAGCTACAGTAGTGAATGACTCAGAGGTCGGATTCACCTTTGCAAAGGATGAGGGCTTTTTTACAGTCCTCTTTCCTGAACCCAAGATCTTGTAAATGAATCAACTGCCCTTCTGTGGAAAATAAATACTTTTTAAATGTGGCATACTGAAAATTGTTTGGTTGAAACATTTAACCAAATGATTCATTGAGCAAAGCCATCAATAGTTGAGAAATATTATTGGAGTAACTGAAACAAAATGGAGTGAGTGAAACATTCCAGACACAGGCCTTTACATACCGATGTGGGCGAGAGTTTTCTTCTTGTAAGAGTCTTTGGGTGTATCAAGAGGCACAGTGTCACATGGCGATGGATGATTTAGAGAAGGGATGGATTTGGCAATGGCCAAGAACAGCTGTATGTCATTGTAAGATAGACGGATGTCCAAAACAGGAAAATGGATCTGCACGGTCACAGACCAGTATTTATGTTCATAGACAATTAACAGGGCCAAGTCACTGTATTTCATGTAAACACTTTCATCACATTATATTTGATGAAAATAAAGATGAACAGTTAAAAAAAAATAAGGGAAGCTTCAGTAAAAATCTGAACACAGAAAACAATACATCCCACTAAATATCTCCCACTTACTGTATTTATGATCCACAGCTTTTATTAGTACATTTGAAAAATTGATGCTAAATTCCCAACCTCCAGCAAAGGCGGGATGTCTTCCACGCTGAACGCATCAAGTAGACCAGAGCTACTTTGGTAAGTTGGGCTGCCACACAGCTCCACCTGAACATTAACTGGATCAACAATCGACAGTGCTGTCTCCTGTTCACTGCCAAGACGACATGAAAAAACCTGAGAGTGAAGGATTGGCTCAGAATTAAAACTAATAGTAGTTCGAACAACAATCAGAGTTGGAACGCCGGTACGACGCGTGAGTGCTTACGCGAGGGTGGGATGCTGAGCGGCGTACGGATGTATCGCTCGCTTCGTGACCAACTGTTGTCGCTTGCGGACGTGCTGCGTTTTGTTCTCGCGTTTAATATAGGTGTACGAAGAGTTTTAGCCCCTAATCATGCCTCCAAAGAAAGTAAGTGCTGCTACAAGTGAAAAAAGAAAAGTAGTGCGTACAACTATTGCATTTAAGAAAGAAATAATAGCAAAATATGAAGGAGGTGTGCGAGTGTCTGATCTGGCTAGGGCAGGGGTGCTCACACTTTTTTCAGCAAGGGAGCTACTTTTGAAATGACCAAGTCAAAACGATCTACTCATTATATTTATTGAGAAATATAGTGAAGATTATTGCAATTTATGTTGATGTATATCCGCATATGTTGCATAACAACATAATTATGTTAATGGTTTGCCATTACCTGAATTCACTCTGATAACTGGCAGACGAGACAACCGCACTTGAAAATGTCATAGTGAAAAAAGGCCTCCTCTCATTTCGTATGAAAGTGATACGTTTTTCCTTCTTACTCCAGCTCTCCCACTTTTTTATACTCTATCTTACGTTTAAGGGGAAAACCGAGCGAAAAATTAGGATGTAACTAACGATATCCTTGTTCACTTTGCAACGTAGGGGCGTTGTTTGACCTCACAGTGAGTCTCTCAATGAGATGTCATTTGATTGGTTCTGCGGTGTATCAATCAAATAAAGGGATGGCTGATTGGCTGACGTTTAGTTTTTTTTCTTCAAAAGAACTTCACTTGATTTGTTAAGCGTCAGTTGCTGTTAATGTCACATCACCTTGTCTTGCGCTCTACGAATAGTACCATGGAAATTGATTGGTCGATCACGATCGACGTACTGAGATATAAAGAATAAGGAGGCTGTGAAATCTAGTTCTGTGGCTATGGGAGTGAGAGCAAGTGTCATTGGATAAATCAGGGGTGGGCAAACTTTTTGACTCGCGGGCCGCATTGGGTTCTAAAATTTGACAGAGGGGCCGGGCCAGGAGCATTTGGAGGGAGTGTTTGGGCCGGAAATACTAAATCCAAAGCATTAAAGGACAACCGACGCCTCCGTACAAGTTATGTCCATAACTTATAAAATCATTTCAAATGACTTTGACTGAGTGTATTTTACAAAGATTCCACAGCATATAGCTTTAGTTTACGTTCTAAGACTTGAATTGAATATTCATGAAGTCTTGTTTTCGAGTTGATGACGATCCCCATGTGACGTCACGTTTGGACCGCCCCTGACCGAGAAAGCGACACACATTGCATTTTGGGTACTTTGTTTGGTCTGAAAACTTCGTGTTGATCCGTGTTGATGGCGAAATTAGAAGGAAAACACATAAATAACACCATGGTGAATTGTTGTGTGTTGCACCAAGACAACTATTTGATATTCGCTGACACAAATTCCCAGCTGACAAATCAGCCCATTTCCAACGGATCTTGGGCGCAATCTTCTGCATTTTCTCGGTGCTACATTGCTGTCATTGACGACTCGAATTGATATGGGAGGACTCCTTGAATCAATTGCAAACATTTATGCTTTCCTCTTCAGAACTATTTGAATCATATTCATAACTGGATGAGTAACAAGAAAGCATCTTCTCCGAATCTGAAGCCATTGTTTTGAGTCTCGAGCAAGGCAAGACGTCTTGGCGTGACGTCACGAACAAGGGGGTGGGACCTTCTGAAACTGGCCATTTCCGGATTCATTTTGAAGTCATTTTTATTGGTGTTTTTCATTTAACTAAAAATATCAGCCTGCCTGTTTTGGGTATTTTAAATGCTATAAAACGTTTTTCTGATGTCAGTGGGAAACAAAAAAAATGCCGGTTGTCCTTTAAATGTAGTGTGTACAAACCTCATAGCACAATAAGAACACTACAACCCAATTTATTAACTGTCTTTCAAATGTGAAAAATATCCCTTTATCAGTTAATAAATTTGTCTCAAGGAATATGCAAGATATGGCGTTTACATACTATTTCGCAGATACTTGGAGGAGGAAATGGAAATAGATTAAAATAACATATGCACTGTGATTTATCAAGATTGCCCCTTTTTTTTAATAAGTTTCCATCGAAGGGGCAAAGTTAAAGAAATCAACATTTATTGAAAAATTGAATCACTTTCAACATTCAAAACATAGTTACACAACGAAATATTCAAGCTCAATAATACGTAGTTTGCCCATACCTGGGATAGATATTTTAAAGGACAACCGACGTCACTTTTTTGTTTCTTAACTGACATCAGAAAACGTTTTATAGCATCTAAAATACCCAGAACACGCAGTATGATTTTTTTTTATTCAAATGCAAAACACCAATAAAAATGACTTAAAGTGTCCAAAATCTGCAAAAAAAATTGAGCTGCGAATTGGGCATTTTCAGAAAGTCCCGCCCCCAGTTTGTGACGTCACGCCAAGACGTCCTGCATTGCTGAAAAATCAAAACAATGGCCTCAGATTCGTAGAATATGCTTTCTTGTTACACGTCCAGTTATGAATATGATTCAAATAGTTCTGAAGAGGAAAGCATACAAGTTTGCAATCGATTAAATAATTTTTTCGGTGTCATTTTGAGGCAAACGGGCGGGGGGGGGGGGGGGGGGGGGTGTCGCACCCAAAAATGGCGACCAGCTCCCTTCAGGATGTATTTATTTATTTTAATTCAAACGGCATGCAAACATACAAAGTAATAGAAACAAACAAACAACACTGCAAACAAACCACAACAAAAGTAAACAAAACCATTGGTTTTGAATAGCTCGTGGAGCTTCTAGAAGTAAATCAGAGGTGTATCTCAGCAAATCTTTCTGTATACTTTATATTTTGTAAATAGTTGGCAACATACATTAGGTGACATAATCGCATAATAGACAGTAACATACATTAGGTGACATAATCGCGTAAGAGACAGTACCTGATCGCACAGGAAAAAGAGTTCCTGACTGATAATCATTATACAAAAAGGAAAAGGATGAGAGAAGAAAAAAATAGAAGAGAGAGAGAGAGAGGGGGGGGGGGTGCCAGGGGTTTCAACATTTCATTGAGTCTTATCGTTGGTCTTGTTGTATATCCAAACAGCATGTCTTCGTGATGAAATATGAACGGAGAAGTGATTTTACATTTAACATATTTGACAAAGTGTTTCCAGAAGCGAGTAGTTTCGGGACAAGCCCAGAAGAGGTGAGTTGCAGTTTCAGGCTCAGCTTCACAAAATGTACAAGATATATCCTGTAAGGACCGTATCTTATGTTTAATAGGATAGCACCGGTGCAAAAGTTTGTAGGTTATTTCTCTTTGTTTGTTTGTGATGAAAAATTTATATGGGGGGGTCCAAACCTTTTCCCATGGGATATTTGGGACATACGTTCTCCAGTGATGAACAACGTAGGGAACCGTCACAAAAGATTTTTGAAACAAATGTCGAATTGCACGGTTCCGATTTCGAGCAATTGATGAGAAACAGAGTTTCCCCAGGGCAGTTTCTGTCACTGGAATTGGCGGTGGTCTGTCGGGAGTAGCGGAGTGACCCTTGAACAGGCTTATGATACCACTTGGGATGGCATCCATAACGATGGCAAAGTCCTTAGGGGTCACAGGGATTTGATGTGTATTGAGAAACTCAGCATAGATCATTAAATCATTGTTTGTATTAAAAAGTTGCTTTACATAAATGATACCCAAGTCAATCCATCTCGACAAAAACAGTGATTTGTTTTTGTACAAAATATGACAGTTATTCCAGATCATGCATGAATGTGGAGAGAAAGCATGGTTATACATTAGGCACCAGGCTAATAAAACTTGTTTATGGAATTTTGATAGGTTAACAGTCAATTTTTCAACCTTATAATTACATTTCAGCAAGAAAGACAGACCACCAAGTCAGGAAAACATGGATTTTGGAATGAAATTCCAGATTGCATCAGGGCTACACAGATAATTACGCAGCCAGTTAATCTTAAACGTATAGTTTAGAGAAGTAAAGTCCAAAAAATTTAGGCCTCCCTCCTTTAACGTCCTGGATATGACAGAGTTTCTTATATAATGAGTTTTATTTTTCCATACAAAGTTATACATTATTTTGTCCATTGTCTTACATGTGCTTGGATCCACATTTAAAGCCATTGTAGGATATACAAACGGAGAGATTCCCTCACTTTTTGCTAGCAGTATTCTTCCGTTTAATGATAGATCCCTTTGTAACCAGTGATTAAAGCGCTTCTTGGTTTTATCAATTATTGGATAGAGGTTCAGATGGCAACACCCTTCGTCTTCTTTGGCTATGACAACACCTAGGTACGCCACTTGATTTTTTTACAGGTATGTTGTATAGCATAGACTCATTACATGATTTCACAGCTAATAACTCACATTTATTTATATTAAGCGAGAGACTTGACACTTTGGAAAACTCTTTAACCAGAGCTATGGCCTTTGGAATTTGCTTAGAATTTTTCAGGAAGAGTGTGGTATCATCTGCCACCTGGCTAATCACAACCTGCCTGCCCGCTACTTCAATACCTTGGACCTCGCTTTCAGTGACCAACAGTGATAAGATTTGTTCTGAAAGTAAGAATAAATAGGGAGAAATAGGACAACCTTGACGGATGCCACGGGAGACGTTGAAGCGAGGAGGCGTACCATATTTAAGCAGTATTGAGGAGTTGCAGTTGGTGTACAGTGTCTTAAAAGCCTGAGTAAAGTAGTTTCCAAAACCAAACTTATTAAGTGATTGAAAAATAAAATGGTGTTCCAAAGTGTCAAAAGCTTTGTAAAAATCGATAACTAAAATAAAACTATTGTGGTTAATAAGTTCCTGATAATCAAGAATATCCAATACAAGACGAACATCATTGGCAATGTGTCTTTTACTCAAGAAGCCTGACTGTGTTTCACTAATTATATGCAGTAAGGATTTTCTAATTCGGTTTTCAAGGATGGAGGCTAAAACTTTATAGTCTGTATTTAGTAGGCAGATAGGGCGCCAGTTTTCAAGAGATGATGTGTCTTTTTTTGGTTTTGGAATGAGAGATATAAGACCTTGAGAAAGTGAACAGGGGAGGGAGCCTTTTGAGATGCTTTCAGAAAAAAAACATTGAGCAGGAAAGGAGCCAAAGGGTCAGAAAAGGTTTTATACAATTCTGAAGTAAGCCCACCGTTTCCAGGAGATATATTCATCTTGAGCTGCTTATGATGCATCCTGCACTTCAATTAGATTGATTGGTTGATCACATCGTTTTTTTCTCATTAATGCTTGTCATGATGCCAAAAGAAATGTTAAATAATTTTGTGTTTTTTGGATTTTGGATGGGAGAAAGGTACGCATTTCTCCCCATCCAAAACAGTAGAGTTGGGCGACCACTCATTAACTCTGAGAAGGTGATTGCAACCACCTGGGAATGGCCAATTGCCGCTGGGACCCGATTGGCCAGAAGCTCAGGTGAAGCACCTTTAAAGCCAGACCGAGCGAGTCACTTCGAGGAGGAAGAAGAGGGACAAAGGACAACCTGGAGAGCAGTGTTACCTGGGGTCTGCCGAAAACTGATATCAACTTCAAATAAAGAAAACTCACAATACCCTTCCTGCATCTGGCTGAGTGAACTTTTATAAACTTTCCACCTGCTTGCTGTCTCGCCGCACGACAATTGGTGGCAGTGGCGGGATCGTTTCACCCTGCATGAAGAAGGTGGGATCGTTACGCCTTGCTGTAGTGGAAAAGATAAAAGGAAGCCGAGATGGAGAAGGTGGGACGAGGAAGAGGAATTGGTGAAAGAAATCAGAACTTTCATGCAACACTCTAAAGATAGAGAGGGGGTGTTGATTGAACAAATCAACCAATTAAGAAATCAGATGCTCCACAACAAGCAAGAATGGACATTTGATTATCAATCGAGTCAACATTATCCTCAAAAAGCACTGTCACAGAAAGTTATAATCGAATGAAAGGACTTTACAGGAGGTGGATGCGCCCTGATCACCGCAGCAAGGATCAGATTGGAGAAGTCGTCATTCTGGAGCAGTATCTGAGAGTTCTTCAACCTGAGGTCCGCATCTGGGTAAAGGAGCACAAGCCTAAGACTGGAGAAGAAGCAGCGGAGTTGGCTGAGCGCTACGTAGCAGCACACCGGGAGTCGTACAGGAAAAAGGGACCATCTGCAAAGCTGAAATACGAGAGCCCTCAAACCATTCAACATGCAGACTTGGGTAAAGCTGACAATGGGGCTCAGAGACAGTCTGGAAAGTTTCAACCTAGAGGTGACTTTATTTGTTTTAATTGTCAGCAACGTGGCCACAAGGCTTCCGTGTGTCCTGTACGCCAACCCAGAGCCGTAGAATTTTGTTCAGTTCCTAAAGCTGGGCAGGAAAGCTCTCCAAATGGAAATTATTGCAAACATAGACATACAACATCTGTTACGGTAAATGGGAAAGTGGTAAAAGCACTGGCCGACACAGGCAGCAATCAAACATTAGTCAAAGGGAGTTTAGTCAGTAATGACATACTCAATTATGATCAAGTTGTAAATATCCATCCTGTGTTCTTCCATCACCGTTTGGTTTGGGGCCGCCACAAAAATGGACAAAATCCGACTTCAACGGACAGTTAGGACGGCGGAAAAAATCATTGGCACCGCCCTACCCACTCTCGAGGACTTGCACACTGCAAGAATCCAAACTAGGGCGCGGAAAATCCTACTGGACCCTCCGCACCCTGCCCACCACCTTTTCCAGCTACTCCCCTCAGGCAGGCGCTACCGATCCATGCGCACCAAATCCAGCAGACATTTAAACAGCTTCTTCCCCCAAGCCATTAACTCTTTGAACTCTTTCAAAAGTAGCCAAAATGGAACTGTATAGTGCCACTTAGCAGTTTTTTTGACGACGATACTAGTGCAGCGTGTTCTACCGGAAACAAATTCCTTGTGTGTTCTACATACTTGGCAATAAAGATGATTCTGATTCTGATATTACTTGTGTTCATGGTGACAGTCATGATTATCCCACCACCAAAATGACCTTTGCGATTGATGGCCAATCACAATACCCTTCCTGCATCTGGCTGAGTGAACTTTTATCAACTTTCCACCTGCTTGCTGTCTCGCCGCACGACAATGCTAATAGTTTTATTGGACATAATGGATTCTAAAATTGACACTGGCTCTGCTTGCATATGGTTGGAAGTACAGTAAAGTCTCGTTATATCGATATTCAAGGGAGTCCGAAAAAATATCGATATAACCGGGACTATCGATATATCCGACCCTGTTTGCATGTAATTTTCTCCGTGCGTGCATAGAAATAGTATCGATATAACCGGGACTATCGATATATCCGATATCGATATAACGAGACTTTACTGTATATAGGTTACCATAGAATTTTGAGCAGAAAGAGGAGATTTCGTGGTAGTCTGAAACAATTTTGTTATCAATTTTTAATGTGTCAATGGTTTGTTTTTTAGATTTAGATTTTTCCAAGTTAAAGAAGTACGATGACATTTTTCCTCTTCTTCCAGCCAACGCCTCCTGGATCTGATAAATGCACCCTCTGCTTTTCGTCTATATATACCATCAAGTTTATCTTGGTAGTCTGCTAACTTGGCATGATCATCCTCAAATAGGGTTGCTGATTGACTGGAAAGAGAAATCATTTGAGCACATGAATCGTCCTCTTCCGCTCTTCTGTGTTTCACTAAATTGCTGCTATATTTCCTCATGTATTTACCGATTTCGTGTTTTAGAAGTTCCCATTGGAGGCTGAAAGAGTTTTGGAGAAGGGCTGTGTCCCAATGAGACTTTATTAACCTGTTTATATTTTCCTTTACCTCATCATGGGCTAACAAACTATTGTTCAGCTTCCAACATAAAGCCTTAGGAATATTCATAACTGGTGTCAAGGTTACCTTAAGTGTGATTATTTTATGATCAGACAGTGGTGCTGGGTGGTAGTCTACTTCAACGAGGTCCGCAGAGATTGTTTTAGATATCAACCAGTAATCCAGTCTAGATTGTTTTGAAAGGTCCTTAGAGTGCCAAGTATGTTTTTAGAGAGGGAAACCTTTCTCTGATAACATCATATAGGTTGTATTTCTCCATGAAGGTGATGAGGTATAGATTAGAGACTGCTTGACTTGGTGGTGAAAGTCGATCTAGTTTGTTATTCATAACTACATTAAAATCACCACCCAGAATTAAATAGGCAGTTGGATATTTGTTCAACCAGTACTCAACTTTTTTAATCAATTTCTTCTAACAATAATATATTTTTAGGACGTGAATTGTACCCATATATATTAATCATGATAACATTTTTATCAGAGATTGCCAACATAAGTATGATATAGTGACCTTCCGGGTCATCACTGTCATGACCAATAATTTCCCCAGAGAAATTTTCTTTTAGAACTATGACACCGGCTGCTTTTTCCGACCTGTGTGCTCCCCATAGGTCTCTTCCCTATTGACTTTTCCAGAGACTG
The DNA here is from genome assembly GCF_051943395.1 of Hippocampus bargibanti. NCBI lineage: Eukaryota > Metazoa > Chordata > Actinopteri > Syngnathiformes > Syngnathidae > Hippocampus > Hippocampus bargibanti. The sequence continues at coordinate 21,699,655 of NC_142734.1, forward strand.
ATGTCATTTGTTGTACTATGAGCTTCTTGCAAAAACAAGAAATCACACTTAAATTTTCTGAGAAACAAAAATACAGCTTTCCGTTTCAAGGTGTTCCTTAAACCCCTGGCATTTAGGGAGAGAAGGGAAAGGGACATAGGGATGAGAACAGTAAGAAATAGACAAGGAAAATAGAATAAGTGAAAAATTAAGCTAGGAAAAGTAAAATATAAAAGAAAATCCTTTTTTTAATAAGAACTAAATATAGAAAACTCAAAAAGCAATCCACGGGATCACTTCAAAAACAAAGTGCTCACGCCAAAGGTTTGGTGAAGCACAGTCTCTATTGAAAAAGAAATAGAGACTAAGGACTGCTGAATAACCAAAAGTAGATTTACATTTAAACATAATAAGCCCATAATGTATGATGCGTATCATAATGTGTAGAATATTCAATTTCCATTTCGAGAGCAACTGCTTTATTATTTATTTATTTAATATATTTTTTAATACTATTAGCTTAACAGCCTGGTAAATCAAAATTATTTACAGGTATTAGAGGATACTTAGAGGTTAAGTCAGTCAGAACCTCCTAAATATCAGGGAGGGAAAATCTCAACCCCATCCAAAAAGGCACGGCCTCCCACAAAATGGGCCTGCTTATGTTCCTTTCTGGCCTTGTCCACTTGGGGCCACAACAGACGCCTCCTCTCACGTACCTCTGGTGGGAAGTCAAGGGACAGCCGAAGACCTTTAGCCTGGAGGAAGGAGTTACCCGCTTTCGCTGCTTCTTTGTGGATCCTGAAGGCAAACTGGATCATTATAGGGTGACTCCAGGAGCTGTCTGGGCGTCTCGAGCTGAGGCGATGGATGGTGTCCACCACACCAGGGATCTTGTCCTTGGCCTCAGGCAGCACAGCCTGAAGTACTTGTATGGTCTCCTGACGGATATTCTGCTGGTTGTTTTCTTCCAATCCATGGAGCATAAGATTCCAACGTCGATGATAGGTCTCCCACTTGGAAATGCGGTTTATCATGTCTTTGTTTAAACTGCGTGGGTGAGACTCCAGTTTTCCCAATCTATCCTTTATTGCAACCGTTTCTGCGTGCATCTGGTCCAGAGAAACTTTCAAGCCATTTATTTGTTTGGTATTTTCTTTACTCTCTGCTTGTACTTTTGTAATAGTCACTGAGTTCATCTTAATCATAACCTCTAGGGCATCAGCTCTTGTGTTCATTAGTTGCCGCAGAGACTCAAATTCAGCGAGCAGAATTGCCATGAGGTCTGGGGGAACTGAAACTCGGATATTGCGAGCTATTTTGGCTGCTGGTGAAGTAGGGGAGGAACCTGTGGTAGAGGCAGCCGCAGGAGAGAGTGGAAGCAGAGGGAACAAATCTCCCACCACATTCTCATTAGAAGCCACAGTAGGTGCACGATTACCTGGGGGGTGACCCCAGGTAATCGTGCATATTAGCAACAATCATGGCGTGACTTTCTTTTGGACGACATACAGGAGGCAATGAAACAGTATTTTCACTTTCACATCCTGTAGTAGCAGCATTAAGGGGTACAGGGCTAACGTTAGCTTTGGTGTTAGCGTCTGTAGCCCTGCCTTGTCTTTTAGTCATTGTAGATCTTATCTGGTCTCAGATCAAGCAGAGACGATTAGACGTTATCTTGCAGTTGCTCACATGTATTCAGGGCTCATTTGGTGTTCAGCAGTCCTAATGAAAGGAGTCAGGAGTGCACGTCCTCCTCCGTCGCACGTCGCACACGCCAGAAACAACACACTTGCGAAGCTTCTGTATAGCAGCCCGTGAGGAATGAATCAACTCGTTTCCACAGTCTGATAAATTCCTTCCATGGAGCTTGGACACCCTCTTCTGGCGGCTTTTGGGTGCAACATCAAGGTTTTCAGACAAACAGTACAGCAAAATACATTGACGCGATGTACTGCTACAATGTGTCTTTTTGTCGGTCGGGGGGGGGGGGGGTCCTTTAGTGACGTCACGTACGGACTCGTCACCAACTCAAAAACAAGACTTTCTGAATATTCAGCGCGAGTCTTAAAATGTAAAATATAGCTATATGCGGTGGAATCTTTGTAAAATACGCTCAGTAGAAGTCATTTGAAGCCATTTTACAAATTATGGACACAACTTGTCCGGAGACGTCCGTTGTCCTTTAAGAGAAAAGAATATCCTGTAGCCGAGTCATCCGTAGCAAAGAGATTTGAACGTGTGAGCCTCCCTCAGACAGAAGAGCCCCCCTGAAGTTTTTATGGAAGGGGACTCTGCTTCCAAACAATAAATTTCCTTCCTCCGTGCACCTGCACCTTCTGCTGACCACCACAAAGGTAAAAAATCCTATTCATATTTGTTTTCTTTACGAACGTACAATTAGCCTTACGTTTATGTTATTTGTGTCTTTGCCATTTTGCTTAACATTTTCTGAGATATACATTGCTTTTTATGTGTTGCTCAGCATTTTAATGTGCAATTTCATGCATAAAATAATGTATAAAATACTGTACTAAAAGGTAAACATTCAGTGTGTTGGAACGGATTAAAACGATTTACATTATTTGTAATGGGAAAAATGGTTTCAGTGTTCGAACAAATCGCTTTTCGAACAGGGTTCGGGAACGGATTATGGTCGAGAACCGAGGTATCACTGGAGTAGGCAAGATATTTTTCTAAAACTAATAAAGAGATCTCTATGCTGGTATGTATTTCCATCAATTTGTACATTACATTCATATTGCTGCAAACTACTTTTTGTAACCTCAAAATGAAGTCAACGCTCTGTTTTCCTATATTTTCTTATATTCTGTAAGTTACATTGGACACTTTTTTTAAATCCAAGAAATAGGGCTTACCTCTATGCCGGCGAGGCTTCCAGAAAAGGGCCGATCCAAGAGCCGAGGTTTGTACGTGAGAACTGTGGTGCCTTTAAGAATGATGGCGTTTGTATCCAGGCAGCTTGAATCCTCAACAATGACAAATTCAGTACCTGATGACAGAGAGAGATTTCTTTTCCCTCCAAGATATTCCTTTTTCTCCATTCTATAATTTTGATATCCATTGTACAGTATGGTGAAATCACTCGGATCACGCATTGGGATAGTGATGAAATACAATTTTAGGCTTCATCTTTCATCTTTCCCCTTCACATTGGATTAGTGGGATTTTTTTCTAATATTTGCATAGTACATGCATGTAAATTTGACGTTTGTCTATATTAACTTTGTTCCCCTCCAACACACACAAATATATTCTGCAACAGCAGATCAAGTACCGTATTTTCCGGTCTATAAGGCGCGCCTCCAATGAATAGTGTATTTTCAAACTTTTTCCACATGCAAGGCGCACCGGACGGACCGGAAGTCGCATCTTCAATGAATGAAACATGTTCCAAATACAATTTATAAATATATCAGAGTTTTCCAAATATGAGGCACACCACATTATAAGGCACTACAGTAGAGGCTTGGGTTACACACGACTTCTTCTACAGGGGGAAATGGAGTCGTGGCTGCTAAGAGTAGTTACGAGACCTGTTGTGGCTCAATATGACTTCATATATAAGGCCTGCCAGCATATGAGGCGCAGGGTCATCTTTTGAAGAAAATCAAGGCTTTTGGGAGTGGCTTATACACCGGAAAATACAGTAGTTAATATTACTGTGTCAATGACTAACCTGTAACATTGACCTTAATCTCAAGGCAGCGATTATTGGTAACGGACACTGTAGACCTCTTGGTGACCACACCACTCTTGACCCTCTTTGGTATGACTGCCTCAGCGATGATGGAATTTGTATTTGCTTCAACGTCAGAATTGGTGTTACTTGGACACTGGAGATTCGCAGCACCTCCTGACATCTTTTTCACTGGCAGCTGCAAGAATTCTTGCACGTGCCAGAGCCAGTCAAAGATGAGAAAGACCCTTAGGTTGTTCAGGACAACGGTGAAACAAGAAGAGTCTTGTGTTGATCTGCAAACACATTGGAGAGCATTATATGTGACACAACAAAAATTTACTTCATGTCGATTTATTTAGGAGAAAATAACGTACCTGTAATGCAGTTCCAGTTGCAGAGACGCCTGGTTTGTGCCAGTTTTAGAAGGCTGGAGAATGCAGTCAAATACATTGGTGCCATCAGCACCACCAGTGCTCTTGTATTGCCCAGTGCACCGTGTGTCATAAGCCAGCAGTGAATGAGAAACGAGATTGACTGATGTGGAGCCATTGGAGAACTTCTCAAAAAGCAGCTTGGACTTCATGAAGTTAAATCTGACACACACACGCACGCGCACACACACGCACGCGCACACACACACACACACACACACACACACACACACACACACACACACACACACACACACACAAACGCACGCACGCACGCACACACAAACTAAAGATGGAATTTGAAAGGAAAAAAAGAGGAAAATGTACAGTTGAGCCCCGCTATTTGAGGGCTAGAAGGACCAAGCCAACTCACAAATAGTGAAAATCAGTGTTTGGTGAACACTTTTTTACTGTATAAAAATGCTGATAAAAATGAGATAAATTTTCAAAAAGACATGAAAGGGAATTAAAACGTAAAAAAATAAATCCATATCAATGCATATCCGCACATGGCAAACAATGAGTTGGCAGGGCTCAACTGAATGGATGCTATACAAGTTAATCAACTCACAACCATATCCAAGGAAATTTTTTGTCCGGTAGTCTGTCCTAAAATGGTCTGAGCTACAAAATTGGAAGTGTAGCATTTTATCTTAAAGAGGTTTCACGTGTGGTGAACTATCAGTGACATGTTCAAGGGCTCTATACCATGGAGAAACACTCATCTGAGGTTACTTGTGCAGAGGCAGTTATTATTCAAATACTGTACTTGATGACCTGAGTGTCATGACTAAAAACATTTCTGATTACGTTTTTTTAGTTCAATTAATGGATTTATGCTTTTGTAACTTTTACTCCACTGTTTCCAGCCAGGTCGGAATTGTAAATGAAAACCTATGTTGTCCATTGCTTTACTTGGATAAATAAATACATTAAATATATTTAGTATTGAAAAAACATTTTTAACAATACAATGAAAAATTATGTCATTCAATATCTTAAAACGAGCAATAGTAGAACTGTAAAAACTAACCTTGCGAGTGAACGCTTGTGCGATTTATTACTGTCCATGAGCTCCAGACTGACATCCATCATATCCACCAGGATTGACAAATTGGTGAAGACATCTCCACTTAACACAGTCTGAGGAGAGACACCTCTATGGTTAATTCCCTCCTTGTCCCATGCACCCATTTTTTCTTCTGTCATTCCACATTTATACAAGATATCCACAATTATGCGGCCCAAAAACAAATACTTATTTGATTTTTTTTAAAGGACAGAAATTCAGTCTCCTGTCTTACATAGGTACTGGGGTCCTGTAGGTTGAAGGGTCGCAAAAATTCTTCAACAGGCTCTCCAAGATTATTCTCCAGCAGCCCTCGAATCAGTTGGTAGTGTTCTGGATCTAGCGAGCACTGGACTGATGACAGGCTGCCGTAGATACTCATATCTGGGACAGCATGGCTGAGTTCACTTAAAAAAGATAATCCAAACACAGGGAGAAATCGGTTACTCTTCTGTATTTGGACAAGCTTTTACAAACTGATTTGCCAAGTAAACCAGGGGCACAAATATCAATGACGGGAACAACCAAAGTGATGCAACACTTGAGCATTATCAGGCTGAAACACATTGTAGCACCAGCAGTTCAGCCCTCCCAAAAATCAGTGATCTTATATTGACAAGGCAATGAAAATTAAAAAATCCGATTTAGCTTTGAAATTTAAAATCTTCTGATACATATTGAAGTGATATTCTTAAAAACTGGACCATTCAATCCATTAAAAATAATTGGGCTTGATTTGATACTTTGGCCATAATCGCTGTTAAAAAAGAAACACTCACATAAAGGTACATATGTAAATGATTGCAACCAATGTTCAAGAATAGTCTTAACATGAATCTTATTATACAAAAAAACTGAGGGAAATTTAGTAGAAATTACCTGTCCAGGTTACGTTCAACTTTAAGTTGGAGGCGACAACATTCTTTCAGGAAGTTTCCTCCCATCCTACGCACACAGTAGGATGGGAAAATAACATCTGAGATGTCAGAGGGAGTACAACCTCTATCACATGTTTGGCACGGCAGATGTTTTGCAGCAAAAATATCCATCTGCTGCAGGTCCAGTACAATGCAATCCAAAAGACACACGTGAGCTTCTGAAGAAAAAAAAACACCAACACTATTGACAGATTTATCATAATGCTCCTATTATGGCAATCAAGACAAAAGTAAATAATTTTTTTTTCCAGACTAACCAGGAGTGCTTACCTGAAGCAGAAGGGACACCACCCGCTGACTGTGCGGCGCCATTAGTCTCGGAGGCAACACAGCTGGCGGAGGTTTGACGCCATGTTTGCCCATAAGACCATGCTTCTGCATTTTCTGCCTGCTCCTGTTTCAAGGGAAAACAACAGTAAAACAATCCTTTACCATGCAAAACGAGTTACAGTATGCGGTTTGCTTATAACTTAGTAAAGCTGGTAAAAAAACTGAACCCATAATTATTTAAATTTAATTCACCTCCATTAATTTTTCAAGATAAACACCAAAAATATTGCAGAAATCATCAAGAAATCATCCTTGTTTTTAAATTTAAATTTTACTTTGCAGTAATCTAGAGAAAAGGATGGCAGAAATACATCATATTTTTTATGTTCTTGCATTGGAAATGTTCTTTCATCTTGTTGAGGATATCATAAACAGATGAATTTAAAACAACAATGATGCTGTTATGACAAACAAAACTACACACCACCCATGTGGAATTGGCTGCACGTGCTGGGAAAACTGTTGACTCAGGTACAGTACTGGAAATAGTGCCCTGTACTTCCTGGAATATAATTGCACTTTTTAACTTAACAAACTTTATAATATTTCAATGATGAAAAGATTTTTTGAACTGAACAAACTTCATTAGTCTCACAACAGCGGATATTTTGCATTCATGACACACACACGCAGGATCAGGATCACAAAGCAAGATGTCAGTGTGAGCAGGTTGCACACAAAAACAGGTCATCGAACAGTTTGGGGTTTGCTGACGGGAAAGTAAACAGCAGTGTATTCAAAAAGTGAAACAAAAGTATGGGAGGTCAGTCTGCAGTTAGAATTGGAGTGAAGCATCAATGCTTGGATCAAATATTTAAGAGTCTGACTCACCAGAGATGGGAAAAAGGCATGTACCATGGTCAGTTTCTCTACCTTGTCTCGAGCGGAGAAAGTGCAATGGGCCACAGCAGGTAAGAAGCTGTTCTGAAGCCTCAGCTGGCCAAAGTTTGCTACAATGACCCTTTTTGAAGTTGAGCTTTCGGGGATGATTAAGACTGGGGCGCCAGCTTCGATATCCAGTAGAACCCTGGATGCCCGTTGAGGGTGGTCCCATATCTGCAAGACATACAAGACACAGGTGAGGCAGAAATTTAGGTGTTTTCGGTGTTTTCACACATATCAAAGTAATCCCATTTTTGATCAAGAGGGGTCGCTGCACATCAAAAGTGATCATTTTAAAATTAATGTGCCTATCAGGGAAATTTCCAAGTATAATTAGCACGGCTCCCTTACAGTCAAATGCTTTGGACTGGAATAATATCTTGGACATTTCTGTTTAGTATTCTCTCCATGCTTAGTTGGGTTTACTATGGCTCCTCTGTTTTCGGCCCATATTGCAAAACATGCCTGCTAAGTTAATGTAAACCTCTCAACCGACCATCGATTTAATTATCAGTGTGAATAGTATTGTCTCCAAGTTTCATGCGACTAACTGACTGCTGACGAGTCCACATCTCACCCAATGTTAGTCGGTATTGGCTACGGCTCACCCATGATCCTGAACAGACGATGTGTGATTATGCTTTTCGTTTGTTATTTTCAAAATTTTCTAGGAGGTAAAATGATTTGCATCCTAACTTGCTTACAGATTCAAAAAAAATACTCAACTAATTTTCAGTGATACAATGGTAGAAAATTGATGCTTTGGTAAATTTATACGCTGTATGTCTCTCCTGAGATTAATTTCTCAATAACATTTACTTACAGCTTGGCCTTCCATCGCAGCTCTTTGCCTGCCAAGCACATCCTGTAACTGTGTGAAGTGTTGGATGAAGGCCACCACCTCGGCCTGGAAGCGCTGAGTGTGGACATATTGAACTGAAGCCATCAGAAGAGAAACCTTGATGTCGTATTCACGCTCAAGGTAGGGATCTGGCACACCATATCTGAAATAAAATACAAAGGTAATCAAAACTGATATCTAAGGACTGTAAATATAATTTGTGCTACTGTGACATACATGTAGCAGTGTTTGAAATAGCGTCTGCCCGGTGGCCCGGGGCGTACAACTTTTACGTCGGGCGTACAACTTTCAAAACGTCTCGGCCCGGATGGGCGACAACTTCGTCGAGAAAAAAAGCTTTTTTTTTTCAAATCAAACGTTTGTTTTATTCAATAACGCAAAAGCCACAAACAAAACGCTACGAGCCACGTGGACTCCACTTTCTCGGCGGCTTTCCAAAGTGTACTTGAAAGTTTCGAAAGCCGCCGAGAAAGTGGAGTCCGCATAGCTTTGAGCAGACAACGCAAACGTTGCATTTTGCACCATGACAACAAACGACAACTGGAGCAAAATCTTCAGCAAGGGATATTTACTACTTAGTCGGTACTTCCTGAATTAAAAAAAATCCGTTATACTTTGCAACAATGTTTTTTTTCTCTCCAGATTAGTCGTCTTATTGTGTTTCAAGTTGTGAAAAATGGGGCAGTCAACTTTATGGCCGGGCCAGCAACTTTTCAGAGTTGTCTGCCCGGGTGTCCACTAACTTTTTGTCATGAGTTTCAGACACTGCATGTACCTGTGAATATTGAATATCAGAGCCTCCTCTCCACATGTGGTGAAACGCTCCCGGTAGAGATCGCCATGTAGGGTCAGATCACTGAGGGACAAACTTCCCAAACTGCCTGTCAATACCAGGTTGCTCTCTAAAATGTAGGCAGTACAACATTAAAGAACCTAATTATAAATCAATCCACAACAGCACGATTGCAAGGGTTTGATTAAATTGGCAATTTTCAAGTTTTTCATACCCAACATTTCCAGATGTGCAGATAATTTGATCACGCTGGCTCTCGCAAGTTCGTTTCCTTCTTTGTTCAATACAACAGACAAGGAATGAACCTACAAAATAAAATATGCACAGTTAAGTCATGCAAGTTGGCCGACAGTGCGAGGCAGTACTCACAAGCCTTACGGGTCAGAAAAAAAACCTCAAGTGTATACTTTTCATCATATTTCGGGGTGGGTTGTGTTAAAAAAATACATGGAAAATGCCAGTTAGGACAGTGACTGTCACTCAAATAATGAAATGGAGAGGAATAAGAGTATTAGTTGACAGTTATTCAGACTTTACCCACCTAATCAGACAACTTGGCTTACACCATATAGAAAGTGCCACCTCCTAATCCTTTGGTTTGGGTCATTTTGATAGAGGATTAATCTAATCGACAATATTTATTCACTTTAGTTCCTCCTTTCGACTCAATTTGTAGAACAGGGTCTTTCTAATTTAAGCGGCTTCTATTGACATACCTTAAGGTCCAATTTGGTGTTGACAAGCCTATTTGGATCTTGTTCGATAACAATTGAGTCGTCCAGAGGATGTGCTGGTACACAATGAGGGGAACTAGGAGGCACGTTCATTGCATGATTATGGGTGGTGGAGCCAATTCCAAAGAAATCCAGGATGACCACCCAGGTCTGCAAAGTGATTAATACATCTAAGCAGTTGAAGTCAATGTTGATGCTTCGTCCGACGCTGCCGTAACGGCTTTTGAACTCTGGGTGGTTCTGGTCCACCAGGAGGACGTTGATGTGGACTAACGACTTGTCAAATTCAGAGGTCGGCTGAGGGGAGGATTGGCGCTGAGTAGGGGAGGGTGGTGGAGTGCTAGGACAGTGTGGGTCGTTCTTAGATTTGCGATGGCTGGCTGAAGGTGTGCCGGCATGCCTTTGGTAGAGTTGGAAGACATTCTGGGCCTCTTCCATGTGGGACGGAAGAGAACGAGGCATATCTGGGTACTGGGCATTAGATGCAGATGGACAGCTGTGGGAGAGGTATTCTTTTGGATTCAAAGTCAAGGGCTTTGGCGCTCCACGGGACACCATAAGATGTTTATGCTCAGGGTTTTGCTCCAAGAGATCCTCCATGAGCACTGAACACAGACTGAGCTGGACTTCGAACAAATGCGGATGCTCTTTTGTGAACACTCCCTCGAGGTCACGGAACTGGAGACTGATTAAGCCTTGCGAGCCCTGGGTGAGGTCAGCACTGAGTTGGACCTGCAGTTCCTCCACATGAACAGTTACTTTCAGCGGAGTATATGCAGGAGGGTGAGGATTTGACTTTTGAGACTGTAGAGGCAAAGGAGAGGAGAGTAATGAGTGTGATAAACTCATGTATGGAGGATCCTTGGCAAATAGTCCTTCGTGGAGGTCGGGAAAGCGGTGAGGTCTGGTGGAGGAAGGAGTTGGTGGCGGGGGTGTTGGCGGTTCACTGGAAGTGACATGTTGCTCCTCGATCAGAAATAAATTATCTAATGTCTGGAGGACCTGTTCGTACACAGCCTTGCACAGGAACACCTACAACCAAAGGGTCAGATATTAATAGAAATAGAACATAACTCAAAAGGGACATTCTTTCTTGTTTTTATTCAATATTTTCAAAAGATTTGAAAACTATGAAAAGTCAGTTCACATTAATTGGAGTATCTATTTTTTTTATGATCCAATGCTATTCACAACCTGATGAGACAATTTGGCTTGATGCATGGACCGTTTGTATGAAATTAATGTTTGATTTCTGTTTTTTTTCTAAAATGAAATCAGCCAGCTTTGTGACAATGAGACATTATTGAGTTGACCATGTTTTGTTATTTCTAAATAACTAAACACCCGTTCACATTGCATGATAATTAACAATGTTGAAATGTAATTTTCAACAGAACATAATACTGCTGATACAGTATATAAAGGTTTAATGATGGTGACAATTAATAACGGAATAAATGACAAATATGACTGAGCATAGTTGGAAGCCAATGACAGGTAGGACTGCGTTAGGGAATGGAAAGTGGTCAAACGTCAAATTAATTTCTTTGAATCAAGTACAGTATATACCTGAACGGGTTTGACAAACTCCCCTTCGACTCTGAGCAATGCTGTGCTCCTGCATGTCTCTTTGGAGGTGAGAAAAGTATATATATCGTCATTGATGGGGGCCTTCTCCAGGTTAAACTGTATGGTGGTGTCTTTTAATATATGGAACGCTGGAGAAGGGAAAAATGCTAGATTAGTTACATTACTAGCAAAATTTTAGCATTAACATTTTTACCTTTTCCTTGGCTGAGGTATTCAAAGAAGTCATGACGTGTGAACTGCGGTTCATCATGACTGATGCCATGAGATGGTGAAACGCGACCATTTTTCCCGCCTCTTTTCATCTTCTTCAAGAGCAAAGGATTCGTGTTAAGTGAGTACAACCGAATATCCTTGATAAGCACCCTGAGTCTTTCCCCATCAGAATGTTGGCCAGTGATAAAATTCTGGATAGTTATACTACCCAAGTGCCCTACCAGCAGTTCAGGGTGTCCAGGTTTACGAGGAATGGACACTACTGGCGATTCAATGTTTATATTTAGGGTCAACTTCACAAAGAATGTGTCTAAGGAGGGTTCGTTTTCCTCCATTGGAATATCCTCTTCATCCTCCAATGGATAAGACCAACTCTGAGTTCGACTTCTTCGCGAGGGAGTCTCAAAGAGTGAAAACATACCGCTGTATTCTGCTGTCTTGGTGGCAAGAACTGTTGACACTTTGGTTGCAGCACTTTTCAACATGGAGCGAAAATTGTCCTCTACCTCATTAGCAGATAGACTCAGCTCCGTCAAGAACTTGGCCGAATGGTTGTAGTGTAAAGATGCCATGTACAGATTTAAAGTGCAGTCCCCTTGGGAATTCTCTAGAAGGTGGAAATTCAAAGCTTCTGAAGGAGAAAGTTCTTTGTCAGCAAGCAAAGTTAGAACTTCATTAGTTGAGGCGTCTTCGACATTCCCGATGCTCACTACAAACTGGCTGCGGCCCCCTTCCTGGGTCAAGTCGACCAACTGAATGGCACCAAGTGACCCATTTATGTCCATTCGAGGGCCTAAGGAAACATTAACCTTTGTGCCAGTGATACTGGCGGTGGCAATCTTCAAACCTTTCTTCTCAGCGCCCAAGACAGTGCCAGTGGACACAGTTCGAAGGAGAAGGAGGTTAAGTCGATGAATCTGTACTGTAAGCTCTTTGTTTTGGTCATACGTTGACTGAAAAGTGCCATTTTCTTCCTCAGGGTAGGCTTGTGTTATAGGTTGCTGCAATGCTGATGTCCAAGTGTCCTTTGGGAAAGATTTTTGAAGGAACTTAAGGAGTTCCACCATGGTTTCAGGGTTGAGAATAATGTCCAAGTTATTGACCTGCATGCTTATCACCTGAAGGGAACTGTCTAGATTCATGGAAGGGCAATCTGTGCTCACAAACTGATACTCAAGTTTAATGAGAGCTTCTTGATCTTTGATAAAGGAACTGAGGGCAGGGATTCTGTCAGGGCGCAAATATGACTCAGTCTGATGACTCTGCTGCTCTGAAGATCTGCTTTCATATGACATTGGGGAAGATGGTTGGCTTTCTTGAAGACTGCCAGTTGGGACATCAAAACTGAGATTTTTATGGGACGACACAAGTAGGTCGAAGTCTGCGCCATAGGTTTGTAGGGTGTCCACAAGAAGAAGACCGTGAACGGTAAGAGAGACCTCTGCATCATAAGGGCGCTTCACAAAATGGCCATTTGTTCCAAATACCTTGAGAACAGATATGTACCGGCCATCGCTCTCTACACCAAGCTGCATATAGTTTATTTTGAATTCGGCCAATAGGAGACGGGATTCCACCAGAACTTCCCTCGTGTGTTGCTCTAAAGTCATGACGCTCTGCGTCAAGTTCTTGGCTGAACCTTGGATCCTCCACGAGCTGTCCTCTCTTTGAAATATTTTCTCATTGCGGAGAACAAGAGGGTCAGGAGGCTTTGACCAGTTAACCTGGCCTTCGTCTGGATTCCCAGCTGTACTGCTTAGCCTAGCCAGACAACTCCTCAAAGCTGTCATCTTTTCAAGGTTGATATGGACTTTCAGATCAGGCAGCTTTCCTGACAACACAGCCCCCGGCAGCTGGGGATCGGACGTGTAACGCAGTCTCTGCTCTAGTTGCAGCAACACATTGAATTTCTCCACAACGTGAGTCGGTCCGACATCGCTTTTTGAAAGGTTTTTCCAATTGTCCTTGTTGCGACCAACCATTATTTGTAGATCCTTAAAGGACAATGAGTATCTTTCATAAAGCTTTCTGTTATAGGCCTTTGCACTTTCAGGTGATGTGAGACTGGGTAGTTCAGGACATTTTAGCCAGTCTTTCAAGGGCATCATGTCAAGCTCAGGTGGAGACTCTGGTGGAGTGCCCAGGGGTGTTTGGTACTCCTCATCACTCAGTTCTTCCCTTTCAGGTTGAGTTGTTTTGCAGTCTTTGGAGTCATCTTCAAAGAACAGATATACAAACATGAAATGATTTAACAATGTAAAACAGAAGAATATTTACACAAACTTAAGGTATGTAACAGTATGATCAAAATGACTGATCTAATTTACCTTGAGAGTTGGTAAGCAAAATTCTGCCTAAATCAACAATAACTAACATTGGATCTCCTGATTGGAAATCATCAGGAAATATGACCTGTGGTGCACAGATGTCCAGCTTCATAGTCCAACGCTTACTGTTTTCCTACACAACATAACAACATTTTAACATTAAAATATTTGCCTTTGGAGTCACGTCCCTTGGCAGTGAATATGACTTACAATAAATTCTCCAACAAGAAGCTGATCGATAGTTTGTCGGATTTCCGCCTTTGTCTGCCTTTTTAACTTGTCATACTGCCTCCTGGCAGCCTGCGCTACTTTTAGTTCCAACTCTGACTGATAGCCAAAACCTAAAGGGATAAAACAGGAATTTCCCCGCAATTCAGTGTGGTTAAAATAACATTGATGTTGTGTTTGCATTACAAAATGCATTTTTTAAAGTACATTTTATGGAATGGTGCTGAGTATTTCAAATCTAAATCCTTTCAATGACACAGTGATTGACATCTACCAGAGACTTACCTGAGGAATGAACTCGTCCTTTATAGAAGAATTCTGTCACTTGTTTGATTGCTTGAGGGTTGTAGATGATATTCAGTGGGCTTGTATTCACTTCCAGTCTTCTTTCAAACTTAGACCTCACGGGGTTACGCTCATAAAGCATTTCAAACACTGGTGATGAAAGGCTCTCTGCACTTGTATTTCCTGAAAAAAGACAAAACGTTGAACTCAAAGTGTAACATAAACTAAACCATGCAACGAAAGAAACTTCAAAAAGTGTTCCAAAACCAAATAGCTGCTAAAATAGAAACACAGTGGGGCCTCTGTTTACGAACACCTTACCTTACGAACTTTTCGCGATACACACCTCCCACCACGGCTGGCGGAGTAATCTTCAGCGGAAGAACACAAAAGCACACAACCGAACAGCACCCCAGCCGGCCGGCCCACCTTTCCACACCCCCTTTCTCTCCTTTCTCTGAATGCAAACGTCGATCCAATGAGTTTTTTACAGATAATTTTGCTGTTATGGGAGCGAAAAAGACAACACCACAGGCTCGTGTTCAGCCGAAAAAGACACAAAACAAGATTACAGTCGAGGAGAAGAAGGACATAATTGAAAAACACGAACGAGGTGTGCGTTTGTGTGATTTAGCGGCCCAGTACGGATATGGTAAGTCAACCATTGCTACCATCCTCCACAACAGAGAAGCCATCAAAGGTGCGTCTGTTGCAAAAGGTGTTTCCGTGCTATCAAAGCAACGGTCTCGCCAATCGAAGAAGTTGAAAAACTTCTGTTAATTTGCATTAACGAAAAGCAGCTATGACAGCGTGACTAAAGCAATTATTTGCGAGAAAGAACGGCTAATTCACTCCGATATCGCCACGCGGCAACCTGGAAGTTCGCCGCTTATTGAGGATTTTAAAGCCAGCAACAGATGATTCGAGAACATTTGAGGGCGAGGAGGAGATGGCTGCAGCATCAAGTGAGCGCATCAAGGCAATGTTGGCAAAGTGGAATGATGTGCAGGCTTTTATCGAACAGTTCCATCCAGAAAAGACTGTGGCTATGAGAATCATCAACATGATGAACGATAATGTGATGCCTCAGTTTCGTAAGATCTTACAAGTCAGAAAGCAACAGGTGTCAATTAAGAGGTTTTTCGTCAGCAAAAATGATAAGGAGTCTCCAAAGAAGCAAAGAAGAGAAGCCACACCAGAGGTTGACTTACCAACAGTCCTAATGGAAGGTGACTCTCCTTCCATAAGACATCAACGACCATTACAAAGGTAAATAAAACTTTATTTTACAGTACAGTTTATTTCTTTAATTATAGTCCTTACGGAATGTGACTCTTCCCAAACAGCAATTCCCTTTGACCTCCGACCTCCAACGCCATTCCATCATGCCATCAATGACCATCACAAAGGTAAATAAAGTGACTTTATTATACAGTGCAGTGTATTTCTTTCATTATAATAGCACATTTATTATACATCGAATAAGGTATGTTGTGTGTAGTTTTAAGGCTTATTTCGTTATATTTTATGGAGACCTGGGAACTGATTATTCTCATTTTAATGGTTTCCTGTGGAAAATTAATTTTTGGGATACACACTTTTCACCTTACACACTCTGTCTGGGAACCAATTAAGTTCGTAAGCCAATGTCTCACTGTACTCACACTGGCACCACACAGGCTATTGAGTTAATTATGATAACCAAATATTAACACTGAATGCTACAAAAGAGAGGGTTTACCTGGATTGGTGCTCGGCTGCCCAGGTGTCTGGTTAACAGCAATGACAACCTTGTCCTGCAATAAATAAAACCACGTAACGCACCAAACAAATACAGTCCATATTCACAGTCACACAGATTGTGTAATCCTCTCTCAGTTATTCTTTTTTTACCATTTTTGGTGACACCAGAACAGGGAAGACTGTGTCATGCGTGGTCAAGTCTCTGAGGAACAAACCACCCAGCATTACAGATAGCAGGGAAGACTCTGAGCGAGGCAAAGACTCCACAACCACCTTCACCTCTGTGAAAGAGTCATGACATTACATAGAAGCACATGTGCTAACTTACGTAAATTTGTGTGTGCATGTTTGCGCACATGAATCTGAATTTCATCTGTGCCGTGTCAAAGTCAGCTTTATTGTCAAATATGCTAATATGTATGACATACAGCACAGATGAAATTACTGTCCTCTCGGACCCAGCATGCAAGGCACTTATAATTACTTTAACAAACATAATAAACATGAAAACGCCAATTTGCCGGGAGAGGGGAGCCGCTGCGCGTTCACGCGCCGCCATCTTGAGAAAAAAATAAAAATAACAAATATGACATCACAAAGACACAGAGTTATTCATTCTTCAGGACTTGCTGTACCCTCTTTGTGATGACATGAAGCAGTTCTAGTTGAAAGAGGAGATGATCAAAGCATCTATGTCAACAGTATGTCATGCATATTAGCATATTTGACAATAAAGCTGACTTTGATAATAATTGGGCTTCATCTAGAAGACCGCAAAAAAAACAAAAAAAAAAAAACGAGAAGATCATCAGAATCCATTTGTTGCTAAAAGACTAAAAAAATCACAACATGAGGACAAGAAGTCCAAAATTTTCAGAGTTCTACAAATTGGCAACATCTACAATCAAGCACTAAGACAATGCGCAAAATGTGGTCACAAGAACATAAAAAAAAAATGAAAATCCACTACAATCAGATATTTAATAAACAGTTAAAGGACAACCAACGTCGCTTTTTTGTTTCCTAACTGACATCAGAAAAACGTTTTATAGCATCTAAAATATCCAAAACGCAGTATATTTTTTTGTCAAATGCAAAAATGCAACACCAATAAAAATGACTTAAAGTGTCTAAAAAGTACTTCAATTTGAAACCGGAAGTGGCCAGTTTCAGAAGGTCCCGCCCCCATGTTCGTGGTGTCACGGCAAGGCGTCTTGCCTTGCTCGAGAATCAAAACAATGGCTTCAGATTCGGAGAATATGCTTTCTTGTTACTCATCCAGTTATGAATATGATTCAAATAGTTCTGAAGAAGAAAGCATACATGTTTGCAATCGATTAAATAATTTAATCCATGTCATTTTGAGGCATCAGGGGTGGGAAATGTCACACCCAAAAAAGGCAGAACATGGCGACAAAGCTGTGTAAGGAATTAATCAGCCCGTTTCCACAGGCTGATTAATTCCTTCCATGGAGCTCTGTCGCCCTCTTCTGCCTCTATGTGGTCCTACACAACGTTTTCAGACAAAAGTACAGCAAAATGCATTGACGTGATGGAAGGACTGCTAAACTGTGTCCTTTTTTCAGTCAGGGGCGTTCCTTCAGTGACGTAACGTACGGACTCGTCACCAACTCAAAAACAAGACTTCCAGAATATTCAGCGCGAGTCTTAGAACGTAAAATAAGCTATATGCGGTGGAATCTTTGTAAAATACGCTCAGTAGAAGTCATTTGAAGACATTTTACAAATTATGGACACAACTTGTCTGGAGACGTCGGTTGTCCTTTAAAGTACCCTAAAGGTCACATCAGGTCAATTCCCACCCGATGGGCCCAATTCCACATCACTTTGTAATTGACTGGTGACGTCTACCTTTCTCTATTGTTAGCACAAAAGCACTGAACAATGAGTGTAGTCATTTGACATCTCCATTTTTCTCTTACCGGAAACCTCCAGCTGGATAACTCCACTTTCATGTACTGTCATGTCTTTAGTGTCCTGATGGAAAAGGGTAATTCCACCTTTCTCCAGTAAAAACTCCAGCCGTGCAAACAGGTAATCACGCCTGGTAAATGTGTTCAGAGTCTGGGAGTCCTCCAACGGATCAAACAAGTCATCCGTTTCTGCTAGAGAAAACAAATAATGTCAGACTTGGCAGTCATGTTCAATTTGCAATTAATTCTAAGAGTGATTACGCACTATATGGATTCATATATCTTATCATCCTATTTTTCATTGGCTGACCACAGTATTTCCTTTATTGGTGGACAAGCGCACATTGACAGGTATGAAAAAGCAAATGCCTAAGTAACGCAAATTGTCTCACCCAGAATATCCCAGGAGGATGGGCTGCCGAGAAGTGTCTCGGGACCTCTATCTGGGTCCAGGGAATCTCTATTCCAGCCACCCCAGCCCGGAAACCAAGACTGCAGATATTGGATCATACCAGAGCTCCCACTCTTAGGGATGGATGTTGTGGGTGAACAAGGCTGGGGGTCACTGCTTGGCTCTCGTAAGGTCTGTGCAAGGAAAAAAGAAACCGTAATTTAAACCATCAGAAGAACAAGTTTAAAAGGATAAGCATTTGAAGGAAAATGTAAGCGCTGTTAACTTTGTGAATTCTTATCATCTCATCGTACCTCAAAAATCTCTTCCTGTTTTCGAAACCAGTCATGGACGATTTCCCGAAGACTCTGTAGCTCTTCCAAGGTTTGCTCCTCTTCTACACGCTCAAGCTCACTCTAAACAACAAAGACACGTATTTGCACCAGGATTAATAACATTTTTTTTCAATTTAAAATGGATTATTTTCTTACAGTGTGTTGTAGGTGTTCAAATACCTGACATGTTTCAGCGTGTACTTCCGCCTTCGTCAGAGTGTCACTGGACACTGACGAAGGCGGAAGTATACGCCGAAACATGTCAGGTATTTGAACACCTACAACACACTGTCTGTAAGAAAATAATCCGTTTTAAATTAGATATCAAGTAGACAGGATGAACTTAATACTTCTTTTCCTTTCGGCTTTTCCCTTCAGGGGTCGCCACAGCGAATCAATGTCCTCCATCTATCGCGGTTTTGTGCATCCTCTTCTCTCACACCAGTTACCTTCATGTCCTCTTGACCACATCCATAAATCTCCTCTTCGGTCTTCCTCTCGGGCTCCTGCCTGGCAGTTCAAGGCTTAGCATCCTTCTCCCGATATAGTCACTCTCTCTTCTCTGGACATGTCCAAACCATCTTAGTCTGGCCTCTCTGACTTTCTCTCCAAAGCCTCTAATATGAGTTGTCCCTCTAATGTACTCATTCCTGATCCTATCCAACCTGGTCACTCCCAAAGAAAACCTCAACATCTTCAGCTCTGCTACCTCCAGCTCTGCTTCCTGTCTTTTCTTCAACCACCACCTTCTTCGCACCACTGTTTTATACACTTTTTCTTTCATCCTAGCTGAAAACCTATCACACATCACACCTGACATTTTTCTCCAGCCGCTTTCCACACTCTCCATTGCTCAGGACAGTTGACCCCAAGTACTTAAAATCCTCCACCTTCTTTATTTCTTCTCCCTGTAGCATCACTCTTACACTTGGATCCCTCTCATTCACACACATGTATTCCGTCTTGCTGCAACTGATCTTCATTCCTCTCCTTTCCAGGGCATATCTCCACATCTCTAGTTTCTCTGCCACCTGTTCCCCGTTCTCGCTACAGATCACAATGTCATCTGCAAACATTATGGTCCAAGGAGATTATTGTCTAACATTGTCTGTCAGCCTGTCCAGCACCATAGCAAATAAGAAGGGGCTTAGAGCTGACCCCTGGTGGAGCCCCACCTCCACCTTGAATTCCTCCATCACACCAACAGCACATCTCACAACTGTCTTACAGTCATGATACATGTCTTGCACAGCTCTGACATACTTTTCTGTCACTCCAGACTTCCTCATGCAATACCACAGCTCTTCTCTGGGCAGCCTGTCATACACTTTCTCCAGATCTACAAAGACACAATGCAATTCCATCTGACCTTCTCTGCACTTCTCTATTAGCATTCTTAAAGCAAACACTGCATATGTCGTACTCTTTTTTGGCATGAAGCAATACTGCTGCTCACAAATGTTCACTTCTGCTCTTCGTCTTGCTTCAACTACTCTTTCCCAGAGTTTCATTGTATGGCTCATCGATGTTATTCCTCTGTAGTTAGTACAACTCTGCACATCTCCTTTGTCTTAAAAATGGGCACGAGTACACTTTGTCTCCATTCTTCAGGCATCTGTTCACCATCTAAGATCTTGTTGAATAACCCAGTCAGGAACACCACCGCCACCTCTCCAAGACATTTCCATACCTCGATTGGGCCCAAGCCCCCCTTTCATCCTCTTCAGCGACCTCCTCACTTCATCATTGCTAATGTTTGCTACGTCTTGGTCCACAAAAGTCACGTCTTCTACTCTTTGTTCCTTCTCATTTTCCTCATTCATCAATTCTTCAAAGTACTCTTTCAATCTTGCCATCACACAATTGGCACCTGTTAATACATTGCCATCTCTATCCTTAATCACCCGAACCTGCTGCAGGTCCTTACCATATTTGTCTCTCTGTCTCGCCAGCCTGTAACGATCAGTCTTGCCTTCCTTGCTGAGCATACAAGTCATCATAGGCCTCTTGTTTGGCCTTTGCCACCTTTACTTTAACCGTGCGCTGCATCTGCTTGTACTGCTGTCTACTCTCGTCCGTCCTCTCAGTGTCCCACTTGTTCTTTGCTAACCTCTTTCTCTGTATACACTCCTGCACCTCCCCATTCCACCACCAAGTCTCCTTATCTACCTTTCTTCCACTCGATACACCAAGTACTTTCCGACCTGTGTCTCTGATTATGTTCGCTGTGTTTGCCAGTCATCTGGCATCTGGTTTGTCTTCACTTCAGCCTTTGGTTTCTTCATCTTCCTCACTGCCATCGTCATCCTACACACCACTAACCTATGCTGTCTGGCTACACTCTCACCAACCTCTTTGCAGTCACTGACTTCCTTTAGATGGCGCCGTTGACACAAAATGTAGTCTACCTGTGTACTTCTCACCATATGTTCCTGTCTCTTCTGAAAGAAAGTATTCACAATAGCCATTTCCATTATTTTAGCAAAGTCAACCACCATCTGTCCTTCAGCGTTCCTAATCTGGAGTCCAAACCTCCTCATCATCTTTGCTTCCTGCACCAACATGTCCATTGAAGTCTCCACCAATTACAACCCTCTCACTTCTCGGGATGTTCTGTATGACTTCATCAAAGTCCAACCAAAATTTCTCATTCTCCGCCAGCTCACATCCTACTTGTGGGGCATACCCACAAACAACATTGAACATCACACCTTCAATTTCTAGCTTCAGACCAATCATTCTATCTGATACTCTTTTTACTTCTAAGGCATTCCTAACAAACTCCGCTTTTAAGATAACCCCAACTCCATTTCTCCTTCTGTCTTCACCATGATAGAACAACTTAAACCCTGACCCTAAGATTCTAGCCTTGCTCCCTTTCCACCTGGTCTCCTGGACACGCAATACGTCTACCTTCCTTCTCTGCATCATGTCAACCAGCTCTCGACCTTTACTTGTCATTGTTCCGACATTCAAAGTTCCTACTCTTAGTTCTATACTCTTGGCGTTCCATTTCTCTCAGCAATAACAAATGCAATAACAAAATCAGCTCTCTAGTCTGTTCTCTTCAGAAGTTACAGTAAATTTGTACACTAACCAACCATTTTAGAGTACTGTCAGTTATACTATAGTACCTCTTCTCGGGGGCTTAGTGGTATTCCTTTGAGTTTTCTGAAGTACAGACTGGTGTACGTCTGGGCATCTCGTGCCCGCTGGAGGGCAAAGGTCCAACTTCCCCTACGTCGCTGTTCCCTGATCTCACTTAGGTTTGCCTCAATGGCAAACAACCACCATTGTCTGCAGCTAGGAGAAAATATTAAATATGTAAACACATTTTAGAATATACAGCATATTTGCCAAGCTGATTTGGTGCAAAGCCTCAGAATTCTGATTCGTACTTCCCGGAAACGGAGCAGTTGGGTCTCCATTTTCTGTAAAGCATTTCCCTTTCCCGGCGGTAGAGTTCTTTGAGGAATGCCATGACCTGTTGGTATTGAACCTAAGAGGACACACGTAAAGCACGGAAATCATTATGGTTTTGATTCAAGTGCATCAAACAAAATCAAATGGTTCTACATTAAAATATATTTATTTTTCGGGGGCGGGGGGGATCATTACATGCCACTCGTAGAAAATAAATTTGTATGAGTAAAGTGTGTGCAGCACATACACCGTGGTCGTGTAATGATGCAGACCTGAGATAAGCGTAGGGACATGGTTTCAAGCTGAATGTGACCTTGAATCCGCGGGGTGTGTCTGAACCTCAGAGGCTCCTTGGAGGCATTTCTTCGGAGCAGTACGGAGGCACATACTGGTTCAAAGATATACTGGTGCTCCCACGTCTTCATACATTGGGTCATAGCCTCCTACACATTCCCAAAACAACAGTGCGTAAAAAAAGTGAATTGTGGAAATGATGATCATTAATACATTCTAATTACAAAACTATAATGCAGTCTTCCACAAAAAAAACTCTCAAAATGTATACACTGAGTACCACATATAAATTGCATCGATCAAGAAGAACAACCGTCTTGACCAACATGAAAACATATGTGCCAAGAAAAAACAACTTACACCTTCTAAAACAACTAGAGTAGTCCAACAGGAATCAATGTATAAAGTAAGTGTAACAAATCATACAGCAGAGTCAGTTTTTAAAAGTGAGTGGTTAATAAATAAATGAAACGATTTTGACAATGTTTTGAGTAAAATTAAGCAAGGAAACAATTTATTTTGAACAGATTCCAGACAGCACGCAGGTGGAAAGATGATAAAAGTCCACTCAGCCAGATCCAGGAAGGATATTTTGCGGTTTCTTTATTTGAAGTTGCAATGGATGTCGGTTTTCGGCAGACCACAGGTAACACTGCTCTCCAGGCTGTTCTTTCTCCCTCTTATTCCTCCTCAGTCTGGTGACGTCCTCAGTCTGGTTTTAAAGGTGGTTCACCTGAGCTTCTGGCCAATCAGGTCCCAGTGGCAATTGGCCATTCCCATGTGGTTGCAATCACCTTCTCAGCGACAATTAGTGCTCGCCAGACACTACCGTTTTGGATGGGGAGAAATGCACACCTTTCTCCCATCCAAAATCCATAAAACACGAAATTATTTAATGCTTCCTTTGGCATCATGACGTCATTCACAGCCTCTCCTCAGAGTTCAAACATTCTGGTCAAATAATCAGCAATAACATTTTTCTTTTGTTTGTCAGGGCAGAGAACCTCATATGTGACAAGTCCTAATCTCCTAGTCACAGTGTATGGGCCCTGCCACTTTGCCAGTAGCTTACTTGGTCCCGCAGGTAACAATATTAACACCTTCTGTCCAGGGTGCCAATCTCTCCCTGATAAATCCTCGCTGGAGATCCTCTTCCAGCTTCTGACGTTCTGCATCTTCCGTTTCTTTCTGGAATTCTGGGTTCAGAAACCATGGGAATGGCATCTTGACTTGGATGAGGACACTGTGGAGGTTGGGCATATGTTAGGTAATCCAAAATGGGAGTTTCTTGTGCTGGAGGAAGGTTTGTTGGCTTGGATGTTCGAGGGTCAGTGTTTTGGGGCTATGGTTTTAGAGGAGGATAATAATGTTGACTCGATCGACTATCAAATGTCCATTCTTGCTTGTTGTGGTGCATCTGATCTCTTAATTGGTCGATCTGTTCAATCAACAACCCCTCTCAATGTTGAGAATATTGCATGGATTTTCTGATTTGCTGCTGTGGACTGCAAATTTCCCCATTGCGGGACAAATAAAGGTATTCTGATTCTGATTCTGATTTCTTTCACCAATTCCTCAGTAAGTTGAGCTCTGGTTGTACTCACTGTGTGAGTCTTAGGCATCATCACTGGTTCCATTTCACTCTGCTCAGTTCCAGCGTTGGCTTGGCAACTGTCAGACACCTCATGGAAAAGAAGAACAGCATCTTCTTGGGGCAACTCAAGCTCCTGGTTTCCTTGATCCTCATCAGTCCAGTTTGGTTGGCCTCTGCTGCACGACTTCTTCCTCATCCCACCTTCTTCATCTTGGCTTCGTCTTATCTTTCTCCACTTCAGCAAGGCGTAACGATCCCACCTTCTTCATGCAGGGCAAAACGATGCCACCACTGCCACCAATTGTTATGCGGCGAGACAGCAAGCAGGTGGAAAGATGATAAAAGTCCACTCAGCCAGATCCAGGAAGGATATTTTGAGATTTCTTTATTTGAATTTGCAATGGATGTCGGTTTTTGGCAGACCACAGGTAACACTGCCCTCCGGGCTGTCCTTTCTCTCTCTTCTTCCTCCTTCGAAGTGACGTCCTCAGTCTGGTTTTAAAGGTGGTTCACCTGAGCTTCTGGTCAATCAGGTCCCAGTGGCAATTGGCCATTCCCATGTGGTTGCAATGACCTTCTCAGAGACAATTAGTGCTCGCCAGACACTACTGTTTTGGATGGGGAGAAATGCACACCTTTCTCCCATCCAAAATCCAGAAAACACGAAATTATTTAATGCTTCTTTTGGCATCGTGACAAATTATTAATGTGAAAACTTCAAAACTATTTTTTTCTGTTTCTGCGTGGTTAAACACAGAATAAGATGAAGAACAAACATAGATCTGGGACCCACAAACAGACACAAGAGGGTGTAAATCGTCTTAGTGAATAAACCCTAATCTCTGGCATGATGCCAACAGCTAACAATGTTTTAACCCATTCAGCACCATAAGATCCTATCAAAGGGAATGTGATTCAAATGAATTCAATGTTTTGTCAAATTGTGTGTTTTAACTGATGACATCTGACCTGGATCTGATTTACCGGGAGTTTTGCCAGCATTTCACATTCTGTATCCCAGTAGATTCTAAAATCTTCAATCTCCAGCTGCTTCTGTCGAAATAGGTTCCAGGCCTATTGAAAGGAAAAACGCACTAGTAATAAAGCCTTTTTTCAATTTGGGACACAATGCCTTTTGTAAAATGGTTATTGTCCAGAAGACAAACAGCAAAACTCATGAGCATTTTATATTTATCTACCTACACAAACCTAGACACTGGTTTAGATATGTGGACGATACTTTTGTCATAATTAAGAAACAAGAAATTCAATCCTTCACAGATCACCTCAACTCTGTAGACTTCAACATTAAATTTACTCGTGAGGACATTCAAGAGAACCAACTAGCCTTCTTGGATTGTAAAGTAATTATAAAAGAGGACAGAGCGCTAAAAACATAAGTCTTCAGGAAGGCTACGCACACTGACCAATACTTACTTTTTGACTCTAACCATCCTTTACAACATAAACTAGGAGTTATCAGAACCCTCCAGCATAGGGCTAAACTAATACCAACTAGCACTGAAGGTAGAGAAAAGGAGTCAAAACATATCAGGAGAGCACTCACTAACTGTGGGTACCCTCAGTGGTCATTCAACAAATGTCAGAAAGAAAGAATAGCGAACGAAACCAATAATTCTCAAGATTCAAAAAGGAGAGGAGTAGCAGTACCGTACATTGCAGGAGTTTCTGAAAAATTACAAAGAGTCCTTTGGCAACATAAAATTCCTACTTATTTCAAACCGATAAACACGTTAAGGCAAAAATTAGTGCATCCAAAAGATAGGCTACCAAATGAAAAACAAAGTAATGTAGTTTATTCCATACATTGTAAGAACGAAAATTGTAAAGAGCAGTACATTGGGGAGACTCAACAAATTCTCAAAAAAAGACTTTATCAACATCGCAGGGATAATACTAGTGGGCCTCAATCGGCAGTACATTTGCACCTAAAAGCTAGCAACCACTCATTTGACGACAATGAGGTTAAAATCTTAGCGAAAGAACATAGATGGTTTGAAAGGGGCGTAAAAGAAGCGATTCTTATAAAACAACAAAATCCTTCATTAAACCGGTCGGGTGGGGTGAGGTTCAATTTGGATCGTTCATACAATAGCCTGCTTAGGCAAAACAGGTTAGGCAACTTTCGCAATGCTGATGAGGGTCGTTATGCTGATGAGGTGATACCGGGGGCAGTGGGGGTAATAGGCCAGTCGTTAGTCAGGAATGTAGGAACAATCAGTGGGGCCACAGGGAGGGGTCCCCCGCCCCCCCAACCTGAGAGTAGGGACCTATCATAGCTGTGTCCGGCGCCACCATGTCTGGACATTAGGGATATATAAATGGGGCCGATACGACCAGTCAGACTTTAGTTCGCTGACGAAGCCTCTTGGATAGGAGGCGAAACGTCCGAAACCTTCACTTTTGTACAGATGACGGCTGAAGAAACCTTCTCATCGATGGACCACTCCTGTACGACTGAGAGCTTACACAGACGTATCTACCTACATTATAATAATGTGCATGTTTGGTTCACTGGAGACTCCTAGTTGTTCATAAATGAGAATTGAGTATGAAAGTTGTTTGTCCTGCAATTGCCAACCAGCTAAATAGCTCTCACTCATCCGCAACACAATTGAGGACAAGAGGTACAGAAAATGCAAGGAAAGATCAATAGCTAGCTTTAAAATCAAAGACTACTTGCCGAATCTTTAGAGGGATTCTGAGCAGAAATATTGTTAACGCAGACTCCAAAGGAGAAGGGCTTCTCCGGATTGCAGGTGTCATCCTCAAATCTCAGGTGCACATCTTGGATGTTCAGCTAAACAAATGAATCAGAAATCAGAAAAGAATTGCCCAATATATATTAGTTAAAGGACAACCGACGTCTCCGGACAAGTTGTGTCCATAATTTGTAAAATGGCTTCAAATGACTTTTACTGAGCGTATTTTAATAAGATTCCACCGCATATAGCTATAGTTTACGTTTTAAGACTCGCGCTGAATATTCAAGAGGTCTTGTTTTTGAGTTGGTGACGAGTCCTGACGTCACGTCACGGAAGGAACGCCCCTGACCGAGAAAGGACACACAATGCATTTTGCGGTACTTTGTTTGGTCTGAAAATTTCGTTTTGATGGCGAAATTAGAAGGAAAACACATAAATAACGTGATGGTGAATCGTTGTGCGTTGCACCAAGACAACTACAGTAAAGTCTCATTATATCGATATTCTCGGGAGTTAGAAAAAATGTCGATATGACCGTACTGTCGATATATCCGTCCGGCGCCGAACTGCATTAATAAAAGCTGCCAAAAGAGGGCATCCAAGCGGCAAACAAGAAACTGAGCTGGCCATGAGCTCGCAATTTTGTGCCTCTTTTTTTGGGGCGAGAGATGTTCCCCGAATGTTGCCTCAAAATGGCACATATAATTCTTTAATCGATTGCAAACATGTATGCTTTCCTCTACAGTGTATTTGGATTGGTTTGGATTGGATTTGCCTTTATTAGTCTCGCAGTGGAGAAATTTACATTTCACAGCAGCAAAGTTATGAAAGGAATGAAAGTAGAAAAACAAAATACATGAGCTGCTGGAAAGGCAGCCACTCTCGCTAAGCCGTCTTGAAGTCAAAAGAACAAAAAAAAACTAACAAATAACATGACAACACAAATACACAGAGAGTCATTCATTCTGAAGCACTTTCTGTACACTCTTCGTTAAACAAAGCAGTTCCACATGAAAGAGGAGAGGATCAAAGCGTCTCGTCACCAGTGGATCAGGGACATCATGGTGGAATGTGCACGTCGACTACAAGCTAAATGTTGAAAGCAAACACGCAGCTGTAGCATCCATTGACGAAGAGATTGTCTCACATCTCCTGTCCCACATAAATCCACTTTAATTCCAAGCCGCGATAGTTCCACATACGCATCGGCGCTCCTTCTTATCGCGGGCTCCTCAAGCCATGTATCCATCCAGCCACAGATTGTCCAACAGCACCGACCTTCCGCTGAACAAAGCGGGGCTGTGAAGATGCTGCCCATTACAGGTGCAAAAAAGCACAATGGCCCCTGTGGTGTCCAGCGATGACAGTCGAATGGCGCCGACATTCCTCCCATTCAAAAACAGTACTGGCATATTCATGATGCCAAAAAGGCGCAACCGCTCAGCACAGTCTCCTCCTTGATGAATGTCGTGGTAAAAAATGCTGAAAAACGATCCGTATCCATTCCACACGACATGTGTGTGTGTGTGTGTGTGTGTGTGTGTGTGTGTGTGTGTGTGTGTGTGTGTGTGTGTGTGTGTGTGTGTGTGTGTGTGTGTGTGTGTGTGTGTGTGTGTTTGTTTGGATTCACAAGCAATGCAAGACGTCTTGGCGTGAAGTTATTTTTATTGTTTTTATCGGTTGTCCTTTAATACACAGTATTTAACATCACGCTTCAGCAGACAAAACAAGAAACATTGTTGCAAAAAACAATTGCATTCATATACAGTACAGTGGGCATGTACATACCACAACAGGGAAATCAATCTTCTTCTGCTTCCCATTTTTACCTTTTAACACAAACACTTCAATCTCGTCTGCTACACACAAGCTAGCGTCTGAAAATGGAAATGGCTCCGCTACACGGGAGCTGGTCACGTAAGAAACTCACGTGACCAAGTCACGTGACCAAGTCGACCAATGGCGAGACCAATGGCGAGGCCGATGGCGCGGCCGATGGCGTGTATCGATATAAATATAGCAAAATGGCCGACGGGAGATGAAAAAGAGCACCGTAGTAACCGGATTATCGTAAAAACCACAAATCGTACTAAACGGAACTAATTACAGTAAAGTCTCGTTATATCGATATTCAAGGGAGTCCGAAAAAATATCGATAAAACCAGGACTATCGATATATCCGACCCTGTTTGCATGTAATTTTCTCCGTGCGTGCATAGAAATAGTATCGATATAACCGGGACTATCGATATATCCGATATCGATATAACGAGACTTTACTGTATACATAAAAAGACTAGAAATGTGCACGGGAAATGAAAATAGTGTCGTAATAAGCAGTATTATCAATATAAACGATATTGATATAACGAGACTTTACTGTATTTGATATTCGTAGACACAAATTCCAAGCAGACAAAGCAACCCATTTCCAATGGAGCTCTGGCGCCATCTTCTGCATTTTCTGGGATGCTACGCATCAGTCTTGATGCCTCAAAATGACCCGGAAGACCTTCTTTAATCGATTGCAAACATTTATGCTTTCCTCTTCAGAACTATTTGAATCATATTCATAACTGGATGCATAACAAGAAAGCATCTTCTCCGAATCTGAAGCCATTGTTTTGATTCTCAAGCAGGGCAAGACGTCTTGGCGTGACGTCAGTGACTGGGGGCAGGACTTTCTGAAAATGCCCAATTCGCAGCTCAATTTTTTGCAGATTTAGCACACTTTAAGTCATTTTTATTGGTGTTTTGCATTTGACTAAAAATATCAGCCTGCGTGCTTTGGGTATTTTAGATGCTATAAAACGTTTTTCTGATGTCAGTCAGGAAAAAAAATGGTGTCGGTTGTCCTTTGCATTCAACACCATCAACATACAGTAAATAGAAGCTGGAAAAATATTAAGCGCTGCAAGACTGGACTAAATCCTCCTAGCACACTGGACTGTTTACGGGCATTCCTCAGGAATGCTATCTCTGTTTACAGCTTTTTGAACACTTTGACTTGAGTCACTATACTTCAATCTCACTTTGTGAAGAAACCGAGAATGTGGTTCTGGTCCGGTGACCACATTGCAGGGCCCAGTAAACAACTTTAGGGGGCGGTCTCTCTGTATAATTTCTGCCGAGGCACCACAGAAAGTATTGGAAGTAGTAGAGTTGTACTATTACCTTTACTTCACTTCTTCATTGTTTGGTGTTTGATTAGTGATTGCCCCCCCCCCTTTTTTTTGGGGGGGGGGGGGGCAATCACTAATCAAACACCGACCTTTTGTGCAGATGAGCTCAATGCCAAAACTCTTGTGGCTCTTTCAATAGGAAAAATAACAAAATGCACGATAGTATATGTAGTATTAGATATCAGGTTGATGATAATATTGTGTCTCATTACTGTACCTCAATGTTTTCCACAATCCTTGTAACCACCGATGCAGTCACAGTGTACCAGTAAGACTCTCCTTTTTGTTCACACTCATTCTGAAGGAAGACATGTAAATAAAATTAATATGTAGTAAATAGTTTTGAAACATTTTCCTCAGGTAAAAAAAGTTTTGGAGAAAAAAATAAAAACAAAAATCACAATCAACCTACTTTGAATTTTTCCTCAAGAGTTTTGAGGAGACATTTCTTGCGCTTCCTCTGCTCCTCTTTCTCCTTCTCATCATCATATTCTCGCAAATGGGCAGGACCAATGATAAGGTTGAGTTGAGACATGGAGATGACCCAAGGGTCACTGTGAGGGCGGTAGAATGGGATCTGAAGTGAAATCTTTCCAATGAAGCCTTAAAACAAGAAGGATCATAGAAAAAAGAAATTACATTCGAGATTTCATTGGTGGCACAGACATCCAACAACCGCTATGTTTGAGGTATTTGTAATACAGTAAAGTCTCGTTATATCGATATCGGATATATCGATAGTCCCGGTTATATCGATACTATTTCTATGCACGCACGGAGAAAATTACATGCAAACAGGGTCCGGATATATCGATAGTCCCGGTTATATCGATATTTTTTCGGACTCCCTTGAATATCGATATAACGAGACTTTACTGTATTCAAATATTTACAGAATTAAACTATTACATCAGCAACCTTTCAAAGTAACCAAAAAGGAAAACACTATGAACCAGACTCACCTGTTTTAACCTCATAGGGCAGGTCAAAGTCTGTAAGGGCATCTTTCCTCAGAGGGAGGTTCTCCAATTCAACTGCACCTAAAGAGTAGGAAGACGGAACATACACATTTTGCTCAGCATTGCCTCATAAAAACCTAAATAAAACATTTCAAACCGATCATCTAAATCAGGGGTACCCACACTTTTTCAGCATGGGAGCTACTTTTGAAATGACCAAGTCAAAATGATCTACCCATTATAATTAAACTCAACTTTAGTTGTATAGTGTCAATTCATGACTATATCACATCTGCTTGTCATGCGATCTACCAATAATACCTTAGAGATCAACTGATAGATCGTGATCTATGTATTGAGCACCCCTAATCTAAATGGAGGACAGCTTTTGTTCATGTGAAAATTATTTTGCAAATTAGATTGTTAAAAAAAAACAGTCGTAGTCATTCATTCGTTTATTTTCTGAACCACTTTATGCTCAGTAGGGTCGCGGAGGGCTGCTGGAACCCATACAAGCTGTCATATTTATTACCTTTAAGTAGTGCTATAGAAAGTTGATCCGTGTTTAAGTTGCTGACATATTTTCCCAAATATGTGTTCAGTACCCAGGCGACCAGTCCTTCCAACATCCTGATGATTCAGGGATGCCCCTCCTACCAAAAATGTGGACTTAGACAAAAGGACAGCTCTCAGGGTTCAGGTGCAAGATGTCTGAAAAACAGCAAGAAAAATATACTACATGATATCTTTGTCAAGTACGATAATGCCCCGGTGATAAAATATTCTATGAGAATAAACAGCTGTAACTACTGAAGCAGATCAAGATACACCACTCACTCAGTGTGAGGTGTAGTTTTTTTGTTCTTTTGCCCAAGACCACAAAGGCAATTAGGGTCACAGCGATTTGTAGTTTTTATGCGAGTGAACCAAATATCTACTGCTTCATCATGTACATTAAGTTAAATCCCTTCATCCAATTACTGAGATAGACAATTTTAACACTTGTGATATTATTCATCTTACAAATGAGTATTTTATATAATTGTTTGGCGTATTCGCCTTCGAGAGAAACATGCAACCTTTACCTATGGTGTGTCTGCATGTGAAACAAACAGGCTTATTGGCTACAAGTCTCTAATGTTGGCAAGATGTCAAGCCCCATCATAACATGTGTCTGCACACAGCTGGCATTGTTTAGAGGCAGATAAATTAATAAGTTAATCAAAACGATGTTTCCAACTCACCTCCAAGGACATGTGTTACTTTCAATCAATCACTCCTTCGCGAGATCCACGATCATGAATGCCACTGTCAAGGAGTTGACAGGTTGTCGCTCGCACACAAGAAAGCACTCGTGACAGAGATTTTGAAATAACACGCGATGAGGATAAATGGGAGTTATACCGGGATATTAAAACAAGAAAACAAACGCACGGAGATTGCGGCCAACTAGTAATCCAAGGTGGCTGTGGAAAGGGCAAGGTTGTAGTCTACACGCCAAAGCTAACCAGCAAGCTAAAACTAGCCCAGGAACATTGTGTCCGCCCTCCAATCAATGAAACATCGGAGAAGCAAAATAAAACACGAAGCTGACAAGTTGTCATGGAAAACACGCCATTCCACACCAATTAAACATAGATCACACTGTTTGAGATTGTGTCGAACAATGTAAACCATTGGACTCTCAATTTGTATTTCCTGTCTCGTGACCAAAACAAACCATTCGTCACGACGGCTTCTTCTATGATGGAGTAATGAAATTATGCGTAGCCGAGTAAGATCGCCCCCGTGTTGCCCAGTGGAATCGATTAGACGGGGTGTTTTCAAGCAGTTTTAAAGGAGTGAGCCTAATTGTAGATTGAATTGGATTGGATTGGATATGCCTTTATTCGTCTCACAGTGGAGAAATTTACATTTCACAGCAGCAAAGTGATGAAAGGAATGACATTCATTCTTCAGGACTTGCTGTACCCTCTTTGTGATGACATGAAGCAGTTCTGGATGAAAGAGGAGAGGATCAAACTCAAATAATATAGGAACAAATGATACACTGTAGCAGTTAAGGAATGAGAACACACGGTCGATTGGAGTACGTCTTTATTCCAACTGCTAACAAGGAGAAAAGTAAACCAAAACCGAAACTGCAGTGAAATATATGTGACATAAACCCGCCCCCTCCCGTACACCTGCTGGGTGAGATGCCCGGTCCCAGTGCCTGCCACACAGCCCCCGCCCAGAACACCCAGAAGGACAGTCAAGGCGAAAATCTTGCAGGGGGCTTGACCAGCCTGCCACAACGACTATGCAGTCCGTCGTTCGGTGGTAAAGGTGAAATTGCTCGGGCAGGTGATCCGGGTGAGAACTGAGTGGGGGAACGACACTCAACCCTGGCATGCCGCGGAGAGGCTGGATGTTTTGGAGGGCGTCCGCGACGTGGGACCTGGGCCGGCGAAACGTCCTCGCCTGCAATTATGTGAGCCGGCTTGAGTCTGTCTATAGAAATGCCCTCCCTTCTCCCACCCATATCGAGCACAAAACTCTTTTCCCCGTGTTCGAGCACTCTAAACGGGCCATCATACGGCGGCCGGAGGGGAGAGCGGTGGGCATCATGACGCACGAAGACGAAACGGGCTGACCTGAGAGCAGACGGAACGAATATTTTGGGGACTCCCCTTTCGCCATTGCCAATTTTGCCGCGTAGAGGCGACGAGCGCGGGCAAAAACTGGCGGGCCAACCGTGGGAATGAAATGTTGTACCCCGTGTTTTGTATCGGCATTGGAAAAGGCGGGTGTGGTTAACGACGGATAATCGGTCAGCGGGCGTTCATAAACGTTACCTGACGTTAAATAATTTGCGTGCGTCAACGCTCCAAGCCCTCCAGCCTCACATGGGAAAGTGGCGAAAGAGATGGCGTCGATCAAACGACGGTTAGCAATGTCCACAAGCAGTCCATGAGCGCATAAAAAATCCGCGCCGATTATCGGAACTGTAATCGAGGCCACAATAAAGTCCCACTCGAATTTTCGTTCGTGGAAACACACAGTTACCGACCTGGTGCCAAAGCTGGCGATGGGCGAGCCGTTAGCTGCGCGCAGTGGAGGCCCACATCCACCTGCCGTCTTGTCCGAGGCCGTGGGCGTCAGCAGGCTTACTTGTGCCCCGCTGTCCACCAGAAAACGTCTACCTGACGAGGAGTCTGTGATAAAAAGCAGCTCGCTTTCGTTGACGGCACCCACGGCCGCTATTGGGTGCCGGCGCTGGCGTTTCCCGGAGCCTCGTAGGTGCAGGGTGGTGTGCAGCGTTGGGCCTTGGCGCCAAACCGCTGGTGGAAAAAACAGAGGGCTTTCTCGTGTCGCTTCCGCGTGACCACTCCGGCTACTAGGGTCGGGTCGATGTTCGCTGCCGCTCCGCCGAGGGGTTCGGCCGTCACGCTTTGCACGGCGAACCTCCGTGTCGCCAGCAGCACCCGGTCCGCTTCTTCAGCCAAACCTCGGTAGTCGCCGGTGGCTAGGCACGTCGAGTTGGCTAGCACGGCGCGCACAGAGGCCGGTAGCTGGCGAAGGAACACGTGGGGGAACAGGAATCCGCCGTCATCCGAACCCAGTAGCGACAACATTTTGTCCATCAGGTCCACTGCTGTTCCGTCGCCGAGTCCGGGAAGAGAAAGAAGCCTGTCTGCTCTCTCAGAGGCCGACAACGTGAACCGTTGGAGCAGCAGGTGTTTGAGCGCTGCGTATTTTTCGCTCGGTGGAGGTGCACGCAAGAGAGGCAGCACAGGACGAGTCGTCTGTTCGTTGAGAGACGCCACGACCAGATAATATTTCGGCTCATCTGTCGTGACGCCTCGTAGGTGGAAAAGCGCTTCCACATGTTGGAACCACGAAGCCGGGTCGCTACTCCAAAACTCGGGCAGCTTCGCGGCGTAGGCGGCAGCTGCGAGCTGAGGCGCCGGTCGTGGCGGCATGGCCGTGGAAGATATCTCTTCGTCTGCTGCCATGAACATTTCGAACGTCGGGGTCACCAGTGTAGCAGTTGAGGAATGAGAACACACGGTCGATTGGAGTACGTCTTTATTCCAACTGCTAACAAGGAGAAAAGTAAACCAAAACCGAAACTGCAGTGAAATATATGTGACATAAACCCGCCCCCTCCCGTACACCTGCTGGGTGAGATGCCCGGTCCCAGTGCCCGCCACAACACTACTAATTTCGCATGCAGTCACTTCAAAATCACCAACGTGTTGATACCCATGGATACTTAAGAACCGGGATTTTTGTTTTAAAAGTAACCCAATAGTTAAGTGGCATTGTGATTTTCTATCAAAAGACAACGTGTATCAAAACGCACGTTACAAAATGACAACCACAAATTAGAAAAAGTGCAAAAAACGTCAAAATTCTCTTTTGGTGTGCTGCGAAATGTGCAAATATCCTACACGTTTACTGTCGGGGCTGCTCTATTACTTGATAGCAGTGCAAGAAGGTCGATCGCCAGATATGGGGGCGTTGTTGGGGGGTGGCGGACATCGATGTTTGGGAGCACGGCAACGTGTGCTCTCCGACTGCCGGTTTTGAGTCGGTCGTTGGAGACTGTCTTCTCGCGGCCGTTGATTGGAATCCGGAACGTCTTCTCACGGCGGGAGAGGACGGGATACGGGCCATTGTAAGGGGGCTGGAGGGGATTGCGCACCCGATCACACCGCAGGAAGGCATGCGTGCACGTTTGGAGTGCGGGATCCATGTGCGTCGGTTGGAACGATGTTTGCGGCGGCCGGGGCCGCTGAGCCAGCGCTAACTGCCGGAGGCGGGTGAGCAGATCATTGACGTCGACAGTCGTAGGGTCGGTCGGGTTGAGTAGCTCACCAGGCAGTCGGAAACTGGCGCTGTATACCAGCTCCGCTGGAGTCAAGTTGATGTCGGGCTTTAGCGTGGAGCGGATGCCCAGCAACACCAGAGGCGAGTTATCCACCTCAGTGTTCGGCATTGTCGGAAGACATCAGGGAGGCCTTCAGTTGGCGATGGAGGCGTTCAACCATGCCGTTCGCAGCTGGGTGGTAGGCGGTCGTCCGGTTTTGTTCACATCCCAGGAACTTGCACAGCTTGTCAAATAGTGCAGACTCGAACTGGGCTGCACGATCGGTGGTGATGGTCTTCGGCGATCCAAAGCGGGCGACCCAGTGTTGGAGGAAGGCACCGGCAACAGATTCGGACCCGCAGTCGGGCAAGAGAAGGCAAATTGTCGGAGCTTTCCAAATCAAGCCTGAATAAGCAAGATGAAGATAATGGACCATGTTGGCCATGGTTGTCTTCTTGCTGCTCTCTCTGGTTATGACTTTCTGCTTCATATGGCAATACAGGATACCAAAGTTGAAGACAGGTAAAGTATATGGTCTAGTTTTGTTCCGGAATTATAGCTGAGTTGTGTAAAATTTTAAATAAACAAGTATAACTACAATTTTGGATACATTCACTGAGTACTGGAAATAATGAGCCCATGTACAATAAAAGAGTTGTTCCTACTGGAAGATGCCTTATCAGGTTTACACTTCAGTTCTTCTCATGACTTCTTGGTGTCTTAATATATTCTGTAAGTAAAAAGTGTCTCCCATTGTTTGAGATGAGGGGACTGATTTTAAAAAGTAATTATTTGTTTAACCACATATGGTTTCGTTGCTGTTTAAGACAACAAGACTCCAATGACATGACAAGTTAAAATTGGTATTTCTCATGTTTGCACAGAAGCTCCAAAAGCATTAGCAGCAGAGGACAAGTGCCCACGTTATCCTGAACCTGTGACCCTTAGAGAAGCTAAGGCCTTTTTTTCTTTATCAATCTAGATGAAATTATTATTTTCTTCACCCCACCAGTTTGATATACTCCTGAGGACAAGTGTTGACAAGACTAAGTTTCCAGCAATATCCACCATTGTGGGTTTGAATGATTTTGTTCTTTGGATTGGCAATTTTGGCCAAAAGAATATTAGTGACTCAACATCACCTCTGAAAATATCACCACCAATGAGTACACAGTGTACAGGTAAGACCACAATTGGGGGGAGGATCTTACGATTGATGGGTTGGTCTGGCCGCCCACAAAGTTCCTCTGTGCCAGGGGTTCAACCATTTAGTTGACTAGCCAACACATCAACTTTAATGCATAACATTGATGTTTAAAGTTTGAAGTACACTAGTTGCAAATAATGAAAATGTTGTCTTTTTTGGTATCTTGTTGACCTATTTGCCGAGAACATTGACATTGCCCCTCAGTTGGCTTTGTCAACAGCAGCGGTCAGCAAACTTTTTGACTCGCGGGCCACAATGGGTTGTAAAATTTGACAGAAGTGCCAGCCGGGCCAGGAGGGAGTGTGTGGGCCGGATATACTAAAGCATTCAATTTAGTGTGTGCAAACCTCATAGCACAGTAAGAACACTGCAAGCCAATTTAGTAACTGTCTTTCAAACGTGAAAAATAGCCCTTTCAGTTCATAAATTTGTCTCAAGGAATATGCAAGATATGGCATTGACATACTATTTCGCGGATACCTGGTATATGGGGCAAGCAACTTTTCAGAGTTGTCTGCCCTGGTGTCCGCTAGCTTTTTGTCATGTGTTTCAAACACTGTTTTTACTATAATTTGGACAAGTTCGGTGGGCCGGATTAAAAGCCTAACTATATATTTTCTGGGCGGCCCGGTAGTCGAGTGGTTAGCACACACAGTGCAGAGGTCGCCGGTTCGCGTCCCGGTCCGGCCTCCCTGTGTGGAGTTTGCATGTTCTCCCCGGACCCGCGTGGGTTTTCTCCAGGTCCTCCGGTTTCCTCCCACACTCCAAAAAACATGCATGGCAGGCAGATTGACCACTCCAAATTGCCCCTAGGTGTGAGTGTGAGAGTGACTGTTGTACGTCTTTGTGTGCCCTGCAATTGGCTGGCAACCAATTCAGGGAGTCCCCCGCCTCGTGCCCGAAGACAGCTGAGATCGGCTCCAGCAACCCCCGCGACCCTAATGAGGAATAAGCGAAACGGAAAATGAGATGAGATGAGATATATTTTCTCTAACCATCATATCATTTGTATGTGGCCCGCGGGCCCTAGTTTGCCCATGTCTGGACTCGACGTACGCACGTATTAGGCATCGTTGACACAGCTCACCTTTCATTTCCAGAACCATCAGTACTCACCACTTGAGAACAAATGCTAGCTCCATGTTTCCTTTAAAACTTAGCTCCTTGCAGACATGTGCATATTTGCAGCATGACATTATCATTCTTCCCCTGTTAGTTTACAACTACCTCAAAACAAAACGCATGCGGAAAAGTGGTCAACACCGCTTCTCTCGATCTCCTCAGGAGGCAGTCAAAAATAAACAGATACAATACACAAAAACATTCCAGATTAAAAGAGCAAAACACAAATAACATGTCCTCCCACAGATCAGAAAAGAATTTCAAATTATTCATCGTACTGTACACTTTACTCAAGAATATACTTTCTCTAACCATCATATCATTTCTTTCATCTTCCTTTCATAACTTTGCTGCTGTGAAATGTGAATTTCTCGAATGTGAAACTAATGAAAGTACAGTAAAGTCTCGTTATATCGATATTCTCGGGAGTTGGAAAAATGTCGATATAACCGGACTATCGATATATCCGATCCTGCGCCGAACTGCATTAACAAAAGCCGCCAAAAGAGGGCAGCCAAGCGCCATATAAGAAACGGAGCTGGCCATGAGCTCCCATTTTGTGCCTCTTTTTTTTGGGGTGAGAGATGTTCCCCCAATGTTGCCTTAAAATGGCACATATAATTCTTTAATGATTGCAAACATGTATGCTTTCATCTTCAGAACTACAGTGTATTTGAATCATATTCATAACTGGATGTGTAACAAGAAAGGATATTATCCGAATCTGAAGCCTTTGTTTGGATTCACAAGCAATGCAAGACGTCTTGGCGTGAAGTCATTTTTATTGGTGTTTTGCATTTGAATAAAAAGTGACATCGGTTGTCTTTTAATACACAGTATAGAATGTTAATAATTTTCAAAATCATCACGCTTCAGCAGACAAAACAAGAAACATTGTTGCAAAAAACACAACAGGGAAAACTGCAATACTTACATCTTACTGTATTGTGTATACAATTTAAAAAAAGTCATCAATCTTCTTCTGCTTCCCATTTTTACCTTTTAACACAAACACTTCAATCTCGTCTGCTACACATGAGCTAGCGTCTGGAAATAAAAATGGCTCTAGTCCACGGGGTCACGTAACAAACTCACGTGACCAAGTCGACCAATGGCGCGACCGATGGCGTGTCACGTAACCAAGACACGTGACCAAGTCGACCAATGGCGCGACCGATGGCGTGTCACGTGACCAAGACACGTGACCAAGTCGACCAATGGCGCGACCGATGTATCGATATAAACAGCAAAATGGCCGGCGGGGGATGAAAACGAGCACCGTAATAACCGGATTATCGTAATAACCGGGTATCGTACTAAATGGTACTAATTATATATAAAAAGACTAGAAATGTGCAAGGGAAATGAAAATAGTATCGTAATAAGCGGTACTATCGATATAACCGATATCGATATAACGAGACTTCACTGTACATAAAAATACAATCCTTCTCCATGTGCCAATATCATATAACAATTCCAATAAAATACCATCCATCAATATTGTTGATAGAGTGTTTTTATACACATCCGTAAACATCCTATGTTATTTCATGTTTAGTTTAGTCTATATGGATGTATGTAGCTTATTAGTTAACTTGTTGCGTATGTAGGGTGTAACTAGAGATGTTCTTCAAGTCTAATGTTCTCCCAACCCCCTCCCGTAGCTGATAGGCTTAGTCGAGACGATGTCATCAACTGCTGTGTGAGTAAAACTAGCTTGAAGGGGCGGGCTTTGCGCTCTTGGCTCCCCGCACCGACTAGAGATGTTCTTCTATTGTTTACGAGAATAAAGTAGTCTTTTCTGTTCACCATCTATGGTTCCCTCTGGTATTTCATCATAAAACTCCGTTGAACTCCGAATCAGAAGAGATACAGGAATTAGATTCCAACATAAATTGGTGCCAGAATTCCGCGCCAACAGTCAGGTCCGGAGTGGTTGGGGGGGTGTCCGCCTGCGTGCTTCTGTTGACGAGAGACAAAGGCTTCCGGCTTTTGGTGGCGTCTGCTTGTGGGTTGCCCACAAGAGACGAAGGTGTCGTTCCTTCGGTGATTCCTGCTTTTTGACTGAAAACGAGAGCCGAAAGTTGCTGCCATTCGGCGTGGTGGAGCTCCTCTTCATCCTGACCTGACCACACGGTTGAGTTCGACGAGTTTTTCAAGGTGGGTGACACGCCAGCACGCAGTCATTTTATTTGAATGTATTGTGGAATTCTTTGTGGCCAGAAGTATTCTATTCACGATTAATCCACGTATCTATGGCGAGTAATCGACTTTTGGTCAGGTCACGGCGGGCCACTTTAATTCGAGCCGATGCGTAAAAAGTTTTTGCGTGTGACTGATTGACGCCATTACGGGTCAAAAGTGTCTGATGCTGCGCGCCGGCTAACGTAGCATAAGACAGGAAGAATTCTAGGAAATAATCTTCACAAGGGGTGAACTCCTGGAATTCACTTTGCGCGAGGACTGGAAAAAAAATTGAAAAATTGGAAGATTTTTTAAATTTTGATCCAGGGGATTATGTGTTCTTTTTTGTTTAAATGCAGCTGAAATTGATCATGGATTCTCCGTGATATTAATACATTCATTTTGACTGATTTGTGCTGAGTGGTGAGCTACAAAAATGTCTTTGTCTGAGAGAAAGATCTTGAACAAAGAGGGTTGGGCGCGGGGCCATTTGAGCCGTTTGTGAGAGTGTGTGCGT
Organism: Hippocampus bargibanti; assembly: GCF_051943395.1. NCBI lineage: Eukaryota > Metazoa > Chordata > Actinopteri > Syngnathiformes > Syngnathidae > Hippocampus > Hippocampus bargibanti. Next base: position 21,740,488 of record NC_142734.1, read on the forward strand.
ATGTGCGTGTGAGTGCGTGCGCGTGTGCGCATGTGTGTATGTGCATTCATTGTGTGTGTATATTAGCGCATCTCTTGGTTAGAGACGTTGACACAGTGGGAGTCTTCTTTGCATTTGAGTTAACACAGCGGGTGTGTGCCTTGCTGGGACTTAAGGCAACAGCAGGAATTGTCAGTGAACTGTGGTGAATTAAAAAAATTGGTGCAATCTTTTTCTAAGAAAACCCCAATCCACCAGGATATGAAATTCATAAAAAAGGAGAAAAGGAGAGAAAACAATATATTCTAAGCATAGTAAAATAAAAATGTGAAAGGATAGAAAAACAAGTTGTTCTAAGCATAGTTAAAAAATGTGAGCAGACTGAGATGTATACTGTAAATGTGCAAAACGGTTTCATAAAAAAATGTACATAGTGCAAGTGCATGGCTCTTAGCAGTAAAAAAAGTCTCTTAGTTTCTGATTGGTCGGCCACCCCTGTATTAGAAGATCATTCATCGACAGAGCGACAGAGATACATTGTTTCTTCCGGGGTCGCCACAGCGAATCAATGTCCTCCATCTAACATCCTCTTGTGCATGGCTCTTTTGATGATTGCATATGGCTCGCCGATAAAACTAAATACAGTGGGGCCTACGAACTTAATTGGTTCCCAGACAGAGTGTGTAAGGCGTAAAGTGTGTATCCCAAAAATTAATTTCCCATAGGAAACCATTAACATGAGAATAATCCGTTCCCAGGTCCCCACAAAACATAATTTTCTACTTTCTAATTTTCTAAGCCTTAAAACTACACAAAACATACATTATTTTATGTATAATACATGTGCTATAGAATTATTATTAAGGAAATAAACTGTACTGTACAATAAAGTCATTTTATTTACCTTTGTGATGGTCGTTAATGGCTTGATGGAATGGACTGTCCGGTTTCCTCAGCATTAAACACTTGATGAGGAACATAGGCTTCTTTCACCATCTTGAGGAATGGTCCCTTGTAGGTGCTTTCTCTGTGATAATTGTATCAATTGTGATCTGTAGCTGGGTTAATACTTTTTGCATCAAGTGTACAGATGACTTGTGCGGGTTATTTGTGGAGCCTGATTGATGGGATATTTCACTATGCTTTTGAACTATCAAAGTTGAAATGGGTCGAAATTTCACTCTTTTATATCCATTTTCTCACCATTTTACTTTTTTGTTTCAAGCTCTGTCCTCTCCCTTTTGTGTGTGTGTGTGTTTTATCTCGCTCTGTCTGCCTGACTCTTTAATGTTTAACCCAGGCATGGGCAAACTACGGCCCGCGGGCCACATACGGCCCGTTAGGCTTTTTAATCCGGCCCGCCGGACCTGCCCAAATTATAGTAAAAACAGCGTCTGAAACTCATGACAAAAAGTCAGCGGACAACAGGGCAGATAACTGAAAAGTTGCCTGCCCCATTTTTCACAACCTGAAGCACAAAGAGACAACTAATCACATTAAAAAACATTGTCACAAAGTATAACGTTTTCTTTTAAATCAAGAATGTACCTACTACAAATGCTACCTTGCATAATTTACGGTAAATGTGCATGGCTAGATTTTGCTGCAGTAGTCGATTGTCATTCTGGTGCACAATGCAATGTTTGCATTGCTTCCTACGAGCCACTCAGCCCCTTTCATGAGTCTCACGTACACTTTACAGTCACGGTTTAATGTAAATTTACGTTTTGTAGCGTCACATATGTTGTTAGCTTCTTTTGAATCTTTCTTCTGGGCTGAGGTTCTGTGCATCTATTTCGGAAAATTATATGCAATTGGACGACTTTATAACGCTTGCGAAAGTCCGGAAGAAAGAAGCAGGCTTCTGATTGGCTGCCGTGCCGAGTATGCAAATTTCACTGCAGGTTGCCTATGTCTGTGTGCTCGGCGACGGTACACGTGTATTGTTTGCGCGTGAAAGCGAGGGCATCAGTGAGGAGTTTGTTGAGCGCGCGGTCAGGACAAACCATCTATGATTTGACGGAATTTAACACAAGTAGGCATTATTGAGCTTGAATATTTCGTTGTGGAATAATATGTTTTGAATGTTGAAAGTGATTCCATTTTTCAATAAATGTTGATTTCTTTAACTTTGCCCCTCCAATGAAAACTTATTAAAAACAGACACAATCTTGATGAATCACAGTGCACATGTTATTTTAATCTATTTCCATTTCCTCCTCCAAGTATCTGCGAAATAGTCTGTAAACGCCATATTCCTTGAGACAAATTTACCTGATCAGGGATATCTTTCACATTTGAAAGACAGTTAATAAATTGGGGTCTTACTGTGCTATGAGGTTTGTACACACTACATTTAAAGGACAACCGGCACCATTTTTTCGTGTTTCCCACTGACATTATAACAACGTTTTATAGCGTCTATAATACCCAAAACAGGCAGGCTGATATTTTTAGTTAAATGAAAAACACCAATAAAAATGACTTCAAAATGAATCCGGAAATGGCCAGTTTCAGAAGGTCCCACCCCTTTGTTCGTGACGTCACGCCATGACGTCTTGCCTTGCTCGAGAATCAAAACAATGGCTTCAGATTCGGAGAAGATGTTTTCTTGTGACTCATCCAGTTATGAATATGATTCAAATAGTTCTGAAGAGGAAAGCATAAATGTTTGCAATTGATTCAAGGAGTCCTCCCATATCAATTCGAGCCGCCAATGACAGCAATGTAGCACCCAGAAAATGCAGAAGATTGCGCCCAAGCTCCGTTGGAAATGGGCTGATTTGTCAGCTGGGAATTTATGTCAGCGAATATCAAATAGTTGTCTTGGTGCAACACACAACGATTCACCATGGCGTTATTTATGTGTTGTGTTTTCCTTCTAATTTCGCCATCAACACGAAGTTTTCAGACCAAACAAAGTACCCAAAATGCATTGTGTGTCGCTTTCTCGGTCAGGGGCGGTCCAAACGTGACGTCACATGGGGATCGTCATCAACTCGAAAACAAGACTTAGTGAATATTCAGTGCAAGTCTTAGAACGTAAACTATAGCTATATGCTGTGGAATCTTTGTAAAATACGCTCAGTCAAAGTCATTTGAAGTGATTTTATAAATTATGGACATAACTTGTCGGAAGGCGTCGGTTGTCCTTTAATGCTTTAGGCTTAGTATTTCCGGCCCAAACACTCCCTCTAAATGCTCCTGGCCCGGCCCCTCTGTCAAATTTTAGAACCCAATGCGGCCCGCAAGTCAAAAAGTTTGCCCACCCCTGGTTTAACCCCTCCCTCCCACACTGCTGGGTTCTTGACCAATTGGATTTGCCTTTATTAGTCTCACAGTGGAGAAATTTACATTTCACAGCAGCAAAGTGATGAAAGGAATGAAAGTAGAAAAAAGAAATACATAAGCTGCTGGAAAGGCAGCCACTCTTGCGGCGCCGTCTTGAAGTCAAAAGAACAAAAAAAACTAAAGAACAAATAACATGACAACACAAAGACACAGAGAGTCATTCATTCTCTAGGACTTGCTGTACCCTCTTTGTGATGACATGAAGCAGTTCTAGATGAAAGAGGAGACGATCAAAACGTCTTTCCACCAGTGGATCACGGACATCATGGTGGAACGTGCACTGACGCTCTTTTCTTCTTAGCGCGGGCTCCTCAAGCCATGCATCCAACCAGCCGCAGACTGTCCAACAGCACCGACCTTTCCGCTGAACAAAGCGGGGCTGGGAAGATGCTGCCCATTCCAGGTGCAGAAAAGCACAATGGCCCCTTTTGTGTCCAGCGATGGCATTCATGTGGCTTTAACCGAAGACGCCATTTTGTTTATTGAAGAACGGCCTCACTCTCTCTCTGTCTGTAACCCCAACCCCCACTGCTGCGTTCTTGACCAATCACGTGGCTTTAACCGACGACTGGGGGCGGGGAATAGAGGACAAAAAAAGGTCCGCTGCCATTTCCTTGTTTGGAGAGCGGGCTCATTCACGAACGACACATCACTCATTGTGGCAGCTCTGTGTGTATCCTGAAAAATATGCCAAGGTAAAATTGTCATAAATGTAACGTTCGTAAACCGAAAAGTTCGTAAGCCAAGGGGTTCGTGAACCGAGGTCCCACTGTACATATTCTCGCTTTTTCACTGTTCATTTCCTGTTGGGGCTGCAGTTGGCGGAAAGAGCAATTTTGATTGGATGTCACTGACCTAGGTTGGCGGAAAGCACAATTTTGATTGGATGATACTGGCCGTCAGTTGAAACAGGTAAACGTCCTTTAAATGAGCCCGCCGAGTAAAAAAAAAATAAAAAATGACGAGTACGCTTCAGCTCGAATGCACCGGAGGTGTCACGTTTTGCGAGGTGGTGATGGCGGGTGCGGATCCCAAAAAGCAGGCAGGAGGGAGCAGGAGGTTGTTTCACAAATTGTATTAAAATAAAGGTCAGCAGGAACAAAATGTAAAACATCAAAATCATCTGAACGGAAAAAATACAAAGTAGCAAAAGAAGACCAAAAGTAAAAGTCCGCCAAGATTAAACAAACGCATACACAATGCATGCAGCAAACAAGCAGCAAACAATGAACCGACACCGGATGGTCGTGCCGGGTGTCCTTTTAAGTGTCAGTGATTATAACGACCAGCACCTGCGAGGCTGTCAGCAGGGCTGACGTCGCTACCCGTTGGTCACCAATCTGATCGGGACGACCAGCACCTATGCAGGTGCAGGCGGCGCCGACAGCGCCCCCCGTTGGTCGCCAACCAGATCATGACAGGAGGATTTGCGCCGCTAATATGCAATGAAACAATAACATCGATGAAACAGTCGAATGTCAGTGATATTTTAACAAGCCCCATGTTAACGTTAGCATCAATATACTTCTGTAGGAAGTATATTGCAGATAGCAAGTGTGGAAGCTAATGAGCCGTGTGCAGGCTAGCTAGCAATAACTTCGCCTCTGGACCCGGTAAGTTGACTTTCATTCCGATCGTTTGGCTGGATTTTTACCAATCATGAGGAACGGAAAACCATTCATGTTAACGGTGAGTCCTGTCACAAAGTTATTTTAAATAATACATTCTGACATTTTGTTGAAAAATGGCAGTGCGTGCGTGTTTGCGTGCGTGTGTGTGTGTGTTTGTGTGCGCGCGCGCTCGCGTGTGTGTGGCTCTCACTGAAAAACATTTCTAAATATTTTACTTTTATGGCTCTCTTAGTCAAAAAGGTTCCCGACCCCTGAGATAGGGGGTTCACAAAAGCTGCAGCCATAACCATTATACTTTGAGTGTACGCTGGCGCGTTGTGCTGCCGCTGCTCTCCGGCAAAACCTTCGATTTTCTGCCACCATCAGAATACATTTTCACACCGATCTCATCCCGTTTTTATTTTTAAACATTCAATCATCTCTACCGTTTGATTGCTATTAGCGATCACTTGTTGCAACATCTTACTTGGCCCATGTCGACTCCAACAATCGACCTGTCATCGACCAGTTGAGCAACGGCTCCATTATACTGCAACAGAGCCTCTCTCGGTCTGCTCCCGGTGGAGGAACTTTCGACAATTGATTCACCACCACTCGGGCATCTCCATCGACCCACGGAAGGACGGCTCAAATATTCAGCGGCCGAGCTCCTTGCTATCCGCTCCCCAGTGGCGGCCCATGCATTTCACACCTAGGCCTTCAGTGAAGTCCTACTTAGTCCAACTTGAACAAATATCCCTCGTAATACCATAATTTATGACACAGCGGCTGGAGATATCATTTACAAAAGCACACACACGCAGTACTGGGCGTGGCATCACCTTAATCGTCTACAACACAGGCTATTTTCCGGAGCAATTACACATCAATAAATCTGCATCAGCAATTAGAAATTGTCACTATACGTGATACTGCAAACACTTAAGAAATAAAAGGACATTTAAAATCATTTGTCCACAAAGTTTTATGAAGTCCACCAAGAATATGCAATCTTTAACAAGATTTTACGCTGAATTACAGAATGTCAGTTTAATATAAGAAAAACAACAAGACGTTCACAAAACGAACTATTTGTTGAAAATAAAAGTAAACAAATCTTTTTCATTTGTTCTTGAGAATAGGCTTACCTACATGCGACAGCGAGTTGTCCTCTCCTTCAGCCATTGTGGGTTAAAAAAGCGAGTAGATATACTTGGTTTTTCCGCTAAAGTTTCCGGGTCTGATCTGTTGTCAGCTTGGTTGATTTGCATAGCGCTGCTGAGGTAAAGTGAGTATCCAATCACAGGACGCGTACGTCATGTTCAACGCGAGGCCCTCTCTGGCCTTACTGTGCCAACTCGTAATCTGATTGGCTATCGCAACTGTATATCAACTACATGCGCACAGACGCCCTCACTGTTGATTCTGAAGGCCTCGGTCAGATTTCATACAGCCTGGCGACACAAACTAGCTGAATTCTGATTGGATTAAAAACTCTGACCTAAAACTACAACACTGAAAGGAGCATAACCAAAGAGCTCCCCGCCGATCCTCCACTTCGCTGACATCGCCCGTCGTCCGCCGCGTAAATACATCCACAGTGGATCTTATGGTCTCGTTGGGGATTCCCCCTCAATGACTCGAAGGACTTCACCTCCCTTCAGTCAGTTCGTGGATCACAGCGCGTTAGCCGGCCTTGCTAGTTTGGCTAAATAATAATAATAATAATAATAAATAATAATAAATGTAAATAATAATAAATGGAATTTACAAGCACATTTCTGAACATCCGGGGACACTTTACAATAAAAACAATACATAAAACAATAAAATCATGAATAGAACAATAAATAATAAAATAGCAGATTAAACTAGACCATGAAAGCAAGTTTAAACAGGTGGGTTTTGAGGTGAGATTTGAAAGTAGGAAGGGAGTCAATGTTACGGATGTTGGGTGGAAGTGAGTTCCAGAGTTTGGGAGCAGAGTGTCTGCACCCCATTGTGGTGAGACCGGCAGAGGGCATACAGAGGTGGAGGGAGGAAGAGGATCTGAAGGCCCGTGAGGGAACGGAGATTTGAAGTAGGTCAGACAGATGGGGGGGGCAAGGTTCTGGATGGCTTTAAATGTAAACAGAAGTATCTTGAAATCAATATGAATGAAGTTTAACAGGGAGCCAGTGGAGCTGCTGGAGGACATGAGTGATGTGGTGAAAGGAGGGGGTTTTAGTGATGATTCTGGCTGAGGAATTTGGGACTAGTTGGAGTTTATGATAGAGAAATTTTTGATTGACCCCGAAAAGAAGTGAGTTACAATAATCGATAAGGGAGGTGACGAGACTGGATAAGTGGTGTGAGGGGTGAGAGAGGGACGGAGACAATTGATATTACAGAGGTGGAACTATGCAGACCGAGTTATTTATATGGGAGTTAAAAGATAGTGTGCTATCGAAGATGACACCCAGGCTCTTGACCTGAAGGGCAGGGGACACGGTAGACTGTCAATGGTGAGAGAGAAACTGTTTGCTTTATGAAAGGTGGATTTAGTACCAAAAAGGAGAAGTTCCGTTTTTTCGCTGTTTAGTTTGAGAAAGTTATGAGAAAACCAGGATTTAATTTCTGATAGGCAAAGTGTAATGGATGCAGGTGGAAGAGAGGTGTCGGGTTCACTGGAGAGGTAGAGTTGGATGTCATCCGCGAAGCAGTGAAAGTGAATGCCAAAATTGCGGAAGATATCACCAAGCGGGAGAAGGTATGTAATAAAGAGAAGGGGCCCCAGAACAGACCCTTGGGGCACACCAGAAGACACAGGAGAGAACCGTGAAGTGAATGAGTTAATTTGGATAAACTGTGAGCGGCCAGTGAGGTAGGAGTGAAATCAACTAAGTGTGTGACTCCTAGAGCAGGTGTCAGAGGAGTGAAAGCGTGGGGGGAGAGATAGGGGGTTGAATTATTTTGTTGTACACGGAAAAGAGAGTCCGCGCATTTCAGGTGTTCGAGTCAATCAGTCCAGAGTAGTATTGTGATTTTGCACAGTTGATAGAGTCCTTGTAATGGGTGAGGTGAGCTGTGTACATGTCCTTGTGAGTTGTGAGGCCGGTCTTCCTGTAGAGTCTTTCCAGTTGCCGAGTTTTCGCCTTAGTGGAGCGGAGATGCACGGTGAACCATGGGGCGGACCAGGTGAATTGGACAGACCGGCCCGAGAGGCGGGGTTTTGAAAGGTAAACAAACCCTGGAAGAGCTGTAATTCTCACAACTGCGACACTACAATGGACTCCCCCGCTGTCATTTTCGGCCGACTAAACATCCGCTCGCTTGCTGGAAAGGGTGAACTAATCCAGGACATCCTTAAAGAACGTAAGCTTGACTTTCTTTGCCTAAACGAAACGTGGCAAGCTTTGTGACTTTTCGCAGCTAAATGACACTACTCCTCTGGAATTTGTTTCTATTCCCAAGCCTCGCCATTCTAACAGTGGAAGTGGCCTAGCTATTTTTTATCGTGACAAATGGAAAGTCCTCCCAGTCTCGCTCAACGAAACGTGTTCATTTGAATGCATTGCATGCCAAATTTATGGTCCAACTCCCACGATTCTCGCCACTATTTACGCCCCCCACCAAAGAACACTGTGACTTTTTAAACGGATTTTCTACGATTCTCACCCATCTGTCCCCTCTCTCACCAAATATAATTATCTGAGAGACTTCAACATACACATGGACAATCCAACTATTCCCCTCACAATTGACTTCACTTCTTCCCTCGATAGTGTGGGCTTCAGCCAATTTGTGGACTTCCCTACTCACACAAAAGGACACACAATTGACCTAATCTGCTGCTCTGGATTGACTCCCTCCAGCTTTACAGCTGTTGAACTCCCAATAACGGACTATTACCTCACTACATATCAGTGATGTGCAGTCAGTGAGGCAGGTGAGGCCGTGGCTCACCTGTCATCACGGAAATATCAAATGAAAAAATAAATTAAACAGTTATATTTATTTAGTGATTTGTACTTTAAAGTTATTTTCCATTTAACTTCACCATGTTTTTTTTTTTCAAAATCGCTGTTTTCACATTTCACATTTCACATTTAGCGTCAAATACTAAGTAGAGACGAGTGGTGAGGCAGCAGCCGGCTGAACCTCACCATGGATTGCAATCACTATGCTAACTGTGCTGGCTTGCTCTGCAGTGAGACCGCATTGCTGTCCCTCTGCATTTCACTATTGAAGTGTTCAAAAGCTTTTAGTATATGATTAATTTCTACACTTTTTCAGTGTAGAAATTTCAATTCGTAGCAATTCTGTGTAAGTTTTTCAATTCGTAGCATGTTTTTAGCCACTCCAATTTGTGGAAAAAGAGCTAACATTACCTTATTACCCGTGCTATGGTGTCAACATCAGTTCCCCAGATCGAATCATGGGGCTTAAACGATACTCTTCTTTTCACATGATGGTGCACTGGGCGGCTGGTAACGATGAAAGTATTGTCAGTTACAGTAACAGGTGCACACAAACCGTAGGCTCGCGGAGGAATAAAAGAATATAAATTCCAACCGCATAACCACCAAAGATGTGAAGATACGGGCAAAACAGTGACATTAGTGTTTAGCGGTAGCACATATAAACATCTATCCTCATCTATAAAACCCAAATTTTGACCTGTATTGTACATTGCAACGCATACTGGTAGTCGCAACCCGCTCTCTGTCATAACCTGATTTTCAGGTTCCAAAACCTGGAATAATCTCTCCTCTCGAAGCATTGCGAAGAACCGGAAAATGTTGATCAGGTCTATGCAAAGATATTAACATATCTGCAGCTCTAGCCATTTTATCTCCGAATACTTTGAATGCACTCGTTGTTGTGTCACAGAATGAGGCATATAAGAGCATACAAAACAATTACTTTTCCTATTTTGCTTAGCAATTAGTGTAGCATAACGATACCACGTGTTTGATAACAACGGATTCCAGTCATGTTTTTGTCCTGCAAACGGTTGATATAACGTGTCCATGACATCTGGACTTTGGGCCGTTTTGTCCGGTGTTTCCACCAAGGCTGACAGTCTGATGTGTGGTTTATGCTGGAAGGGTGATGTCACGACTGGTGATGCCACAGATTACATCATGCATATAGTTACGGGAAAACCAATGTGATGTTCACGAAACTCAGGACAGAGTCTCAGGTCCATGCATCCTGCAACATCGTGGGTTATGATAGCAAGTTGGATATCTGTCATCGTGCCAGTTCCAGTTCCTAACCAGTTCCCCCGAGCTATCTTGAAGACAGTACGTTTTGCTTCTTGGGCACAGCTATCTCGAACCCATTTTGTGTTGGGCTTGGAATGGACCACAACGGAATCCCAACCAGTGGTCCAAGTCTTCCCCAACTCGATACGAGCGTACCAAGAATTTTGAGGATAATCGCTTCCATTTTGTCGTGCTTTGTTCACGAGGACACTAAGGGGAAATGAGACTATTCCTGCAGCCTGTAGTGGAAAGCAGGCTACAGGATGTGCCATGTTTGGGCACTTATCTGACGTCGTTGGATATAACAGTGGAACTACGCAAGCTGACGGAGTGTGGGGCTCCACGTGTGTCATCTGGATTGCCCCCATGAGTCCGTACAGCAAGATGATGTGGACTTGTTACACTCTACATACGCAACAAGTTAACTAATAAGCTTTATACATCCATATAGACTAAACTAAACATGAAATAACATTGCATGTATACGGATGTGTATAAAAACACTCTATCACTGTACTACAGTGTTTATTGTATTTTATTTTGATCAAAACTGTGCATCGGTGAGGCACACAGTTCTCCTGCCTCATGACAGGGAGCGCTCGTGATTAGAGACTCTTCTTGCGAATCCTCGGCTGCAGAATAATAGAATTAGTGACAGCAAGTTCAGTTAGCAAGTTAAGTGCAACCATGAAACCATGAAAAATGACTGTTTTTCGTGTAGTTTGGCCTTATTTTCAGAATGGTGGATTTCATATCTAAATCGAAAGAATTTTCAAAACTGGACTTTCAATCGAAGCAGGAGATAATAAAGGAAGACCAACACTGGACTCACCAACGGTGAGGGATGACTGTAAATCTCCTGGGCAGCTTTTCAGCGTTTTGGCCAAAAAGGATCTCATTGAAACTATTCCTGAAGCGACAAAGTTGCTCGAGCTCGTGCTCACTGTTCCAGCTACGACAGCATCAGTGGCGCGGTCATTCTCAGCGTAAAAGACTGAAAAACATACAGTCGGAACAGGACTGATCAAGGACTTTCTTCACCTTGCAGTGATCTCCATTGAGACAGAGAGACTTGGACTTCATTTATAAGAAAAGGTAACATGATAATAACGTTTTTTAAATTCTTTTTTTCTATGCTACAGTTTGTACACAGCATATAAAGAATGCTGACATGACATTTTAAACAAAATACGTTAACTGTAGCCAATCAAATGGTGAATAAGCTACTCTGTGGAGGTCATATGTTTGTAAATCTGACTGTGATGACATCAGTGCCTCACCAGCCATGAACCTCACCACCACTTTCTCAACCTGCTTCCTTTGTGGTTTTCACAGGGAAGTTGATGAGAGAGAGCTGCAAACAGCTATGTCTACAAGCCTACTGGAATCTACAAAAGGATTACAGTAAAGTCTCGTTATATCGATATCGGATATATCGATAGTCGTTATATCGATACTATTTCTATGCACGCACGGAGAAAATTACATGCAAACAGGGTCGGATATATCGATAGTCCCGGTTATATCGATATTTTTTCGGACTCCCTTGAATATCGATATAACGAGACTTTACTGTATAAGGAAGGAACACAAGAACTTTAAGAGACTGCTCATATGTGTCAGAGCGATTCTGCTCTGACAACGGAGCTGTTAAGACTGTGCATGGCACAACAGAAAGTTAATGTTCCATGGCTTTTTTTCTATTAAGAACTCAGAGAGAGTTATTTAGTTATTATTTATTTCATAAATAGTGTTATTTATTTCCCGTTTTTTCGATGACGAACCGAGAGAGAGTTATCTAGTTATTATTTATTTCATAAATAGTGTTTTTTATTTCCTGATTTTTTTTATGTGAAGAACTCAGAGTGGGTTATTTAGTTATTTCTTATTTCATTAATAGTGTTATTATTTGTTTCCTGACTTTTTTTCTGTAAAGAACCTGGAAAGGGTTATTTGCTTATGTGTGGCTTTCTAGAAAACATTTTTTTTAAGCGCCTTACGATCGTCACACTTTTTCTGTTACAAACTGACACCGGCCCCCCCATCACAGAAGGGAAAAGTTATGTGGCCCTCACAGGAAAAAGTTTGGGGACCCCTGCTCTAGACTCTCGAGTATGACTCGGGGGAACTTGCCACTGTTTCTCTATGACATAAAACAGTGCTATCTATTCAGCTATGAGATCCGCCTTGGACCCCTAACCAAACAGTTCTTTTCTAAGGAACACTATCCTTGAAAGCAGGATAAAGCTGCTTGGAATACGTTTTCCCCTTTTGATCGATTTTGGATTTTTCACCGATCAAGACACTTTTTGGACAACAACTCCCACTGTGGATTATTTTTGTCTTTACTTCAGAATTCAACGAGGATTAAGGGGACTAAGTAAAGATAATATATGGATCGCTAACCTTGTTGGAATACGTGTTCACCGTTTGGAGACAATATTAGCTTTCAAGGGTAGAAACCACACTTGGAGTTGAATATTGGAGTGAAAGAGAAGCAAAGCACAAGAGGTGTGAGCTGAGTAACCGAGGAACTGTAGTACCTCCCTGATCCCTAAAGCGCAACGGGAAGGCTTCGGAAAAGAAACAGTTCCACTCCTACAACAAAGAAAAGCAAAGCGGGCTTCAGAACACGGTAGAGAGAAGCATAGCGGGCTGCAGGAATACGCTACCATGAGCGATAGAGAAGGGGAATTGCATTCATCCCCCCAACCCTCTTAGCAAGGGGCCGCAACGATGTTCCCCTCTCCCCAGTTCTTAAGACCGAAAGATTTGACAATAAGAATAGTACTGTGTGGAGGAAGCCTGAGTGAATGGCCGGAGAAGCTTACGGCGATAGTAGAGATAGACGTTCAGGGCGCTGGCAGATATTGTGCAGAAACGTCCGAAGAAGAAGGATTAATGACAATAATCATAGACCACCCTTACTCTGACTTCACGCGAAGAGAAGCGAGCCACTGGCTCGAATGGTGGATCAACATTACAAAGATACAACGTTGTGGAATTGGTTAGTACCAGCTTAAAATGGGACCCCATTGTTAAAACACTGGCATCGGTGTCTGACATCAGAAGCACTAATGGACGCAGACCTAACGAGAGCCGCCTCAAAGTATAAGGAACATGAGGCGTTATACACGCAAATAAGAGAAATAGTGCGAGAAAACGAGCAGGGAGAGTCTACTCCCAAGGACAGAAATCAGAATGATCTATCCGACATGGACATAACAGCCATGGAGAGCTTAGGAGCCTTAAAATAGGGTAATGGACAAAAAGAGTGGCAGAAAATGCTCCAGCAAATGAGGCTGTTGATCAGATCACAACCTTTGCCAACAGAAACCACTTAAAGATGTAATGTTGGGAATGGCATTATGATATGTCACCACTTATTTGTCACCACTTATTTGTTGTTTAGTGTATTTTTGTTCTTTTGACTTCAAGACGGCGCCGCGAGAGTGGCTGCCTTTCCAGCAGCTCATGTATTTTGTTTTTCTACTTTCATTCCTTTCATAACTTTGCTGCTGTGAAATGTAAATTTCTGCGAGACGAATAAAGGCAAATCCAATCCAAATCCAATCCAATCTTCTGCAGCCCCTGCTCCATCCATATACCACAACATTAAGGAATGGACAGGCTGCAGCTTCCACACCCTGCTACGAACTGCTGAAGACCGAGAGCGCTGGAGATCTCTGACTGCCAGACGTCCATCATGTTTAATGCACGTCTCATCCCATGGCCTTCTAGGCCATGGGATGAGTGAGTGAGTGAGCGCCCTCTCCTGACTTCAGGTTCCAAAACCTGGAATAATCTCTCCTCTCGAAGCATTGCGAAGAACCGGAAAATGTTGATCAGGTCTATGCAAAGATATTAACATATCTGCAGCTCTAGCCATTTTATCTCCGAATACTTTGAATGCACTCGTTGTTGTGTCACAGAATGAGGCATATAAGAGCATACAAAACAATTACTTTTCCTATTTTGCTTAGCAATTAGTAGTCTAATCGAATAACATACAGTAACGGAGGTCTTTTCTAACCCCCTACATATACAAGATTCCGCCTTTTTTTTTTTAGCTGTGAGGATCATATGAACTTTTTATTGCCTTAAAGGCATTTTCAGAGCAAGAGAAACACATTTTATGAACTTAATGTTTACTTAATTGTTTTAATTTTTATGATGAAATTAGTGTGTATATCGGCTGCAGAGTGCTCATCTGACATTTATACAAGTGAAAACATGAAGATTCAGCCTTTTGTTTAGCTGTGAGGATCATATGAACTTTTTATTGCCTTAAACACATTTTCAGAGCAAGAGGATCACGTTTTCTGAACTTAATGTTTTCTTCATGGTTTTATGTTTTATGATGAAATTAGTGTCTATATAGGCTGCAGAGTGCATCTGACACTTATACAAGTGAAAACATGAAGATTCAGCCTTTTATTTAGCTGTGAGGATCATATGAACTTTTTATTGCCTTAAACGCATTTTCAGAGCAAGAGAAACACGTTTTCTGAACTTAAGTTTTAACTTTTTTGATGAAATTAGTGTCTATTTAGGCTGCAGATTGCTCATCTGACACTTATACAAGTGAAAATATGGAGAGTTAGCCTTTTGTTTAGCTGTGAGGATCATATGAACATTTTATTGCCTTAAACGCGTTTTCAGAGCGAAACAAACACGTTTTCTGAACTTAATGTTTTATTCATTGTTTTAACTTTTTTGATGAAATTAGTGCCTATATAGGCTGCAGAGTGCTCATCTGACACTTATACAAGTGAAAACATGAAAATTCAGCCTTTTATTTAGCTGTGAGGATAATATGAACTTTTTATTGCCTTAAACGCATTTTCAGAGCAAGAGAAACACGTTTTATGAACTTAATGTTTTATTCATTGTTTTAACTTTTTTGATGAAATTAGTGTGTATATCGGCTGCAGAGTGCTCATCTGACACTTATACAAGTGAAAACATGAAGATTCAGCGTTTTGTTTAGCTGTGAGGATCATATGAACTTTTTATTGCCTTAAACGCATTTTCAGAGCAGGAGGATCACGTTTTCTGAACTTAATGTTTTCTTCATGGTTTTAAGTTATATGATGAAATTGGTGTCTGTTTATGCTGCAGAGTGCTCATCTGACACGTATACAAGTGAAAACATGGAGAGTTAGCCTTTTGTTTAGCTGTGAGGATCATATAAACTTTTTATTGCCTTAAACGCATTTTCAGAGCAAGAGGATCACGTTTTCTGACCTTAATGTTTTATTCATTGTTTTAACTTTTTAATGAAATTAGTGTCTATATAGGCTGCAGAGTGCTCATCTGACACTTATACAAGTGAAAACATGAAGATTCGGCGTTTTGTTTAGCTGTGAGGATCATATGAACTTTTTATTGCCTTAAACGTATTTTCAGCGAAAGAGAAACACATTTTCTGAACTTAATGTTTTCTTCATGGTTTTAAGTTTTATGATTAAATTAGTGTCTATTTAGGCTGCAGAGTGCTCATCTGACACTTATACAAGTGAAAATATGGAGAGTTCGCCTTTTGTTTAGCTGTGAGGATCATATGAACATTTTATTGCCTTAAACGCGTTTTCAGGGCGAAACAAACACGTTTTCTGAACTTAATGTTTTATTCATTGTTTTAACTTTTTTGATGAAATTAGTGTGTATATCGGCTGCAGAGTGCTCATCTGACACTTATACAAGTGAAAACATGAAGATTCAGCGTTTTGTTTAGCTGTGAGGATCATATGAACTTTTTATTGCCTTAAACGCATTTTCAGAGCAAGACAAACACATTTTCTGAACTTAATGTTTTCTTAATGGTTTCAAGTTTTATGATGAAATTAGTGTCTATATAGGCTGCAGAGTGCTCATCTGACACTTATACAAGTGAAAACATGAAGATTCAGCCTTTTGTTTAGCTGTGAGGATCATATGAACTTTTTATTGCCTTAAACGCATTTTCAGAGCAAGAGAAACACGTTTTCTGAACTTAATGTTTTCTTAATGGTTTCAAGTTTTATGATGAAATTAGTGTCCATATTGGCTGCAGAGTGCTCATACGACACTTATACAAGTGAAAACATGAAGATTCAGCCTTTTGTTTAGCTGTGAGGATCATAAGAACTTTTTATTGCCTTAAACGCATTTTCAGAGGAAGAGAAACACATTTTCTGAATTTAATGTTTTATTCATTGTTTTCACTTTTTTTAATGAAATTAGTGTGTATATAGGCTGCAGTGTGCCTGACACTTATACAAGTGAAAACATGAAGATTCAGCCTTTTGTTTAGCTGTGAGGATCATATGAACTTTTTACTGCCTTAAACGCATTTTCAGAGCAAAGAAACACATTTTCTGAACTTAATGTTTTCTTAATGGTTTCAAGTTTTATGATGAAATTAGTGTCTATATAGGCTGCAGAGTGCTCATTTGACACTTATACAAGTGAAAACATGATGATTCAGCCTTTTGTTTAGCTGTGATGATCATATGAACTTTTTTATTGCCTTAAACGCATTTTCAGAGGAAGAGAAAAACGTTTTCTGAAGTTAATGTTTTATTCATTGTTTTAACTTTTTTTTGGGTGAAATTAGGCTGCAGAGTGCTCATCTGACACTTATACAAGTGAAAACATGAAGATTCAGCCTTTTGTTTAGCTGTGAGGATCATATGAACTTTTTATTGCCTTAAACGCATTTTCAGAGCAAGAGAAACACATTTTCTGAACTTAATGTTTTCTTAATGGTTTCCAGTTTTATGGTGAAATTAGTGCTATATAGGCTGCAGAGTGCTGATCTGAAACTTATACAATTAAAAACATGAAGATTCAGCCTTTTGTTTAGCTGTGATGATCATATGAAATTTTTATTGCCTTAAACGCATTTTCAGAGGAAGAGAAACACGTTTTCTGAACTTAATGTTTTATTCATTGTTTTCACTTTTTTTAATGAAATTATTGTGTATATAGGCTGCAGTGTGCTGATCTGACACTTATACAAGTGAAAACATGATGATTCAGCCTTTTGTTTAGCTGTGATGATCATATGAACTTTTTTATTGCCTTAAACGCATTTTCAGAGGAAGAGAAACACGTTTTCTGAACTTAATGTTTTATTCATTGTTTTAACTTTTTTTTGATGAAATTAGGCTGCAGAGTGCTCATCTGACACTTATACAACTGAAAACATGAAGATTCAGCCTTTTGTTTAGCTGTGAGGATCATATGAACTTTTTATTGCCTTAAACGCATTTTCAGAGCAAGAGAAACACATTTTCTGAACTTAATGTTTTCTTAATGGTTTCAAGTTTTATGGTGAAATTAGTGCTATATAGGCTGCAGAGTGCTGATCTGACACTTATACAATTAAAAACATGAAGATTCAGCCTTTTGTTTAGCTGTGATGATCATATGAAATTTTTATTGCCTTAAACGCATTTTCAGAGCAAGAGAAACACATTTTCTGAATTTAATGTTTTCTTAATGGTTTCAAGTTTTATGATGAAATTAGTGTCTATATGCTGGAGAGTGCTAATCTGACACGTATACAAGTGAAAACAGGAAGATTCAGCCTTTTGTTTAGCTGTGATGATCATTAGAACTTTTTATTGCCTTAAACGCATTTTCAGAGCAAGAGAAACACATTTTCTGAACTTAATGTTTTCTTAATGATTTCAAGTTTTATGATGAAATTAGTGTCTATATAGGCTGCAGAGTGCTCATCTGACATTTATACAAGTGAAAACATGAAGATTCAGCCTTTTGTTTAGCTGTGAGGATCATATGAACTTTTTATTGCCTTAAACACATTTTCAGAGCAAGAGGATCACGTTTTCTGAACTTAATGTTTTCTTCATGGTTTTATGTTTTATGATGAAATTAGTGTCTATATAGGCTGCAGAGTGCTCATCTGACACTTATACAAGTGAAAACATGAAGATTCAGCCTTTTATTTAGCTGTGAGGATCATATGAACTTTTTATTGCCTTAAACGCATTTTCAGAGCAAGAGAAACACGTTTTCTGAACTTAATGTTTTCTTCATGGTTTTAACTTTTTTGATGAAATTAGTGTCTATTTAGGCTGCAGAGTGCTCATCTGACACTTATACAAGTGAAAATATGAAGAGTTAGCCTTTTGTTTAGCTGTGAGGATCATATGAACATTTTATTGCCTTAAACGCGTTTTCAGAGCGAAACAAACACGTTTTCTGAACTTAATGTTTTATTCATTGTTTTAACTTTTTTGATGAAATTAGTGCCTATATAGGCTGCAGAGTGCTCATCTGACACTTATACAAGTGAAAACATGAAAATTCAGCCTTTTATTTAGCTGTGAGGATAATATGAACTTTTTATTGCCTTAAACGCATTTTCAGAGCAAGAGAAACACGTTTTATGAACTTAATGTTTTATTCATTGTTTTAACTTTTTTGATGAAATTAGTGTGTATATCGGCTGCAGAGTGCTCATCTGACACTTATACAAGTGAAAACATGAAGATTCAGCGTTTTGTTTAGCTGTGAGGATCATATGAACTTTTTATTGCCTTAAACGCATTTTCAGAGCAGGAGGATCACGTTTTCTGAACTTAATGTTTTCTTCATGGTTTTAAGTTATATGATGAAATTGGTGTCTGTTTATGCTGCAGAGTGCTCATCTGACACGTATACAAGTGAAAACATGGAGAGTTAGCCTTTTGTTTAGCTGTGAGGATCATATAAACTTTTTATTGCCTTAAACGCATTTTCAGAGCAAGAGGATCACGTTTTCTGACCTTAATGTTTTATTCATTGTTTTAACTTTTTTAATGAAATTAGTGTCTATATAGGCTGCAGAGTGCTCATCTGACACTTATACAAGTGAAAACATGAAGATTCAGCGTTTTGTTTAGCTGTGAGGATCATATGAACTTTTTATTGCCTTAAACGTATTTTCAGCGAAAGAGAAACACATTTTCTGAACTTAATGTTTTCTTCATGGTTTTAAGTTTTATGATTAAATTAGTGTCTATTTAGGCTGCAGAGTGCTCATCTGACACTTATACAAGTGAAAATATGGAGAGTTCGCCTTTTGTTTAGCTGTGAGGATCATATGAACATTTTATTGCCTTAAACGCGTTTTCAGGGCGAAACAAACACGTTTTCTGAACTTAATGTTTTATTCATTGTTTTAACTTTTTTGATGAAATTAGTGTGTATATCGGCTGCAGAGTGCTCATCTGACACTTATACAAGTGAAAACATGAAGATTCAGCGTTTTGTTTAGCTGTGAGGATCATATGAACTTTTTATTGCCTTAAACGCATTTTCAGAGCAAGAGAAACACATTTTCTGAACTTAATGTTTTCTTAATGGTTTCAAGTTTTATGATGAAATTAGTGTCTATATAGGCTGCAGAGTGCTCATCTGACACTTATACAAGTGAAAACATGAAGATTCAGCCTTTTGTTTAGCTGTGAGGATCATATGAACTTTTTATTGCCTTAAACGCGTTTTCAGGGCGAAACAAACACGTTTTCTGAACTTAATGTTTTATTCATTGTTTTAACTTTTTTGATGAAATTAGTGTGTATATCGGCTGCAGAGTGCTCATCTGACACTTATACAAGTGAAAACATGAAGATTCCGCGTTTTGTTTAGCTGTGAGGATCATATGAACTTTTTATTGCCTTAAACGCATTTTCAGAGCAAGAGAAACACATTTTCTGAACTTAATGTTTTCTTAATGGTTTCAAGTTTTATGATGAAATTAGTGTCTATATAGGCTGCAGAGTGCTCATCTGACACTTATACAAGTGAAAACATGAAGATTCAGCCTTTTGTTTAGCTGTGAGGATCATATGAACTTTTTATTGCCTTAAACGCATTTTCAGAGCAAGAGAAACACGTTTTCTGAACTTAATGTTTTCTTAATGGTTTTAAGTTTTATGATGAAATTAGTGTCCATATAGGCTGCAGAGTGCTCATACGACACTTATACAAGTGAAAACATGAAGATTCAGCCTTTTGTTTAGCTGTGAGGATCATAAGAACTTTTTATTGCCTTAAACGCATTTTCAGAGGAAGAGAAACACATTTTCTGAATTTAATGTTTTATTCATTGTTTTCACTTTTTTTAATGAAATTAGTGTGTATATAGGCTGCAGTGTGCCTGACACTTATACAAGTGAAAACATGAAGATTCAGCCTTTTGTTTAGCTGTGAGGATCATATGAACTTTTTACTGCCTTAAACGCATTTTCAGAGCAAAGAAACACATTTTCTGAACTTAATGTTTTCTTAATGGTTTCAAGTTTTATGATGAAATTAGTGTCTATATAGGCTGCAGAGTGCTCATTTGACACTTATACAAGTGAAAACATGATGATTCAGCCTTTTGTTTAGCTGTGATGATCATATGAACTTTTTTATTGCCTTAAACGCATTTTCAGAGGAAGAGAAAAACGTTTTCTGAAGTTAATGTTTTATTCATTGTTTTAACTTTTTTTTGGTGAAAATAGGCTGCAGAGTGCTCATCTGACACTTATACAAGTGAAAACATGAAGATTCAGCCTTTTGTTTAGCTGTGAGGATCATATGAACTTTTTATTGCCTTAAACGCATTTTCAGAGCAAGAGAAACACATTTTCTGAACTTAATGTTTTCTTAATGGTTTCCAGTTTTATGGTGAAATTAGTGCTATATAGGCTGCAGAGTGCTGATCTGAAACTTATACAATTAAAAACATGAAGATTCAGCCTTTTGTTTAGCTGTGATGATCATATGAAATTTTTATTGCCTTAAACGCATTTTCAGAGGAAGAGAAACACGTTTTCTGAACTTAATGTTTTATTCATTGTTTTCACTTTTTTTAATGAAATTATTGTGTATATAGGCTGCAGTGTGCTGATCTGACACTTATACAAGTGAAAACATGATGATTCAGCCTTTTGTTTAGCTGTGATGATCATATGAACTTTTTTATTGCCTTAAACGCATTTTCAGAGGAAGAGAAACACGTTTTCTGAACTTAATGTTTTATTCATTGTTTTAACTTTTTTTGATGAAATTAGGCTGCAGAGTGCTCATCTGACACTTATACAACTGAAAACATGAAGATTCAGCCTTTTGTTTAGCTGTGAGGATCATATGAACTTTTTATTGCCTTAAACGCATTTTCAGAGCAAGAGAAACACATTTTCTGAACTTAATGTTTTCTTAATGGTTTCAAGTTTTATGATGAAATTAGTGTCTATATAGGCTGCAGAGTGCTCATCTGACACTTATACAAGTGAAAACATGAAGATTCAGCCTTTTGTTTAGCTGTGAGGATCATATGAACTTTTTATTGCCTTAAACGCATTTTCAGAGCAAGAGAAACACATTTTCTGAACTTAATGTTTTCTTAATGGTTTTATGTTTTATGATGAAATTAGTGTCTATATAGGCTGCAGAGTGCTCATCTGACACTTATACAAGTGAAAACATGAAGATTCAGCCTTTTATTTAGCTGTGAGGATCATATGAACTTTTTATTGCCTTAAACGCATTTTCAGAGCAAGAGAAACACGTTTTCTGAACTTAATGTTTTCTTCATGGTTTTAACTTTTTTGATGAAATTAGTGTCTATTTAGGCTGCAGAGTGCTCATCTGACACTTATACAAGTGAAAACATGAAGATTCAGCCTTTTGTTTAGCTGTGAGGATCATATGAACTTTTTATTGCCTTAAACGCATTTTCAGAGCAAAAGAAACACGTTTTCTGAACTTAATGTTTTATTCATTGTTTTAACTTTTTTGATGAAATTAGTGTCTATATAGGCTGCAGAGTGCTCATCTGACACTTATACAAGTGAAAACATGAAAATTCAGCCTTTTATTTAGCTGTGAGGATCATATGAACTTTTTATTGCCTTAAACGCATTTTCAGAGCAAGAGAAACACGTTTTCTGAACTTAATGTTTTATTCATTGTTTTAACTTTTTTGATGAAATTAGTTTCTATACAGGCTGCAGAGTGCTCATCTGACACTTATACAAGTGAAAACATGAAGATTCAGCCTTTTGTTTAGCTGTGAGGATCATATGAACTTTTTATTGCCTTAAACGCATTTTTAGAGCAAGAGAATCACGTTTTCTGACCTAAATGTTTTCTTCGTGGTTTTAAGTTTTATGATGAAATTAGTGTCTATTTATGCTGCAGAGTGCTCATCTGACACTTATACAAGTGAAAACATGAAGATTCAGCCTTTTGTTTAGCTGTGAGGATCATATGAACTTTTTATTGCCTTAAACGCATTTTCAGGGCAAGAGGAACACGTTTTCTGAACTTAATGTTTTATTCATTGGTTTAACTTTTTGATGAAAGTAGTTTCTATACAGGCTGCAGAGTGCTCATCTGACACTTATACAAGTGAAAACATGAAGATTCAGCCTTTTGTTTAGCTGTGAGGATCATATGAACTTTTTATTGCCTTAAACGCATTTTCAGGGCAAGAGAAACACGTTTTCTGAACTTAATGTTTTCTTCATGGTTTTAAGTTTTATGATGAAATTAGTCTCTATTTTGGCTGAAGAGTGCTAATCTGACACTTATACAAGTGAAAAGATGAAGATTCAGCCTTTTGTTTAGCTGTGAGGATCATATGAACTTTTTATTGCCTTAATCGCATTTTTAGGGCAAAAGAAACACGTTTTCTGAACTTAATGTTTTATTCATTGTTTTAACTTTTTTGATGAAATTAGTGTGTATATCAGCTGCAGAGTGCTCATCTGACACTTATACAAGTGAAAACATGAAGATTCAGCGTTTTGTTTAGCTGTGAGGATCATATGAACTTTTTATTGCCTTAAACGCATTTTCAGAGCAAGAGAAACACATTTTCTGAACTTAATGTTTTCTTAATGGTTTCAAGTTTTATGATGAAATTAGTGTCTTTATAGGCTGCAGAGTGCTCATCTGACACTTATACAAGTGAAAACATGAAGATTCAGCCTTTTGTTTAGCTGTGAGGATCATATGAACTTTTTATTGCCTTAAACGCATTTTCAGAGCAAAAGAAACACGTTTTCTGAATTTAATGTTTTATTCATTGTTTTCACTTTTTTAATGAAATTAGTGTGTATATAGGCTGCAGTGTGCCTGACACTTATACAAGTGAAAACATGAAGATTCAGCCTTTTGTTTAGCTGTGAGGATCATATGAACTTTTTACTGCCTTAAACGCATTTTCAGAGCAAAGAAACACATTTTCTGAACTTAATGTTTTCTTAATGGTTTCAAGTTTTATGATGAAATTAGTGTCTATATAGGCTGCAGAGTGCTCATTTGACACTTATACAAGTGAAAACATGAAGATTCAGCCTTTTGTTTAGCTGTGAGGATCATATGAACTCTTTGCCTTAAACGCATTTTCAGAGCAAGAGAAACACGTTTTCTGAACTTAATGTTTTATTCATTGTTTTAACTTTTTTTGATGAAATTAGTGTGTATATAGGCTGCAGTGTGCTGATCTAAAACTTATACAAGTGAAAACATGATGATTCAGCCTTTTGTTTAGCTGTGATGATCATATGAACTTTTTTATTGCCTTAAACGCATTTTCAGAGGAAGAGAAACACGTTTTCTGAACTTAATGTTTTATTCATTGTTTTAACTTTTTTTTGGTGAAATTAGGCTGCAGAGTGCTCATCTGACACTTATACAACTGAAAACATGAAGATTCAGCCTTTTGTTTAGCTGTGAGGATCATATGAACTTTTTATTGCCTTAAACGCATTTTCAGAGCAAGAGAAACACATTTTCTGAACTTAATGTTTTCTTAATGGTTTCAAGTTTTATGGTGAAATTAGTGCTATATAGGCTGCAGAGTGCTGATCTGACACTTATACAATTAAAAACATGAAGATTCAGCCTTTTGTTTAGCTGTGATGATCATATGAAATTTTTATTGCCTTAAACGCATTTTCAGAGCAAGAGAAACACATTTTCTGAATTTAATGTTTTCTTAATGGTTTCAAGTTTTATGATGAAATTAGTGTCTATATGCTGGAGAGTGCTAATCTGACACGTATACAAGTGAAAACAGGAAGATTCAGCCTTTTGTTTAGCTGTGATGATCATTAGAACTTTTTATTGCCTTAAACGCATTTTCAGAGCAAGAGAAACACATTTTCTGAACTTAATGTTTTCTTAATGGTTTCAAGTTTTATGATGAAATTAGTGTCCATATAGGCTGCAGAGTGCTCATATGACACTTATACAAGTGAAAACATGAAGATTCAGCCTTTTGTTTAGCTGTGAGGATCATAAGAACTTTTTATTGCCTTAAACGCATTTTCAGAGGAAGAGAAACACATTTTCTGAACTTAATGTTTTCTTAATGGTTTCAAGTTTTATGATGAAATTAGTGTCTATATAGGCTGCAGAGTGCTCATTTGACACTTATACAAGTGAAAACATGAAGATTTAGCCTTTTGTTTAGCTGTGAGGATCATATGAACTCTTTGCCTTAAACGCATTTTCAGAGCAAGAGAAACACGTTTTCTGAACTTAATGTTTTATCATTGTTTTAACTTTTTTTGATGAAATTAGTGTGTATATAGGCTGCAGTGTGCTGATCTAAAACTTATACAAGTGAAAACATGATGATTCAGCCTTTTGTTTAGCTGTGATGATCATATGAACTTTTTTATTGCCTTAAACGCATTTTCAGAGGAAGAGAAACACGTTTTCTGAACTTAATGTTTTATTCATTGTTTTAACTTTTTTTTGGTGAAATTAGGCTGCAGAGTGCTCATCTGACACTTATACAAGTGAAAACATGAAGATTCAGCCTTTTGTTTAGCTGTGAGGATCATATGAACTTTTTATTGCCTTAAACGCATTTTCAGAGCAAGAGAAACACATTTTCTGAACTTAATGTTTTCTTAATGGTTTCAAGTTTTATGGTGAAATTAGTGCTATATAGGCTGCAGAGTGCTGATCTGACACTTATACAATTAAAAACATGAAGATTCAGCCTTTTGTTTAGCTGTGATGATCATATGAAATTTTTATTGCCTTAAACGCATTTTCAGAGCAAGAGAAACACATTTTCTGAATTTAATGTTTTCTTAATGGTTTCAAGTTTTATGATGAAATTAGTGTCTATATGCTGCAGAGTGCTAATCTGACACTTATACAAGTGAAAACATGAAGATTCAGCCTTTTGTTTAGCTGTGATGATCATTAGAACTTTTTATTGCCTTAAACGCATTTTCAGAGCAAGAGAAACACATTTTCTGAACTTAATGTTTTCTTAATGATTTCAAGTTTTATGATGAAATTAGTGTCTATATAGGCTGGAGAGTGCTAATCTGACACGTATACAAGTGAAAACATGAAGATTCAGCCTTTTGTTTAGCTGTGATGATCATTAGAACTTTTTATTGCCTTAAACGCATTTTTAGAGCAAGAGAAACACATTTTCTGAACTTAATGTTTTCTTAATGGTTTCAAGTTTTATGATGAAATTAGTGTCCATATAGGCTGCAGAGTGCTCATATGACACTTATACAAGTGAAAACATGAAGAACTTTTTATTGCCTTAAACGCATTTTCAGAGGAAGAGAAACACGTTTTCTGAACTTAATGTTTTATTCATTGTTTTCACTTTTTTTAATGAAATTAGTGTGTATATAGGCTGCAGTGTGCTGATCTGACACTTATACAAGTGAAAACATGAAGATTCAGCCTTTTGTTTAGCTGTGAGGATCATAAGAACTTTTTATTGCCTTAAACGCATTTTCAGAGGAAGAGAAACACATTTTCTGAATTTAATGTTTTATTCATTGTTTTCACTTTTTTTAATGAAATTAGTGTGTATATAGGCTGCAGTGTGCTGATCTGACACTTATACAAGTGAAAACATGAAGATTCAGCCTTTTGTTTAGCTGTGAGGATCATATGAACTTTTTATTGCCTTAAACGCATTTTCAGAGCAAGAAAACATTTTCTGAACTTAATGATTCAGCCTTTTGTTTGTGCTGCTGCAGAGTGCTCATCTGACACTTATACAAGTGAAAACATGATTCAACTTTCATTGAACTTTTTATTGCCTTAAACGCATTTTCAGAGGAAGAGAAACACACTTTCTGAACTTAATGTTTTCTTAATGGTTTCAAGTTTTATGATGAAATTAGTGTCTATATAGGCTGCAGAGTGCTCATTTGACACTTATACAAGTGAAAACATGAAGATTCAGCCTTTTGTTTAGCTGTGAGGATCATATGAACTTTTTATTGCCTTAAACGCATTTTCAGAGCAAGAGAAACACGTTTTCTGAACTTAATGTTTTATTCATTGTTTTGACTTTTTTTGATGAAATTAGTGTGTATATAGGCTGCAGTGTGCTGATCTGACACTTATACAAGTGAAAACATCAAGATTCAGCCTTTTGTTTAGCTGTGATGATCATATGAACTTTTTATTGCCTTAAACGCATTTTCAGAGGAAGAGAAACACGTTTTCTGAACTTAATGTTTCATTCATTGTTTTAACTTTTTTGATGAAATTAGTGTGTATATAGGCTGCAGAGTGCTCATCTGACACTTATACAAGTGAAAACATGAAGATTCAGCCTTTTGTTTAGCTGTGAGGATCATATGAACTTTTTATTGCCTTAAACGCATTTTCAGAGCAAGAGAAACACATTTTCTGAACTAAATGTTTTCTTAATGGTTTCAAGTTTTATGATGAAATTAGTGTCAATATAGGCTGCAGACTGCTCATTTGACACTTATACAAGTGAAAACATGAAGATTCAGCCTTTTGTTTAGCTGTACTTTTTTTGATGAAATTAGTGTGTATATAGGCTGCAGTGTGCTGATCTAAAACTTATACAAGTGAAAACATGATGATTCAGCCTTTTGTTTAGCTGTGATGATCATATGAACTTTTTTATTGCCTTAAACGCATTTTCAGAGGAAGAGAAACACGTTTTCTGAACTTAATGTTTTATTCAT
Source organism: Hippocampus bargibanti (assembly GCF_051943395.1). Classification (NCBI taxonomy): domain Eukaryota; kingdom Metazoa; phylum Chordata; class Actinopteri; order Syngnathiformes; family Syngnathidae; genus Hippocampus; species Hippocampus bargibanti. The sequence continues at coordinate 21,767,662 of NC_142734.1, forward strand.
TGTTTTAACTTTTTTTTTGGTGAAATTAGGCTGCAGAGTGCTCATCTGACACTTATACAAGTGAAAACATGAAGATTCAGCCTTTTGTTTAGCTGTGAGGATCATATGAACTTTTTATTGCCTTAAACGCATTTTCAGAGCAAGAGAAACACATTTTCTGAACTAAATGTTTTCTTAATGGTTTCAAGTTTTATGATGAAATTAGTGTCAATATAGGCTGCAGACTGCTCATCTGACACTTATACAAGTGAAAACATGAAGATTCAGCCTTTTGTTTAGCTGTGAGGATCATATGAACTTTTTATTGCCTTAAACGCATTTTCAGAGCAAGAGAAACACATTTTCTGAACTTAATGTTTTCTTAATGGTTTCAAGTTTTATGGTGAAATTAGTGTCTATATAGGCTGCAGAGTGCTGATCTGACACTTATACAATTAAAAACATGAAGATTCAGCCTTTTGTTTAGCTGTGATGATCATTAGAACTTTTCAGAGCAAGAGAAACACATTTTCTGAACTTAATGTTTTCTTAATGGTTTCAAGTTTTATGATGAAATTAGTGTCTATATAGGCTGCAAAGTGCTCATTTGACACTTATACAAGTGAAAACATGAAGATTCAGCCTTTTGTTTAGCTGTGAGGATCATATGAACTCTTTGCCTTAAACGCATTTTCAGAGCAAGAGAAACACGTTTTCTGAACTTAATGTTTTATTCATTGTTTTAACTTTTTTTGATGAAATTAGTGTGTATATAGGCTGCAGTGTGCTGATCTAAAACTTATACAAGTGAAAACATGATGATTCAGCCTTTTGTTTAGCTGTGATGATCATATGAACTTTTTTATTGCCTTAAACGCATTTTCAGAGGAAGAGAAACACGTTTTCTGAACTTAATGTTTTATTCATTGTTTTAATGGTGAAATTTGCAAGTGCTCATCTTTTACAACTGATGAAGATTCAGCCTTTTGTTTAGCTGTGTCTATATAGGCTGGAGAGTGCTAATCTGACACGTATACAAGTGAAAACATGAAGATTCAGCCTTTTGTTTAGCTGTGATGATCATTAGAACTTTTTATTGCCTTAAACGCATTTTCAGAGCAAGAGAAACACATTTTCTGAACTTAATGTTTTCTTAATGGTTTCAAGTTTTATGATGAAATTAGTGTCCATATAGGCTGCAGAGTGCTCATATGACACTTATACAAGTGAAAACATGAAGATTCAGCCTTTTGGTGTGAGGATCATAAGAACTTTTTATTGCCTTAAACGCATTTTCAGAGCAAGAGAAACACATTTTCTGAACTTAATGTTTTCTTAATGATTTCAAGTTTTATGATGAAATTAGTGTCTATATAGGCTGGAGAGTGCTAATCTGACACGTATACAAGTGAAAACATGAAGATTCAGCCTTTTGTTTAGCTGTGATGATCATTAGAACTTTTTATTGCCTTAAACGCATTTTTAGAACAAGAGAAACACATTTTCTGAACTTAATGTTTTCTTAATGGTTTCAAGTTTTATGATGAAATTAGTGTCCATATAGGCTGCAGAGTGCTCATATGACACTTATACAAGTGAAAACATGAAGATTCAGCCTTTTGGTGTGAGGATCATAAGAACTTTTTATTGCCTTAAACGCATTTTGAGAGGAAGAGAAACACGTTTTCTTATCTTAATGTTTTATTCATTGTTTTCACTTTTTTAAATGAAATTAGTGTGTATATAGGCTGCAGTGTGCTGATCTGACACTTATACAAGTGAAAACATGAAGATTCAGCCTTTTGTTTAGCTGTGAGGATCATAAGAACTTTTTATTGCCTTAAACGCATTTTCAGAGGAAGAGAAACACGTTTTCTTAACTTAATGTTTTATTCATTGTTTTCACTTTTTTTAATGAAATTAGTGTGTATATAGACTGCAGTGTGCTGATCTGACACTTATACAAGTGAAAACATGAAGATTCAGCCTTTTGTTTAGCTGTGAGGATCATATGAACTTTTTATGCCTTAAACGCATTTTCAGAGCAAGAGAAACACATTTTCTGAACTTAATGTTTTCTTAATGGTTTCAAGTTTTATGATGAAATTAGTGTCTATATAGGCTGCAGAGTGCTCATTTGACACTTATACAAGTGAAAACATGATGATTCAGCCTTTTGTTTAGCTGTGATGATCATATGAACTTTTTTATTGCCTTAAACGCATTTTCAGAGGAAGAGAAAAACGTTTTCTGAAGTTGATCAATGTTTTATTCATTGTTTTATGTTTTCTTAATGGTTTCAAGTTTTTTTTTTTGGGTGAAATTAGGCTGCAGAGTGCTCATCTGACACTTATACAAGTGAAAACATGAAGATTCAGCCTTTTGTTTAGCTGTGAGGATCATATGAACTTTTTATTGCCTTAAACGCATTTTCAGAGCAAGAGAAACACATTTTCTGAACTTAATGTTTTCTTAATGGTTTCCAGTTTTATGATGAAATTAGTGCTATATAGGCTGCAGAGTGCTGATCTGAAACTTATACAAGTGAAAACATGAAGATTCAGCCTTTTGTTTAGCTGTGATGATCATATGAACTTTTTATTGCCTTAAACGCATTTTCAGAGGAAGAGAAACACGTTTTCTGAACTTAATGTTTTATTCATTGTTTTAACTTTTTTGATGAAATTAGGCTGCAGAGTGCTCATCTGTCACTTATACAAGTGAAAACATGAAGATTCAGCCTTTTGTTTAGCTGTGAGGATCATATGAACTTTTTATTGCCTTAAACGCATTTTCAGAGCAAGAGAAACACATTTTCTGAACTAAATGTTTTCTTAATGGTTTCAAGTTTTATGATGAAATTAGTGTCAATATAGGCTGCAGACTGCTCATCTGACACTTATACAAGTGAAAACATGAAGATTCAGCCTTTTGTTTAGCTGTGAGGATCATATGAAATTTTTATTGCCTTAAACGCATTTTCAGAGCAAGACAAACACGTTTTCTGAACTTAATGTTTTATTCATTGTTTTGACTTTTTTTGATGAAATTAGTGTGTATATAGGCTGCAGTGTGCTGATCTGACACTTATACAAGTGAAAACATCAAGATTCAGCCTTTTGTTTAGCTGTGATGATCATATGAACTTTTTATTGCCTTAAACGCATTTTCAGAGGAAGAGAAACACGTTTTCTGAACTTAATGTTTTATTCATTGTTTTCACTTTTTTAATGAAATTATTGTGTATATAGGCTGCAGAGTGCTCATCTGTCACTTATACAAGTGAAAACATGAAGATTCAGCCTTTTGTTTAGCTGTGAGGATCATATGAACTTTTTATTGCCTTAAACGCATTTTCAGAGCAAGAGAAACACATTTTCTGAACTAAATGTTTTCTTAATGGTTTCAAGTTTTATGATGAAATTAGTGTCCATATAGGCTGCAGAGTGCTCATCTGACACTTATACAAGTGAAAACATGATGATTCAGCCTTTTGTTTAGCTGTGATGATCATATGAACTTTTTTATTGCCTTAAACGCATTTTCAGAGGAAGAGAAACCCGTTTTCTGAACTTAATGTTTTATTCATTGTTTTCAGAGGAAGAGAAACACGTTTTCTGAACTTAATGTTTTAACTTTTTTTGATGAAATTAGGCTGCAGAGTGCTCATCTGACACTTATACAACTGAAAACATGAAGATTCAGCCTTTTGTTTAGCTGTGAGGATCATATGAACTTTTTATTGCCTTAAACGCATTTTCAGAGCAAGAGAAACACATTTTCTGAACTTAATGTTTTCTTAATGGTTTCAAGTTTTATGGTGAAATTAGTGCTATATAGGCTGCAGAGTGCTGATCTGACACTTATACAATTAAAAACATGAAGATTCAGCCTTTTGTTTAGCTGTGATGATCATATGAAATTTTTATTGCCTTAAACGCATTTTCAGAGCAAGAGAAACACATTTTCTGAATTTAATGTTTTCTTAATGGTTTCAAGTTTTATGATGAAATTAGTGTCTATATGCTGGAGAGTGCTAATCTGACACGTATACAAGTGAAAACAGGAAGATTCAGCCTTTTGTTTAGCTGTGATGATCATTAGAACTTTTTATTGCCTTAAACGCATTTTCAGAGCAAGAGAAACACATTTTCTGAACTTAATGTTTTCTTAATGATTTCAAGTTTTATGATGAAATTAGTGTCTATATAGGCTGCAGAGTGCTCATCTGACATTTATAGAAGTGAAAACATGAAGATTCAGCCTTTTGTTTAGCTGTGAGGATCATATGAACTTTTTATTGCCTTAAACACATTTTCAGAGCAAGAGGATCACGTTTTCTGAACTTAATGTTTTCTTCATGGTTTTATGTTTTATGATGAAATTAGTGTCTATATAGGCTGCAGAGTGCTCATCTGACACTTATACAAGTGAAAACATGAAGATTCAGCCTTTTGGTGTGAGGATCATAAGAACCTTTTATTGCCTTAAACGCATTTTCAGAGGAAGAGAAACACGTTTTCTTATCTTAATGTTTTATTCATTGTTTTCACTTTTTTTAATGAAATTAGTGTGTATATAGGCTGCAGTGTGCTGATCTGACACTTATACAAGTGAAAACATGAAGATTCAGCCTTTTGTTTAGCTGTGAGGATCATAAGAACTTTTTATTGCCTTAAACGCATTTTCAGAGGAAGAGAAACACATTTTCTGAATTTAATGTTTTATTCATTGTTTTCACTTTTTTTAATGAAATTAGTGTGTATATAGGCTGCAGTGTGCTGATCTGACACTTATACAAGTGAAAACATGAAGATTCAGCCTTTTGTTTAGCTGTGAGGATCATATGAACTTTTTACTGCCTTAAACGCATTTTCAGAGGAAAGAAACACATTTTCTGAACTTAATGTTTTCTTAATGGTTTCAAGTTTTATGATGAAATTAGTGTCTATAAAGGCTGCAGAGTGCTCATTTGACACTTATACAAGTGAAAACATGAAGATTCAGCCTTTTGTTTAGCTGTGAGGATCATATGAACTCTTTGCCTTAAACGCATTTTCAGAGCAAGAGAAACACGTTTTCTGAACTTAATGTTTTATTCATTGTTTTAACTTTTTTTGATGAAATTAGTGTGTATATAGGCTGCAGTGTGCTGATCTAAAACTTATACAAGTGAAAACATGATGATTCAGCCTTTTGTTTAGCTGTGATGATCATATGAACTTTTTTATTGCCTTAAACGCATTTTCAGAGGAAGAGAAACACGTTTTCTGAACTTAATGTTTTATTCATTGTTTTAACTTTTTTTTTGGTGAAATTAGGCTGCAGAGTGCTCATCTGACACTTATACAACTGAAAACATGAAGAATCAGCCTTTTGTTTAGCTGTGAGGATCATATGAACTTTTTATTGCCTTAAACGCATTTTCAGAGCAAGAGAAACACATTTTCTGAACTTAATGTTTTCTTAATGGTTTCAAGTTTTATGGTGAAATTAGTGCTATATAGGCTGCAGAGTGCTGATCTGACACTTATACAATTAAAAACATGAAGATTCAGCCTTTTGTTTAGCTGTGATGATCATTAGAACTTTTTATTGCCTTAAACGCATTTTCAGAGCAAGAGAAACACATTTTCTGAACTTAATGTTTTCTTAATGATTTCAAGTTTTATGATGAAATTAGTGTCTATATAGGCTGGAGAGTGCTAATCTGACACGTATACAAGTGAAAACATGAAGATTCAGCCTTTTGTTTAGCTGTGATGATCATTAGAACTTTTTATTGCCTTAAACGCATTTTTAGAACAAGAGAAACACATTTTCTGAACTTAATGTTTTCTTAATGGTTTCAAGTTTTATGATGAAATTAGTGTCCATATAGGCTGCAGAGTGCTCATATGACACTTATACAAGTGAAAACATGAAGATTCAGCCTTTTGGTGTGAGGATCATAAGAACTTTTTATTGCCTTAAACGCATTTTCAGAGGAAGAGAAACACGTTTTCTTATCTTAATGTTTTATTCATTGTTTTCACTTTTTTTAATGAAATTAGTGTGTATATAGGCTGCAGTGTGCTGATCTGACACTTATACAAGTGAAAACATGAAGATTCAGCCTTTTGTTTAGCTGTGAGGATCATAAGAACTTTTTATTGCCTTAAACGCATTTTCAGAGGAAGAGAAACACGTTTTCTTAACTTAATGTTTTATTCATTGTTTTCACTTTTTTTAATGAAATTAGTGTGTATATAGACTGCAGTGTGCTGATCTGACACTTATACAAGTGAAAACATGAAGATTCAGCCTTTTGTTTAGCTGTGAGGGTCATATGAACTTTTTATGCCTTAAACGCATTTTCAGAGCAAGAGAAACACATTTTCTGAACTTAATGTTTTCCTAATGGTTTCAAGTTTTATGATGAAATTAGTGTCTATATAGGCTGCAGAGTGCTCATTTGACACTTATACAAGTGAAAACATGATGATTCAGCCTTTTGTTTAGCTGTGATGATCATATGAACTTTTTTATTGCCTTAAACGCATTTTCAGAGGAAGAGAAAAACGTTTTCTGAAGTTAATGTTTTATTCATTGTTTTAACTTTTTTTTGGGTGAAATTAGGCTGCAGAGTGCTCATCTGACACTTATACAAGTGAAAACATGAAGATTCAGCCTTTTGTTTAGCTGTGAGGATCATTTGAACTTTTTATTGCCTTAAACGCATTTTCAGAGCAAGAGAAACACATTTTCTGAACTTAATGTTTTCTTAATGGTTTCCAGTTTTATGGTGAAATTAGTGCTATATAGGCTGCAGAGTGCTGATCTGAAACTTATACAATTAAAAACATGAAGATTCAGCCTTTTGTTTAGCTGTGATGATCATATGAAATTTTTATTGCCTTAAACGCATTTTCAGAGGAAGAGAAACACGTTTTCTGAACTTAATGTTTTATTCATTGTTTTCACTTTTTTTAATGAAATTATTGTGTATATAGGCTGCAGTGTGCTGATCTGACACTTATACAAGTGAAAACATGAAGATTCAGCCTTTTGTTTAGCTGTGAGGATCATATGAACTTTTTATTGCCTTAAACGCATTTTCAGAGCAAGAGAAACACATTTTCTGAACTTAATGTTTTCTTAATGGTTTCAAGTTTTATGATGAAATTAGTGTCTATATAGGCTGGAGAGTGCTAATCTGACACGTATACAAGTGAAAACATGAAGATTCAGCCTTTTGTTTAGCTGTGAGGATCATATGAACTTTTTATTGCCTTAAACGCATTTTCAGAGCAAGAGAAACACGTTTTCTGAACTTAATGTTTTCTTAATGGTTTCAAGTTTTATGATGAAATTAGTGTCCATATTGGCTGCAGAGTGCTCATACGACACTTATACAAGTGAAAACATGAAGATTCAGCCTTTTGGTTAGCTGTGAGGATCATATGAACTTTTTATTGCCTTAAACGCATTTTCAGGGCATGAGAAACACATTTTCTGAACTTAATGTTTTCTTAATGGTTTCAAGTTTTATGATGAAATTAGTGTCCATATAGGCTGCAGAGGGCTCATCTGATACTTATACAAGTGAAAAGATGAAGATTCAGCCTTTTGTTTAGCTGTGAGGATCATAAGAACTTTTTATTGCCTTAAACGCATTTTCAGAGGAAGAGAAACACGTTTTCTGAACTTAATGTTTTATTCATTGTTTTCACTTTTTTAATGAAATTAGTGTGTATATAGGCTGCAGTGTGCTGCTGACACTTATACAAGTGAAAACATGAAGATTCAGCCTTTTGTTTAGCTGTGATGATCATATGAACTTTTTATTGCCTTAAACGCATTTTCAGAGGAAGAGAAACACGTTTTCTGAACTTCATGTTTTATTCATTGTTTTAACTTTTTTGATGAAATTAGGCTGCAGAGTGCTCATCTGACACTTATACAAGTGAAAACATGAAGATTCAGCCTTTTGTTTAGCTGTGAGGATCATGTGAACTTTATATTGCCTTAAACGCAAAAAAAAGTTAAAACAATGAATAAACCATTAAGTTCAGAAAACGTGTTTCTCTTGCTCTGAAAATGCGTTTAAGGCAATAAGAAGTTCATATGATCCTCACAGCTAAACAAAAGGCTGAATCTTCCACATCTCCTTTGTTCTTAAAAATGGGCACAAGTCCACTTCGTCTCCATTCTTCAGGCATATGTTCAATCTAAGATCTTGTTGAATAACCCAGTAAGGAACACCACCGCCACCTCTCCAAGACACTTCCATACCTCGATTGGTAAATCATCAGGCCCGAGTGCCTTTCCCCCCTTCATCCTCTTCAGCGCCCTCCTCACTTCATCCTTGCTAATGCTTGCTACGTCTTGGTCCACAACATTCAAGTCTTCTACTCTTTGTTCCTTCTCATTTTCGTCATTCATCAATTCTTCAAAGTCAGGGTCTGTGCGCTCGTCGGAGATGCACTGCACCGGGTCTGGGAAGGAACTCTGTCCCCACTAACATAAGTGGCCTCAGCTCGCACCTGCCCATTCCCCTCTGTACAAACTACATCCCTCTGCATAGCACTACATAACTGTGACAGACTGGAGAAAGGGTTCTGTTGCCGGTATATCAGTTGTCTGTGCGCTCGTCGTAGATGCACTGCACTGGGTCTGGGAAGGAACTCTGTCCCCACTAACATAAGTGGCCTCAGCTTCAACCTGCCCATTCCCCTCTGTACAACCTACACCACTTTGGATTGCACTACACAACTGTTACACGGTTGGGAAGCCTCTACCTCTACCAGCACACTCATTCAAAGGTGTGCTACTTGTTACTTGTAAGGAGCTCATTCTTAGACTTAACACACAAAAACACGTACATGAAAAAAAAACACACTAATTGAAAAACAGCAGGTAGACAATTAACACACTACATGTATTTTCAAAACGGGGGTCGACACACCGTCCACCGAGTGATGGGACTGCACAGCGTCCTCATTGTGCAGCATCGCGGTCCCGGTCCGAAGTGGAGAGTCATTTGTGATCCGGGTCACGGCACCAATGTGACGGGTGTCACAACAGTGACTGTCTTCATCTCCACGATGCTGCCGTATTAATGAAGACGAGACGCGTGGATGTGTCTTTTTATTTATTTAGAAGTGAGGCAACATACACACGGAAGACTACAGAAAGACTAACAGGCACAATAGACAAGGTTATCGGGCAAGGATGTACAAAATGCTGTCTAATTATGTCACTCATCTGACCAACTACGTCAGGTGACTGGAGTAAGGGATCTGTCGCCGGTGTGTCAGGGTCTGTGCGCTCGTTGGAGATGCACTGCACCGTCTGGGAAGGAACTCTGTCCCCACTAACATAAGTGGCCTCAGCTCGCCCCTGCCCATTCCCCTCTGTACAAACTACATCCCTCTGCATAGCACTACATAACTGTGACAGACTGGAGAAAGGGTTCTGTTGCCGGTATATCAGTTGTCTGTGCGCTCGTCGTAGATGCACTGCACTGGGTCTGGGAAGGAACTCTGTCCCCACTAACATAAGTGGCCTCAGCTTCAACCTGCCCATTCCCCTCAGTACAACCTACACCACTTTGGATTGCACTACACAACTGTTACACGGTTGGGAAGCCTCTACCTCTACCAACACACTCATTCAAAGGTGTGCTACTTGTTACTTGTAAGGAGCTCATTCTTAGACTTAACACACAAAAACACGTACATGAAAAAAAACACACTAATTGCAAAACAGCAGGTAGACAATTAACACACTACATGTATTTTCAAAACGGGGGTCGACACACCGTCCACCGAGTGAGACTGCACAGCGTCCTCATTGTGCAGCATCGCGGTCCCGGTCCGAAGTGGAGAGTCATTTGTGATCCGGGTCACGGCACCAATGTGACGGGTGTCACAACAGTGACTGTCTTCATCTCCACGATGCTGCCGTATTAATGAAGACGAGACGCATGGATGTGTCTTTTTATTTCTTTTATTTCTGCAACACAGTATGGCAGAAGGGATGGGTGAAGTCGCATGGGTTTCGTCTTGTGATTAACCTGAATCTCCTCGAGATTGTTTTCAAATGCAAAACATTGTAGATAACAAAACAGAATTAACAACGTGTGATCGTATAGTGGTTATTTACAGAAAAAGAGAATACAACATAAGTTCACTGTTATTTACAAGATGTCCCTGAACGCATCATGGGCGGAGACTCGGCAGAACACGCCGTGCGCTTGTAATGGCTGGCGCGCAGTTCAACCCGCCACGGACACTCACGGGCAAATGAAACACGACACAAGAAACTAAATATTGTTCAATAAAAACGAAATGAAACAATTATTACCTGCAACACAGTATGGCAGAAGGGATGGGTGAAGTCGCATGGGTTTCGTCTTGTGATTAACTGCGATAGAAAAGCACATGTGCTCCAAAGTTCCACTCGACAAAACGTGAAGTAAATAATGACACAAAAAGTAATCTGGACTCGAAATGAATAAGGGAACTAATTAGATAACACTAGACAGTACAAAAGGGGAAACAAAATAAGATATTGTCATGAAAATGCGCGTTAATCAAGACCAACAGAAAATTGCGACTCACCCTGAATCTCCTCGAGATTGTTCTGGAAACTATGGGCGGGACATAGTGCCACACTGTGCGCCGTTGCGACACTTCCTTCATAATTTAATAATCTAAGTGCACAACTCCGTTACATAGAGACAATATGACAAAACAAAGACACAGAGAGACATTCATTCTTCAGGACTTGCTGTACCCTCTTTGAGATGACATGAAGCAGTTCTGGATGAAAGAGGAGAGGATCAAAGCGTCTTTCCACCAGTGGATCAGGGTCATCATGGTGGAATGTGCACGTCGACTACAAGCTAAATGTTGAAAGCAAACACGCAGCTGTAGCATCCATTGACGAGAATCATGAAACACTGGACGTAATGTTATTCTGTCCATTTGTGCCAATGGATGGTCCCCACATGAGATTAGCCTTGATGTTGAGAGTGGTGTGGGAGCTGTGCCTCAGGGATGGGAGGTTGTGACTTTGGGACATCATAGATGACACACATCGTCTGTCGTGTGCCATCGTCAGTAGTGAGAGAGATATGAGAGAGATGTAAAGATAGATAGAGAGAGAAAGACAGATAGAGAGAGACATAGAGAGAGAGCTACAGAGAGATAGAGAGAGAGAGATCTAGAGATAGAGAT